>NC_090173.1:32804035-33121535 GCF_024679245.1 Pseudorasbora parva
GCAGGCACAGCTACTGTGACCCCAACAAACAGGGCAAGCGTCCCCAAAAAGAGCAGCTGCATATTCTCCCTACAGTGTGAGAGAAGAATGAGAAATATTTTTTTTCTGACCTGAAAAGTATGTTGCACACTAACACATTAAGTCATTGTGCTTAGCAATGAAAACTTTATCTTCAATGAGCTCATTTCATTTTAAACAAAATTGCAGAGCACAGACATCTTATTTTAAACTTTCAGAATAAGCATACATTTCATTTTAAAGCAAAATAATGGAATTATATATATATATATATATATATATATATATATATATATATATATATATATATATATATATATATATATATATATATATATATAAAATGGTAGCAAAAATTATAAATCAGCAGCTTAAGTTTAAAATGCACATTTTTTTAATCTTAAATTTTAGAAATTACTTACCAAGCCTGCAGTGATTTCTGCTTGAGTACACCCTGAAGTTGAAGAGTACGCGTTAGAGGCCCTTGCACGCAGGTCTGAAAGTGTCTACTCATGTTTGCATGTAATCATACTAGCAAGCATGCAGCATACACAGGGCTACAAAGTAATGTGTGAAGTTTCTCTTCTCATGAGAATGAATATAAAGGTCTGTTTATTGTGTTTACCATTGTTTTTCTTCTGTCATTTTTAAATCTTAAAAAGTAAATTAAAATGAAAGTAACATTTTCCTAATGATATGATGTGAGAACCTGTTGTGCTTACCAAAGCTTTATTTATTTGATTTTTTAAAGTAATATTGAGGAAATATTATTACAATGTAAAATAATTGTTTTCTATCTGAATGTGTTTTAAAATGTCCTTCATTCCTGTGATGGCAATTTCATCATCATTACTCCAGACTTCAGTGTAACACGATCCTTCAGAAATTAGTCTAATATGATGATTTGCAAATATTACAGTTGTACTGCTTAATATTTGATAAATAGAAAGTTTGAAAGAATAGAAATAGAAATCTTCTGTAACATTATACATTTCTTAATTTTGATTTGTGTAATGTCAGACGCAGGGGGTGCATTGTGTATTGCATTGCATTGTGTATTGTTGTATTATATGTCTGATGTCCTGTTATGTAGTGCCTTCTTGCGATTGTGCCACAAACCAAATTGCCCCATGGGGACAATAAACTTATTTACTACTTATGTGTCCTTACTAAATAAAGTTATTAATGTCTTTCCGTTTCTTTTTTTAAAGGGGTACTTACTGACTCCAAACTTTTACATGCTAGTGTATAAAACAACATTTTAATTATAACTTGAAAATACATTACTATTACACATGTTAGGGGCTTGTTGTAAAATAATGCATTGCATTTTAACATAACAAGATTCTATCGAGATTTGACAATAGCTTTTTTTGTTGAATGTTTGCTGTGGTCAGACATTTTCTGGTCTCAAACTGATGTTATTTGTCAGTTGTCTGAGAAGCGTTTGACTATTTTATGATAAATCAAAGGGTTAATGCTTCAGTTATGTCAGCACATTGGGTTTTGATTACTTCAGAGGAACATATTTAAAGAATTTGAGAGGAAAATAATAAGTTAATTACTATTATTAATTTATAGGACCCCAAATATAACAGCAAAGTAGATGCCATCAGTGTGGAGGGTGGTTAAACTATCACTGGCCACCAGCCGTCATAGAGCAGGTGCATGATCTGAAAGCTCTCTCACAGCTCTTAGGTTAGCCATTTTTGGAAGTCCGTATCTACAAACAGCGATTTGCCTTTGTGAGACTTTAGAAATAGCTTTACGTCTCCTCTTTTTCAGTCTTTTTTTTGCCTTCACCTCTCTCTCTCTCTCTCTCTCTCTCTCTCTCTCTCTCTCTCTCTCTCTCTCTCTCTCTCTCTCTCTCTCTCTCTCTCTCTCTCTCTCTCTCACTTCATCACCCCTTTTCCTGGCATTAAGTCCAGACCTGACACTGACACTGACTCTGTGTGTCATCCCTCTCTCTCTCTTTCCCTCTCTCCCTCATTGCTTCAAGGACCAGAGTGCCTGCAGATGCATTTCTCTGTAGCCCACTACCCCTCCCTCTCCTCCTCTCTTTCGCCCTGTCTAACTCTCTCCATCTTTTTCTCCCTTTCCTCTCCTCCTTGCTCTCTCTCTCTCTCTCTCTCTCTCTCTCTCTCTCTCTCTCTCTCTCTCTCTCTCTCTCTCTCTCTCTCTCTTTCTCTCAACACAGTCTAACATTAACAAAGCGAGAGAGCAGAGAGAAGGAGAGAGGGATGAACAGAAAGTGATAGAGACACTGAGCAAGTGTGGACACTTTTACAATTCATTCATCTACCAGGTGAGTCTCCTGCCTTTACTGCAGACACAACAATTGAAACAGAATCATCACTTTTTTCTTTTCTTTTTTTAAATACTGGAAATAAATATATTGCGGAAAATGTTTGGTTAATTAGAAAGGTTATGGCAGACTTGACCTTTGACGCTTTTTGTTTTTTGTATTGTATTATTAATTTTAATAATTAAATGTGTTTATATTAATCTTGGCCTGAAAGTCATGAAAAGTCACGTTCTATTAAATTAATTATTTAATTTAAAATAGTTCAAACCTTTTCATCCTTTTTTCTATACATCAACGTACATGACAACATTATTTTATTATCAATTTCATTGGGCAATATTCATTTTGCCATTAGGAATTCAATAAATGTAGAAGTGATTTAATATAGTTGTAATATATAGTTGACACTTTTCTGGCACCCTAAGCTGTGTTATTTTGCTACATGTAACTTTGTTTATTTTTTTTTTCCTTCCATACATCTGTGTATTTCTCTCTGTTTAGTAGTGTTAGATCATTTTTGTCTTTAATGGTCATGCTTTACACTCAAAACTCATGCAAATATAATCATGCAAAGAATTCAACGTCATCTTTAATGGCTAGATATAGTATTCACGGCGACGGCCTCCTTTCCGCGTATGTTAGTAGTTTTACATGCAGAAGTGGAACCACAGCTATATCTTTTTTCTAACTCTTTATCAGTATTTATTTAACTGGTGCTGTTTGTGTGTGATAGTGTGTGTGCTATAAATACATTTCAATTGGTGGCTTCACGTCTCCGTTTTCATATAGGCTACTGCTTTTTTTGTGTAGTCAGAGTTTGTAAAACGTAGATTGTGTGCCATTGTGTGCGGTGTATATATAATTATCTCTTTGTTTTGTAGGAGTGTGTCTCTCTGTTGTGTAGAGCCTGTGTGTTTCTGTGTATTGTTGTTAACATTAGTTGACAGTATTACTCTCTCCAGTCATGCGTGTGTGTACGACGATGTCAGACTAGATGTTCTGTACTTCTTAATTACTCGCTGTGTGTGTGTGTGTGTGTGTCTATGGGGGGTTAATGTGTGTGTGTACATTTGAAAGATATATATAGAGATAGATAAATAAAGAGAGGGAGTAAAATGCAGCAGTGACACATACTTTAAAGAGAGTAGATGGGTCATTCTTTTGTTATGAAAAAGTAAAGTTCTGTAAGATTTAAAAACATCTGTTTGGCATACGGTTTTAAGTGTTAATAAATTGCACTGTGCCATCTTAATTCATAAATTTCAGTATATGCTGGGTTATCCCTATTATAGTTATGCCTTCAGAGGGTTGTTTCATTTTACATTTTGTGCATTTCATTACATATATTTGTACGTATATCCTTTTTATCAGTTTACATTAGAAATGCATAATAACAGGGTTGACTTTTTCAGATGTGCATAAAACAAATTGCCAACAGTTTGTGGACTTTAACTTTTCATTGGAAAGTTAACTTCTAAAAAGATAAATTACAAATTTGGCACAAATTTGGCACACACTTAGGTTTTAATAAGATGCTAAAATGCTAGCTTTTGTGTCCATACTGTTTTTTTAAGTGTGCATATTTGCTATTATTTGCAAGAACAAGTTGGAAACACAAGGACAGAGAAGAGACCCTAAAATGTTTCAGTATAGAAAACTGAAAAATACAAATAGGTGAATAAATAAATATTTAAAAAAAGTTTTTGATGTGTTTAGATATATATTAATAACCAACATAATTGGGCATTTTACCATACCCATTTTACCCTTTTTTACCCATATGCATATGAGATAAAACACCTGCTTTTGTAAGATATATATATGTTCTCTTTAACAATACATCATCGCAATCAGCAACTTTTTGTCACATTTTTATTTTATTTTAAAAAAATCACCCTTAAAGCCATAGAGAAGCCATTTTTCACAGTTCTATTTCTTTCTTCATTCATTCAGGGCTGAAGTGGTCTGGATGAAAGAGGGAGTGGGTCAGTTTTTTCTCACAGGTGACAATTGATGTATGAGAATCTGACCATGCTGAACTTACAAAACAGCTCCAACTGGACTGGCCCAAATAACTGGTACCACCCGCCTGACGCCATCACCTCTCAACACGGAACAGGTGTGAGCTAGCGAATTATCTCTGTATCTATTTAAGCACCTTAGCATGTGAACGTACACTGTATGTATATGTGTGCCTGTGTTTGTGAAGTCAGCTTTGGGGTGAACCAGCAATTCTTATACTTGACTGAGCACAAACAGAGGGTGCCAACAGCTACACCATCAGCCACACATGTACACCCACACCCACATACAAACACAGCAGTCTCTGGCCTTGACATCCTCTGTTTCATTACAGGAAGGCGGAACTAAAGCGAGCAGACATTAGACACAGAATTAGATGCCCATAATACAGTTGCTGCTCATTCACACATACATAAATAAGGTCAAACTGTCAAACAAAAGATGCTGTGGTGCACTAGAATTACAGTCTTCAAAGAGACAGTTCTGTCTATATAATACCATGTGCATTTGCTCACTGAAATGCGGAGCTTTTACAAGACTCTCTAAAGTTGATTGTTGTTTTTTTTCCTTCTCTCAGATGGTTGTGTGGAAGATCTGAATGCGCAGATGGCCGGAGCAGGGGAAGGAGTGGTGCATGGAGAAAGGGATGAGGTGGACGAGTCACAGCTACACCTGCAGCTAAAGAGGAAGCTGCAGAGGAACCGCACCAGCTTTACCCAGGAGCAGATCGATGCCCTGGAGAAAGGTGTGACTCAAACCGTTGGCTCAAACTGAGCTTTCCATGCAAAACAATATCAGTCCTAGAGAGGACAGATTTTTTATTTTTTTTATTTTACATATAACCATTGTTTACTATAGTAAATCATGATAACAGGAATGAAATTTAAAGATGTACATAAAACATGAAATGAATGGATAACTGTGAGTGGACTTTGACTTGTTATTGGAGAGCTATGATGTCATTATGAGAAAGTCTATGGAATAGTTCAATACTTTAAAAATTGGGAATTATGAGGTAACACTTTAAAATAAGGTTCATTTGTTAACTAAATAAGTACTAATGAACTGCATGTTTAAAGCATTTATTTATCATTGTTAATGTTATTTTCAACATTTACTAGTGCATTATTAAAATCTTGGTAACATTAGTTAATGCACTGTGAACAAACGATGAACAGCTGTATTAACTAACATTAACCAAGATTAACTAATGCTTAACACAGATGTTATTCGTGCTTAGTTCATGTTAACTAATGCATTTACTAATGTTAACTATACAACGTTATTGTAGTGTTACCAATTATGATAATAACAGGGTTGCCACAAAATCTTTTTTTTTTTTTGTCTTTGATTTCAATACATACATAGTTATTATTATTGCAAGGAGAAGCTGTAAATACAAGGACCGTTGAAAGAAAATGAAAAAGGGTAAAAGATAATAAGACAAACATATTGTACAAGATAAAAATAAGAAAAACATACTGAATTTTGTGTTTCAATATATATTAATACACAGCAAAACTTGGTATCACTGATAAAGTCCCCTTTCCACGCAAAACAATCTCAGTCATATAGTGTGGATATTCTTGTGTCCAATTATTTTGTGAAAGACAGAATCATATTCTGCTGCATTCCACCCTTTCTTACTTTTTTATGTTTTGTCTTTTACTCTACTGTAAAAATATTTCATTTTGAGCCATTATTAACTCATCCTCATGTTGTAGCAAACCTGTATGTTTTTTCTTCTTCTGTGGAACAAGAAGAATATATATCTCAGTGTTTTTTCTTCCATAAAATGAAAGTCAATGGAATCAAAAGTGTGTTCTGAAGCAAGTCATACAGGTTTGGAACAACATGACAAAATGTTAATTTATGGACAGACTATCCCTTTAATACTTAAAATGTGCAATCCTTCTCATACTTAAGTCTATTAAATCTGTTTTCCAGAGTTTGAAAGGACTCATTACCCAGATGTCTTTGCTAGAGAGAGACTGGCCGCAAAGATTGATCTTCCAGAGGCTAGAATTCAGGTAGTGTTCTTATAAAGTATTTGAATGACCTTCTTCGAGATTTTAAATGTGTTAATGCTGAAGTGCCTTTAAACAACACAAAAAGAAACTGTCCATTATGCACTGACCCATATTGGGTGATTGACAGGTATGGTTCTCCAATCGGAGAGCCAAGTGGAGAAGGGAGGAAAAGCTGAGAAACCAGAGGAGATCAGGGGGCAGCAGTTCCTGTTCTCAGACACATACTCCCCTGAGCACATCCTTTAACTCCCCTGTATATCACTCCCATCATAGCAACAGCTCAGGTATGTCTTTATTAATGACTCACTTCACACTATTAGAACAGGTACATGTGCGTAATTGACAGCTAGATTTCTCTTTTGTTTTCTCTCCTATTTCAGTGTATAGTAAATTGGTTTTTGTTTCACTTTTTTTCCTGTTTGTTACTACTCTTTCTTCAAAATCAATTCAAATATCAGTGTCAGTGTTTTCTTTATTTTCATGAATATAGGATTGCCAAAGCATCAATAAACACAAAAAGAAGCAGCAGAAGTGATAATAACAATAATGAGCTGATTCTATCCTCTTCTGTTCTCTCACATAAGGCTCAATGCACAGTCGGAGTGATTCGTCTCTCTCAGCCTATAGCTCTCTGTCTGTCTTCTCCAGTATGCAGGTAATTCATGATCCCTTTTGCAGTTTACCATAGTATCCTAATAGGCAAGGTGTCAGTCCAAATGTATATATTTGTCATCAGTAAGTAAAAGTGTACTTATTGTTTTTCCTAGGATTTATATGCTAATACTGACACCTTGTGGCACACAAACGTATTACGTTACTAATGCCATTGTACTAAAAGTAATAGTTCTCATCAAAATTAAAATCATCATCCTATGTCGAACCAAATTGTATGTATTTGTTTGTTCTGTGGAACATAAGAGAGCATGTTTTGAAAAATGTGAGAACTAATGAGTGTTGCTTTACATAGGCCTACAATGTAAACCAGTGGTCACCAAAAATGTTTGCTTACCAACATTCCTTTGAAATATCTTTGTGCTCTGTAGGAGAAAGTCATACATTGTAACGACACGAAGGCGATGAAATTGTCGTTTTTCATTTGGGGTGAACTGTCTCTTTAACGCTCTACCCAGGAATGATTAGAGCAGTCGATTCACAAAACTTATGTACGGTTCTTAATGAATCGTTCAAAAGTAGGCCTACTCACGAATTTGTCGAATCCCCACATGAATGCATGAATTATCATAAAAAACGCTGCACTGTTAATATGCAGGTATAGCTTCTATTCAAGACAGTTTATATAGACTAATTTTATTTAAATGTCTTAATTAAAAAAGACATTTAGCCCTCTCCTGTTTGAGCCCTCTCAAACATAATAGCATCCGCCTTTTTGTTTCTTTAAAACATGCATAAGAGAGTGCTTTCTACAATAGTAAATAATGCAGACCGAAATTCTAGTACACGCACCTATTACGCAACTGAAAGGTATGCAGCGCTTTGACCCCGCCTGACATTTAAACTCATTTAAAACAGTTTTGCGTAGCGCCCTCTAGAGTTGCTGCTGGACTATACACTGCCTGCTGTAGTTAAAAAAAATTAACACTTGTCTTGCACGTATACAGCAGGTTTACAGTTCAACAGGTCAGTTTTACTCTATAAATCCCCTCCCTTTAGTCAAACAGATCAGCATTATATTTAATGACTTCAAATTCAATTACGTCATAGCAACACACCCAGTACAGTGCAGTAAGTCTAGTTGTTCTGACTTGACTAACACACCATCATAAATAATACAGTATAATCTTTTAAACTTACATGGGCTGTGTCTTGCGCAATACGCTGTTTATGAATATGCTGATACTATAAATAAAATGAGATTAATCTTTTTTCACTCTTCTTTTCTCTCCACTAGTCTTTGCCCTCTCAGTCCACCCCAACTTACTCCTGCATGTTACCTCCTTCTCCTTCGGCCCTTCCCCCTCTTTCTCGTAAATTTGACTCCTCATCCTACACCTCTCCCCACCTCCCACCCCCACCCACGGCGAGCACAAACACAGGTGAGTGCAGCTTTGTAACATCTTCCACCCTCACACCGCATATGAATACTGTAATCCACAGGCCAAAACACTGCATGGGGTATTGTGATTGTGATTTAGCTGCTTTGTGGTTTCCTTTTGTGTTACAAATAAGTCATCATTAGTGGCCTTGTGTGAAGAATGCAATGATAAGTCCCTGTGTCTTTTCCAGGATTTTTTCCCGGTGTTTCCGCGGCAGGGCAGACTGCAGTTCAAGGCGGCGATCAGGAGCTGGGACCAGGTCTGAGTCAGTACTGGACGAGACTGCAGTAAACAACATACCTTATCATTATCAGACTAAACCAGCAGAGCTTTAATCAGCAACTTTGAGGAAAATATTTAACATAAAAATGCGTCAGGAAACCCTAATTATTTAGATGATTTACACATCAGGGAAGCAGACTACGTAAGCCATAATCATCACAAACCTGCACAGGTGGAAGAGAAAATGGACTCCAGCATTTTTGACCTGAACCTTTATAGGCCTAGTCAGCACCATGGCAGACAATAGCACAAGCACGGGTAACATTCTCAGTATTGGTGGTTAAACAGTGAACTTCTAAAACTGCTTCATGTTTATGCAACACAAATTAGCTGTTTAATTGATGTGCCAATTACAATCAATATGACAAACAGCATGTGACCAAAATGAGGATGTTTTAAAACCGAATTTGAAGTTACAGTACTGTTCAAAAGTTTGGGGTTGGTAAGATTTAAAACAAAACAATATATATATATATATATATATATATATATATATATATATATATATATATATATATATATATATATATATATATATATATATATATATATATTTTTTTTTTTTTTTTTGGTGGGAGGCTCTTTTGTTACTATTATTACAATTTACAATGTTTTCTATTTTGAATAGTCAGCATCATTACTCCATCTTTCAGAAATCGTTCTGATTTGCTGCTGAAAATGCTTTATTTTATTTTCAATGTTCAAACCAGTTGAGCTGTTTAGTATTTGTGTGGAAACCGTGATACATTTTTCAGCGTTCTTTAGTGAATAGAAACAGCATTTATTTGAACATTTTCAGTAACATTAAAGGGATAGTTCACCCCCCAAAAGTGCATTTCAGTGTGCCTCTCAATGCATGTCACTATACGAGCAACAGTTAAAAATCTTAATTTCTTTTCTACTGAAGAAACAAACACACCTAAATCTTGGATGCCCTGGGGGTAAGCAGATAAACATCAGATTTTCATTTTTGGGTGAACAATCCCTTTAAAATTATACATTTCTTTAATGTCACTTTAGATCAACTGAATGCGTCTTTGCTGAATAAAATTGTTCATTTATTAAAAAACTTACTGATCCCAAACTTTTAAACTGTGTATAATAATGGATTTTGAGCAGTATTTTATGAGCCTATCATTTTGCAGTCAATCATAAAATAGCACTGATGTGGAGAAACCAGTGACAATCAAGCTTACATCTAAGCTAAGCAGAGACAATCAATCAATTGCACAAAGTAGCTTAAAATAATCAAATATGAATATAAATCGATGTTGCCGATGACAATCAAAAAACATTATTGCGAAAGACAAAGACAATCAAACACACAACTGATTATGTGTAATATACTGAAGTTAACTAATGATTTAATACTGTACATTGTTTAATGGACATTACTGTGATTTGGTTATTGCTTTATTTCTCCACGCTGTAACATTCATAGTTTTTTTTCCTGTCAGACCCCATGAACTCACTGTAGATTTGTATGTTTGTATGTTTGAATTGTTTGTTTGTATGTTTGAATGTGAGTGCATTTGAAAGAGAAAGATAGAGACAGGGAGAGAGAGTGAGAGAGAGAGAGAGAGAGAGAGAGAGAGAGAGAGAGAGAGAGAGATAATGTTACTGTATTTATTATTAGAATTGTGAACATTTTAGTGTAAACCCTTTTGTGGAATATCTTAACATTGAAATAAAAATATTGCAGTGAAAAGGAACATGCATTTTTGTGTGTTTGTCTGTAATTTGCTTCTTCATCATGCAAAGTTTGCATGCAAAGTATTTGTATTTATTCTCTGTGTATCTCCCAGAACATTCTTTTATGACTTTATGCATGTCTGTTTCCCTTCATCTTTATATTTTTCTCTAGGTAACAGTGAATTGGTTCACTTGCGGCCGTTTGGGTTATGTTTACTTGTTACTGTCACTGAACAGTAGCATTTCCTGCCTGTGTGCTGGTGGATTTCCTGTTTTTGTTACTCAAATTACCACACCCATTGAAAATAATGTTCTGACAAAGTTATTCTCACAGGGACTCAAATGCAGACAGTACATGAGTTATGAATAACGTAGATGTCATGAGATATAGATTTTTTCATCTTGCATACCAGAACACAAATATAGAAAATATGGCCACTTGGTTATATATTTGTATATTTAACAAAGGCAGATTAAAATTAAAATCTGTAAAAAAAAGAAAAATAAGAAAAAAAATAAGTTTGTCCTTGAATTTCTTATGGCACTCACAATGCCGGAAACTGGAACGGATACACTTAGAGGTCTGACTCTGGCCATATCTGAGATGTATCCTCCAAATTTCCACTGCGCTACACTTAATGAGCTTAATTAAGGCCGATGTTAATGAGCTGTGGAGACTGAGAGGGCAAAAGCACGCAAAATTTGAGAAGAGGTCACTGTAATAGTCACGTCTCTTCTATTCCCATAAGGCCTTCAGTCCCCAATCAGAGCATGTTTTATCTAGTCTGTGTGAACATGGGGTCTCCTCCCTCAAACTCATCGCTCCATCTCTACCCCTCCCTCTATCTGTTCATCTCTTGCCCTCTGCGCACAGTCTTGGCCTATGGTTCTCAAGTGAATAAACACATCCTCTGTTTCTCATGCAATCTTCCCTGGAACAGTTGAATGTGACAGATACAAATTATTGATACAGTTTTATTATTGTCTATATATTAAAATAATATTCCAGGTTCAGTACAAATTAAGCTCAAGTGGCAGCGTTTGTGGCATAATGTTGATTGCCCCAAAAAAAATTTTGACTTGTCCCTGCTTTTCTTTATCTTTTTTTGAAGCAAACATCTGGGTTTACGGTGAGACACTTAAAATGGAAGTGAATGGGGGAAATCTGAAAATGTTAAAATACTGACTGTTCAAAAAATTAAGCCACAAGACATTATGCGATTTCAGTTTGAAAATTGCTTACTAACCATTTCCATGTTATGTTATTTCCAATTTTACAACACTGTCGCCATGAAAATGCAATGCTGTAAACCCTCAAACCCTGAAATGATAGTAAAAAAGTATAAGTTTTAATTAAGGTAGCCTAGATGCTTTCATACATTTATAAAATCACATTTATGCTTTTAAATCCTCCAGACCTCCAGAACTTGGCGCCAATAACGGTCTCACCACAACCTTTGTTTTTGTATGTTAATTAATTAACATTTATTTTGTCTTCTTGAGGTCGGATTTAGTTTGTGCGGTAATCAACCGTATATGCCATGAAAGCTGCCGATAGTCAGCTATAGTCAGTAAAACTCATTTAACATTACAGATAAATGTAACAGATCCTCTTTTCTAAATTACTAAAATGTTTTGCACAAGGCAGGTTGGTCTGACTAATTAAAGTCCAGGTAGTAAGATGGCACACATTAGGTTAAATCATTGGTGGTATAGCATCTAAATGCCATTATAGGCAACAAAATACACAATTAGAACCATTTAAAATCCATTTTATTTTAGAATAACAGCTTAATGGCTTAAACAGTTGTTTTTTTCTGAGAGGGGTAGCCATTTTGAACTCTGCATCACATTTAGAGTCCACCAAACTCTTTATGTGTGTGTGTTTGTGCACGTGTGTGTGTCTCTGAGAGTACTTTGCTAGTTTCCTGTCACAGAGGAAGTGCCTCACCCAGCTGTGTTGCTCCCTATTGGCTCACGGTCAGGAGAACAGTGATTTGGGGCTGATATGGTGGCCGAGCGAGGGATAGATAGAGGGAGTGCAGGGCGAAGAGAGGGAGAAGCAGTCAGGACAGGTCAGAGGGTAGGCAGGAAGAAGAGAATGCACAGCTAAATAAAGACAGACAAGATGAAGAGAGCAAGTGAAGGAGGTGCATACTCAAGAGCATATCATTTCTGCTAAAGAGGAAATAACTCTGAGGTAAGACATCAGAGAGCAGATGAAGCTTCAGAGAAGAAAAAGATAGTTGCACAGACAGATTTTTACAAGTATAAAGAAAAGGCTTGAGAATTTGTCAATTTTGGATGACAAAGGATGTTGCTGTGCAGAGAGGCTTTTTATGGTAACTGCATATCTCATTTTTATTTCTGTACTGATCTTCTTTATATGTGCAATTTCTTAATGAAGAACAACATTGGGGGCTTTTGAAATTGTGTTTACTTTCTTAACCCAGAATTTTTGCACTGAGATGTTCCTTGATCTTTCATTAACTCAGAATTTTCTCTTGCTGCTTTTCACTCTTACTTTAGAACTGAGATTCAAGTCTAATCTTTTTCTCCTGAATTTAATTGTTTTTAAATTTGCTATAGAAATAAATTTTGAATGGACTTCACTTACCTTGTCTATCAATCCTGACTCAAATTATTCCAACTAGCAATGTTTAAAGTATGCCTCTATTCCTCTGTCTGACGGTCCATCTCTGTCTCTCCCAATCCTTGTACCAGTGTCTGATTTACAGGCGACGCTGGACGGGGTTTGGGGGGGGCTGAGGGAGGACAAAATCTCCTCAACTTTCCTGTCGTCAGCATTAATATTAACATAATACTAGTCATCAGATAACTCTCTATTCTGAATGGCTGATAAATGTGTGTGTTTTTTTCTCCTGAAAATAAACCCTATTTGGTATAACACACCTGGTGTTTTTTCCATTTGTAAATTCCTTTCTTTGTCATTTTATCACTTAAAATTGTTTCGTTTTTTTAATTTATTTTACTTTAGTGTCCATTTTTAGTTATAAAGTAGACATTTGTCTTGATAGACAGTGGGCTAAATAAACTTTAAAAGTAGGCTACATTAAAACTTAAAGAATAAGTGTTTCTGGCAAATATAGCCAATGAAACACATGATTTAGGTCACACAACAGTAGCTATGTTCAATTCAAGTAAAAGTTTCTTACATGGCATTAGCTGGAAGATTGAACCCTGGCCATTGAGAAAATGGACTCGTCGATTTGATTCGTCCTGTGACATGCGCAGTGCGCACGACGTAAGTCGGTCATTCCGCAGGTTGGACTATTTGACGCGGTATAGTGAAACCGGTAAGCTCAAGCTGAAGGTCGGTTTCGACAATGGAGTGCTGTCTATAACATCCAAATGAAAACCGAGTCAGACCTGATTTAATTCACCGTGAGATGACCTACCTCTGAACTCTCCAATAACGTTAGCTCTTAACTCGTCTGAAGTTTAGCACAGTTCGCTGCTGAGTAGCGCGTAAATGTAGCAAACATATCTGTTTGGTTTTTAGTATCCGTGTTTTAATAATATAGACTTTGTCGATGCGCTTTGTAGTTTTCTGTTTTTACGCGTCGCGACTCGGCTGATTCCTTTGGACATTCAGGTCCTGGCATATTTTCCAGGTAGGAACGAGTTGTTGTGCTCCTGAACTTTTGTAAGACATAACAAGTTATATTTTCTGATGATGCTTGAATGCATCAAACACAGTTGTCCTTTTTCTTTTTTGACTACTCGAATCCAGGTAACTATAGCGTAAAAGAGCATCACAAATTGTTTTAAGTAACAGCCTATCAAGAAATCTTGAATCTGGTGACAGAATTCAGTGTAAAGAATCTTAAAATTCTCTTAATTCCCCCGGTTTCACAGACAATTGGCTTAAGAGTCCCAGACTAAAATGCAAGTTTGAGCTGGTTTAACTAAAAGCAACTTGCACTGTTAGCTACAGAATTTCCTTTTGGGTTAGTGCTAAGTTGCAGATCTGGGCCTTAAAGGGATAGTTCACCCAAAAATAAAAATTATGTCATGATTATTTTACTAGCCCTTATGTTGTTTCAAACCCATATGAATTTCTTTATTCTGTTGACCACAAAGGAAGATATTGAAGAATGTGGGAAACTGAACAGTTCTGGGGCACCATAGACTTCCATTTTTTTTCTACTATGGAAGTCAATGGGGCCCCAAAGGGGCCTGTTTTTTTGAGCAAAACTTTCTTCAAAATATCTTCTTTTGTGTTCAGCAGAACAAAGAAATGTATACAAGTTTGGAACAAGTAAGGAGTTTGGAAGGAGTGTGAGTAAACTGACAGAATTTCAACTTTGGGATAAACTATCTCTTTTAAGAACTGTCATGGTTGGTACTGACATGATTTTATATTTAGGAACTCTGTGTGTGTAACTGGAATCATACGGGTTGTGTTTCTACATGTGCTCAGTATTTTAAAAAAAAACAAAAACAAAGAAGCCACAGTCACCTGATGCCACAAAGAAACCTAGAAATGTTTCAACATTTATGTCTGAGAAAGGCAAGAATAAAAGGACATTGTTTTTAGGCTAATCACATATATTTAGCAATTATGGAAACATGCTTCATTTTTCATAAATGTATAAAATGCCATTCAAACCAAGAATGTGTCAATTTGACAGATTTGCAATGCAGAAAATTCCTCTTTTGAACTAGTCTACGAATGCAAGTACTAAACATGCCACTATAGCAGAAGCTGGGTAAGGTTGTTTTCTCGCTTCTCCTGTGAAATCCAAACTTGCATGTGTAAGCTGCTTAGAATTTATATGATATTGGGTAAGCATGTAGTTTCAGACCTTCGATCATCTCTGATTTTATGATTGGCACAATTTTAATAATTCCAGTCTTCACGCAATCAAATATTTCATAGTTATTCCACACAAATTAGAAATTAGTGTAGTAGTTTTGTATATTAAAGTTCATTTTGTACCTTTCATAATAAGTGTCATAAAAAATAAGTGTCTGGGCAGATACAACTGGGCTAAAAAAGGGAACAAAAACATATGTCAAGTGTTTTAAGTTCTTATGCTGCCCTGGCCTGCATAAGAAATAACAATAACATACCTACAGTGGAATTTACAAGCTCTGATGAGTCGTAATAACCTGCAAAGTAGGTTATAGGGAACTGCTTAGTGCTTACATGTGAATGAGAAACTAAAGGAATGATACTATGCTTTACAAAAATATTGTTCAAAAGGCTTGCATAAAAAAAAATTTCCCACTTTTTTTGTTCTCTTGAATATAATACACACACACACACACACACACACACACAATTACTTATACATACTTATACTTAAATTATAATAATATATCACAATATTAAAAAAAATTGTCTGTGTTTTTGATCAAATAAATCTTGATGAGCAGAAGAAACTTCTTTCAAAAACATTACAAATAGTAATGTGTCCAAACTTTTGGCCTGTACTGTGTGTGTGTGTGTGTGTATATATATATATATATATATATATATATATATATATATATATATATATATTATTTTTATACACACACACACACACACACACACAATGCGCGCGCGCGTGTGTATACATATATATATATTTATATATACACACACATACATACATACACACACGCGTATTATATATGTGTGTATAAGAATAAAATGATATATATATACTTATATTTTTATACACACACACACACACACACACACACACCAAGGGCCAAGTTTAATCCAGTAATCAGGCATCTTAGCTGCCAAAGTCACGTGACATATGCATTACATATCTTATGCAAAAAATATATATATATAACTGGACTTCACTGATAATTCCAAATTACTTTAGTTTTAGAATTAGTTTACAGTCAAAATTATACAGATTTATACTGATATCAGTCATAGCATATTATCAGTCATTTCAACTTTGAGGGCACATTAAAGCCAATACACACTGGTGTCATTCTGTAAAATAATCCAAGGATTTCATGTTATTATTAGACAATCAATGCATTTTTGTTTCTGTTGAAGTGCTGGGCTTGTCGTCATGTTTGAGCTGTTTGTGAAATACATGACATAGATAAAATGCCTGAGGTAAACTGACTGGAACTTCCAGCTCTTATTCTGTGTTTTTGTATCGGTGTATGTCACTAGTTAAATTTTCACTTCCTTCAAGTATCCACTATGAAATAAAATACTCACTTCTCTTTCAGAAGAGATATTATTATTAATTATTTTTGGTTGTATTTAAATGCACATGTATTTAAATACAATTTTAATACAAATGTATTTAAAATGGTTGTATTTAAATGCACATTTTTTTCACTGAAGAAGACCAAACATACAAAGTGTACACTAACCTCCAATTAATCTTCTGATTTGATAGGGATTTGAGACGCTGATTTAGTTTTATGTATGTAAATTTGGTCACCAATCCATTGGAATTCTGGAGCGGTGGTTTGTATTGTGTAATCTGTAGTGTTTTCACATTTTAAAGAGTTTTAGTTCTCAGTTCTCTCTCTGTCTCAGTGATGGCAGATGTGATGGTCAGGCCTGCATCTCCATCTCCATCTATCTCTCTTCTGGAGATTAAAGCTGAGACGCGGATGGTGCTGAAGTCTTTCCTGCGTCACTCGCTCTCGATTCCACCTGGTGAGAGGCCTGGACGGATAGGAGGAGAATACAAAGACCCGAACAAATACAGGTGACACAACTCATTCAATCACATACAGAATTAAACACTTGTCATGACATGAAGTAAAGCAACTCCATGTCAGAGTAATTTTGTAAAATCACATTTTAAAGGTGTCATGAACGTACTCGGTTACTTTCGTAACCTCGGTTCCCTGAGAGAGAGGAACGAGTATTACGTATGGGAAAAACTCCTTTTCTCGAGAATGTGAAGCAAAACTTTTAATAAAGGTATCTATGTAAAGCGCAGTGAGCTGCACGGCCATAGCCCAGCGCGAGGAGCGCTCTGATTGGCCGGGCTGCGGCAACTGCAGGAACCTATGGTGAGGCGGCTGAGAGGAACGAACCAATGGGGGGCGTTCCAGAAGCCCGCCGAAAAAGGTGCTTATATTTGCATACAGGAGGCTATATAAGACCCTAATTCGCCATAGGTGTCAGGTTTTAAGATCGACTGAAGCGATACCTGAGAAGCATAAACACGGCACGGAACGTAATACTCGTTCCTCTCTCTCAGGGAACCGAGGTTACGAAAGTAACCGAGTACGTTCCCTTTCGAGAGAGGTTCCTCGTATTACGTATGGGAACACAATGTAAAGCGCCGTGTGTGCTGACTGACCCAGTATACCCAAAGCACATGTTATTAACCCCCGAGACACCGACAGAGGCGGCTTATAAGGGGAATGAAGAACCGGAAGAGTCGGTTCGTTTGAACAGCTGATCGGACATAGTCGGATCTTATGATGAATGAATAGTGCTTAAGGACTAATGTGTACAGGCCAAAATGTAAGGCAATCTGTTTGCCAGGGTCAAGATAGAGCCTAGATGGAGAGAAGCCCTGCTTGTAGAGCTGGAACCTCCAACTTGTAGAATCTGATAAAAGTGGACGGAGAGGCCCAGCCTGCCGCCGCACAGATATCTTCCAAAGAAATGTCACACGACCAAGCCCAAGATGAGGCCATGCCTCTAGAGGAGTGGGCTTAAATGCCTGTAGGACAGGTTAGGTCCTGGACCTATATGCTAGTGGGACTGCATCCACTATCCAGTGTGAGAGACTGTTTCATGACAGCACAAACTTTAGTGCGGCCACCGAAGCAATGAAGAGCTGATCCGACTGCCTGAAGGGGGCGGAGCGCTCTAGATACAATCTCAATGCTCTGACTGGGCAGAATATGTTTGCGTCTTATTCTCTCTGAGACGCGGGTTAAGCAGTGCAAAGAGCTGCATACTGAAGGGGTTGATAGCACTTTCAGCATAAAACCATGCCTCGGTTTGAGCACAACCTTGAAGTTGCTGGACCCAAACTCAAGACAGGAAGGGCTCACGGAGAGTGCAGGTAAGCCACCCACTCGGTTAACCGAGGCCACAGCCAGCAGAAAAACGGTTTTGAGTGATATGTGCTTCAAGCTCGTGTTCTGAAGTGGTTAGGAGGGGGAACCCTTCACGGCCTCCAGAACCATGGCGAGGTTCCAAATAGGGACCGAGGTAGGGGCAAGGCGGGCTGAATCTCCTGGCCCCTTTAAGAAAACACACAATAAGATCACTTTTCCCTAGTGAATGTGCCGCGATAGGAGCGTGGCTAGCTGCTATGGCGGAGACACACACCCCGAGTATGGAGGGGGGACGACCCGCATCCATTAGCTCTTGGAGAAAGCGAGCGGTTCCGCCAGTTCGCATGAGTGTGCGTCGATGTTTCGCGTAGCACATTGGTTAGAAAACCACTGACCACTTCAAGCAGAGCTGCCAGATAGCAGGGGCTCTAGCTTCCGAAATAGTGTTCATAACTTGTCAGAGAGGTTCCCGGATACCGTTGATGGGCCATACGTGGAGGGCCCACAGCTCGGGATTGGGATGCCAGACCTTCCCTTTCATTGGCAGAATAGGCATGGGGCTGTGTCTGACAGCTGAAACAGTATGGAGAACCATGTGCGGTTCTTCTAAAGTGGGGCTATTAAAAAGCACAGGCTGCAGCTGGATCGCGATCGGAGGGAACATATAGAGGGAGTCTGGGCCAACATGGGCCAGGGCATCCCTGCGTTTGCAGAAAAAATATTGGGCAGCGTGTGCTGTGCAAGCTGAATTGTTTGCGGGTAAAGGGACCATCCCCCTGGGGACATGGGTCCTCTGGATAACATGTCCGGACCCTGATTCAGAATACCTGGCACGTAAGCCGCCCTTAGGGAGCTCAGATTGTGCTCTGCCCATAAAAGGAGATGCTTAGCCATGCAGTGAACGGAGTCTGATCTCGGCTGCCCTAGCGATTTTATGTACATTATCAAGACGTGGTGGTTCTTATGCCGTAAGTCTTGAGTCTATGACAATGACTGTACTGATAAGCCTGCCCCTCGAAGGCGAATCTCAAGAATGGCCTGTAGTGGGGGTGGGGGGTTATCGTAACGTGAAGTATGCGTTTTTCAGATCTATTGAGAAAACCCAATCCCCGGGGCGAATGTGCGCGAGGATTTGTTTCACCGTCAGCACCTTGAAACGAGCGTGTCATAAGTGCTTTGTTCAGATGCCTGGAAAATGGGCCTGAGACCGCCACCCATTTTCGGCATGAGGAATTAGCGACAGTAAAAACCTGACTCGCTAGCGTCGGGTGTACTGTTTTCGCCGCTCTCTCCTTTAACAGTCTCAATGCCTCAGCGAGAAGCACGTGACTGACACTGCTTCTTACAGAGGGCTCGACCACGGCTTGAATCGCGGGGTCTGCGAGCAAAACTGTAGCGAGAACCTCGTTTTATATGTTCAACACCCAATATTATATACCAGGAATGGCCTGCCAGGCCTGGGCTCGTAAAGCCAGGGGTTGAATTAGATTCGGGGGCTGGCCGCTTAGTAATAGGGGCCTGTTAGCCGGGTTGCTTGTGCTGTAACACTGCTTTTAACACTGTGGGGATAGTGTTAGTTTTGGCGGTGCAGGCTTTGCAGTGGGCGCACGCCTCACATTTATATTGTGTGTGCGAGAGTGAACTTTGTGAAAAGTGCTTGGGTGCAGGAGTGCAGACTGTAAAGTGGGCACATTTCCTACATAGAAAGCTCTTTTGTGTGTAGTGTAAACAATGTGCAGTGGCGCACAACCTACGTAGAATACCCACGGTGCAAACCAGTGAGCAAATCCACAGGGGTAAACGCACACAGCATTAGTGTGCAGACGAGCGTGTTTAACACAGGCTAGTTGACTGCAATATTTCATCTCCAGTCACTTAACTTAAGGGAACTGGGAGAATGTAAGGAAGTGCGGGTGGTATGTGAGCCATTCCACAATGCCGTTATGCTCTAGTCTAGACTGAAAGCGCGCATGCAGACAAGCGTGTTTGACCACAGGCTAGTTGACTGCAATAAGGCTAGTTGACTTTATATGGTGTAATCCGGCCGCGGCGGGATTTATTTGTGATTTTGTGAGACTGAATTAACAGTGCTTATGTAGGGGTGCACACTGTGTAGTGGACACTTTGTCTACAGTGTAAAAACCTTTCCAGCCGCCTGAATAAAGGGGACTGGAAGTGATAGAGTGAAAAAAGGGCTTAGCTTGGCAGCCATTTTCCGACGCCCTTATGCTCTGACAGTGAGCGCGTGCTATGAAGTAAGCCGCGCTCTAGTCAGCAACGCGCTGTGGAAGGGGCGCGCGCTATCATGACAAGGCAGCCATTACAACTTCCTTGGCAGTAAGCGCGCGCTGCAGCGACATTGTTCCCTTTCGAGAGAGGTTCCTCGTATTACGTATGGGAAAAACGTACTCGGTTACTTTCGTAACCTCGGTTCCCTGAGAGAGAGGAACGAGTATTACGTATGGGAAAACTCCTTTTCTCGAGAATATGAAGCAAAACTTTAATAAAGGTATCCATGTAAAGCGCAGTGCCACTGAACGGCCATAACTCAGCGCGAGGAGCGCTCTGATTGGCCGGGCCACGGCAACTGCATGAACCTATGGTGAGGCGGCTGAGAGGAACGAGCCAATGGGGGGCGTTCCAGAAGCCCGCCGAAAAAAGGTGCTTATATTTGCATACAGGAGGCTATATAAAGCCCTGATTTCGCCATAGGTGTCAGGTTTTTAGATCGACTGAAGCGATACCTGAGAAGCATAAACACGGCACGGAACGTAATACTCGTTCCTCTCTCTCAGGGAACCGAGGTTACGAAAGTAACCGAGTACGTTCCCTTTCGAGAGAGGTTCCTCGTATTACGTATGGGAACACAATGTAAAGCGCCGTGTGTGCTGACTGACCCAGTATACCCAAGCACATGTAAATAACCCCCGAGACACCGAAGAGGCGGCTATAAGGGGGGATGAAGAACCGGAAGAGTCGGTTCATTTGAACGGCTGATCGGACAGAGTCGGTTCATTTGAACGGCTGATCGGACATAGTCGGATCTTATGATAAATGAAAGTGCTTAAGGACTGAAGTGTACAGGCCAAAACTAAAGGCAATCTGTTTACCAGGGTCAAGATAGAGCCTAAATGGAGAGAAGCCCTGCTTGTAGAGCTGGAACCTCCAATTTATAGAATCTGATAAAAGTGGACGGAGAGGCCCAGCCTGCCGCCGCACAGATATCTTCCAAAGAAATGCCACACGACCAAGCCCAAGATGAGGCCATGCCTCTAGTGGAGTGGGCTTTAACGCCTATAGGGCAAGTCAGGTTTTTAGACTCATATGCCAGCGAGATAGCGTCCACTATCCAGTGTGAGAGTCTTTGCTTCGTGACAGCACAACCTTTAGTGCGGCCGCCGAAGCAGACAAACAGCTGGTCCGACTGCCTGAAGGGGGAGGAGCGCTCCAGATACAGTCTCAGAGCTCTGACCGGGCAGAGCAGATTCGCGTCCTGTTCACCCTGAGATACGGGTAAAGGAAGCAGAGTAATAACCTGTGCTCTAAAAGGGGTAGAAAGCACTTTGGGTATAAAACCATGTCTCGGTTTAAGAACAACTTTGGAGTTGTTGGGCCCGAACTCGAGACAGGACGGACTCACTGAGAGTGCGTGTAAGTCACTCACACGTTTAACCGAGGCCAGAGCCAGCAGAAACGCAGTTTTGAATGATAAAAGCTTTATGGTCGCGGTCTGGAGAGGCTCGAAGGGGGGACCCTTCATAGCGTCTAGAACCACCGCGAGGTCCCAAATAGGGACCGAAGGGGGGCGAGGGGGGTTCAATCTCCTGGCCCCTTTAAGAAAACGTACAATGAGCTCACTTTTCCCTAGTGAATGTCCCGCGACCTGAGCGTGGTTAGCTGCTATGGCGGCGACATAAACTTTGAGCGTGGAGGGGGAACGACCCGCGTCCAGTAGCTCTTGGAGAAAAGCGAGTACTTCTGTTATCTCGCATGAGCGTGCGTCGATATTTCGGACGGCACACCAGTTAGAAAACACTGACCACTTCAGAGTATAGAGCCGCCTCGTCGAGGGGGCTCTAGCTTCCGCTATGGTGTTCATAACTCTGTCAGAGAGGTTTCCCGATACCAGTTGATGGGCCATACGTGGAGGGCCCATAGTTCGGGACTGGGATGCCAGATCCCCCCCTTCGCCTGCGTGAGGAGGTCTTTCCTCAGCGGAATGGGCCATGGGGCTGTGTCTGACAGCTGGATCAGATCGGAGAACCACGTTCGGTTCCTCCAGAGCGGGGCTATTAAAAGCACCGCGGATGCTGTCTCCCTGATTTTCTTGATGGTTTGTGGTAGCATCGCGATCGGGGGGAAAGCATACAGCGGGAGACTGGGCCAGACATGGGCCAGGGCATCCCTGCGTTTGGAGAAAAATATTGGGCAGTGAGTGTTGTCTTCTGAGGCGAAGAGATCCACTTTCGCTCTGCCGAAGGTGTTCCAAATTAAGAGAACCGTTTGCGGGTGAAGAGACCATTCCCCTGGGGGAATGGTTCTCCTGGATAACATATCCGGACCCACATTCAGAATACCTGGCACGTGAGCCGCCCTCAGGGAGCTCAGGTTGTGCTCTGCCCATAAAAGGAGATGCTTCGCCATGCGGTGAAGGGAATATGATCTCAGGCCACCCTGGCGGTTTATGTACGCTACCACCGACATGTTGTCTGAACGAACCAAGACGTGGTGGTTCTTTATATGTGGAAGGAAAGCTCTCAGCGATAAGGCGACCGCTTTCATCTCTAGACAGTTTATGTGCAGCCGCTTCTCTGTTTCCGCCCACAGGCCAGAGACCGGCTTGCCCTCGTGTAGGGCTCCCCACCCCCGAGTGGAGGCATCTGTCGAGACCACTTTCAACTTCGTGACTGTGCCCATAAGCACGCCCCTCCGATACCACTCTGTCCTCGTCCACGGAGCCAAAGTTTTGACAACGCTGTGGCTCACTTTGACGGGAAAACGGCCCCATTTCCATGCATAAGGAGGGACACGGGCGCGTAGCCAACGCTGGAGGGGACGCATGTGTAGCAGTCCCAGCCTGAGCACTGACGATGCCGAGGCCATAAGGCCGAGCATTCTCTGAAAGTGTTTCAGGGGAACGCGAGTTCCGGCTTTGAATGAAGTCGCCATGTTCTGGACGGATAGCGCGCGCTGTGACGTCAGCCGCGCGTTCATGAGTCTCGAGTCTAGAACAAAGCCCAGAAAAGATATCTTTTGAGTGGGTGACATCGAGCTCTTGGCGATATTGATCCTGAGACCCAAACAGTCTAAATGGTTGAGGAGCCAGGATCTGTGTGTTAGTAGTTCTGCTCGGGACTGGGCTATCACTAGCCAGTCGTCGAGGTAGTTGAGCACCCGCATCCCTTTCAGCCTGAGCGGGGCTAATGCCGCGTCCATACATTTCGTAAACGTGCGGGGCGCCAGGGATAAGCCGAATGGCAGGACCGTGTACTGATAAGCCTGCCCCTCGAAGGCGAATCTCAAGAATGGCCTGTGGTGGGGGGCTACCTGCACATGAAAGTACGCATCTTTCAGATCTATCGTGAAAAACCAGTCCCCAGGGCGAATGTGCGCGAGGATCTGTTTCACCGTTAGCATTTTGAACGAGCGAGTCATTAGAGCTTTGTTCAAATGCCTTAGATCTAGGATGGGCCTGAGCTCTCCGTCCTTCTTCGGAACGAGAAAGTATCGGCTGTAGAAGCCCGACTCGCTTTTGGGAGGGGGAACGGGCTCCACCGCTCCCTTCTTTACCAGTTTCAAAATCTCGGTGCGAAGCACGTGACTGACGCTGCTTCTCACCGAGGTCTCGACCACGGCGCGAAAGCGCGGGGGCCTGCGAACGAACTGTAGCGAGTAGCCCCTTTTTACTATGTTCATAACCCAATTTGATACCCCGGGCATGGCTTGCCAGGCCTGAGCTCGACACGATAGCGGCTGGAGCCGGCGCGGATAAGGGTCGCCTACTAGAGGGAACTCGGTAGCGCTGCCATTTTGTGCTTGAGACATAGAGGGGGTAGTGCTTATGTGTGGCGGCGTGCACTGTGGAGTGGGCGCCGGGACATTTATAGCATGGGTGGGAGGGGTGAATGAGTGTAGGAGTGCAGACTGATGTGTGGGCACATTTACTACAGAGAAAAAGCTCTTTTTGAGATTTATTTGGGTCGCCGTGATAACGGCGTTTGTGTGCAGGCGAGTGCGTTTGACAACGGGCTCGTTGGCTGCTAAACTGAGGTCGGCAGTCACCTGGGTGCGGGGAACTGGGAGACCGGGAGGGAGAGATGGGGGTCCGGCCGAGGCGAGACCTGACCATCTCCTTTTTATCCCTGCGGCTAGGACGGCTTCGGAGGCTCGGGGTTCAACACAATCCTGGGTCGAGGTCCCCGGCGTTCAGGCCGACTGCTGCGGTTCGCGGAGCGGGAACGTTGGCGCGGTCCAGAAGAGGAGCGAGGCCGGGAAGGTGGCTCTGCCGGCTTAGCGGGTTGAGAAGGCGGGGGTCTACCTCGAGAGCGTCTCTGGCCTGAAGACGAGCTGGAGCGCTTAGGCAGGAAATGCCTCATAGCCTGCGAAGCCTTCTGCGCTTCGGTGAAGCGCTCCGCGAAACCCACGACTGACGGGCCGAAGAGACCGGTAGTGGAGATGGGGGCGTCCAAAAAGGAGGCTTTGTCCGCGTCCTTCATCTCGGTCAAATTCAGCCAAAGGTGCCTCTCTAAGACCGTCAGGTTAGCCATATTTTTCCCGATGGCTTGTGCAGTGGCTTTAGTGGCGCGAAGGGCCAAGTCCGTCGCGCTGCGGAGGTCCTTCAAAACATCGGAGTCGGGGACAGACTCATCCAAGGAGCGGAGAAGTCTGGCCTGGAACACCTGAAGGATAGCCATGGTGTGAAGGGCCGCGGAAGCCTGGCCAGCGGAGGCATATGCCCGGCCAGCGAGAGCAGAAGTGGTGCGGCAGGGCTTGGACGGGTGCTGAGCCCTGGACTGCCATCCTCTGGAGGAGGAGGGCGGGCAGAGGTGCGCGGCGACAGCCTCCTCGAGGGGTGGAAGAGACTCATAGCCTTTTTCCTTAGCGCCGTCGACAACGGAGAGCGCTGGGGAAAAAGCGGATCTGGCGCGAGCAGAGTAGGGCGACTTCCACGACTTCGTAAGCTCGTCGTGTACCTCAGGGAAGAAAGGCGCGGGCTTCTGAGGAGAAGAGAGGCGGCGGCTTTCCAGGAACCACTCGTCCAGTCTGCTGCGTGTTGGCTCATCGGGCTGGGACCACTCGAGCCCGAGGTCTTCCACGGCCCTGGAGAGCACGCGGATGAGTTCCGCGTCGACGTTAGTTTTGGCGCTCTTTGGGGGGCTCCGAGACAGAAGATGACCACTCGCTACCAGAAGCGGCTGTGGAGAGGCTGTCCTCATCATCCTCTGGCGGCGGGCCACCGAAGGAAACCGAACAGGCCGCTGCATGAGAGGGACGCTGTTCCTCCTGGGTGAAGGTGACCGGCGATGGCGAGGCACGCGGGGAGTCATCCGGCGTGCAGTCGCCAGACCGTTCCGGCAGCCTCTGGTCGCGGCGTTTCTTGCGGCGCGGCCCAGCGGCAGGAGGAGGGACCTGGTCGAAGGTGGCGAGGCGAGCCCGAAGGGTCTGCAGCGCCATCTCATCGCACTCGGGGCAGCCGCCCTGAGAGAGTGCGAGCTGCGCGTGGTCCCGTCCAAGGCATGCCACGCAGATGACGTGACGGTCGCCGCCAAGGAGAGGAGCTCTGCAAGAGCCGCAGGAAATACGAGGCATTTGAAACAACGCCCCGCGCTCTTTTAGGAGAAGAGAGTATAAAAGGATACGATCGCCGGATGGCGTAGCTGGAACGGCAGAGAAGGCGGAGAGGGAGTCCGTCGTCCTCAGCTGCAGGTTCCGCTGGTGCCTTTTCGACGGCGGTTGCTTCTTCCGGAGGTCAGCGAAGGTATCGCTGAAGGAGATAAAATCTGACACCTATGGCGAAATCTGACACCTATTTTCCCATACGTAATACGAGGAACCTCTCTCGAAAGGGAACTCCTTTTCTCGAGAATGTGAAGCAAAACTTTTAATAAAGGTATCTATGTAAAGCGCAGTGAGCTGCACGGCCATAGCCCAGCGCGAGGAGCGCTCTGATTGGCCGGGCTGCGGCAACTGCAGGAACCTATGGTGAGGCGGCTGAGAGGAACGAACCAATGGGGGGCGTTCCAGAAGCCCGCCGAAAAAGGTGCTTATATTTGCATACAGGAGGCTATATAAGACCCTAATTCGCCATAGGTGTCAGATTTTATCTCCTTCAGCGATACCTTCGCTGGTCTCCGGAAGAAGCACCGCCGTTGAAAAGGCACCAGCGGAACCTGCAGCTGAGGACGACGGACTCCCTCTCCGCCTTCTCTGCCGTTCCAGCTACGCCATCCGGCGTTATATATCCTTTAAACTGTGTCTATGTTGAGTGTTATATGTGTTTGTGTTGCCGCTGCAACGCCACTTCTAGAGCTTACAGGCTTGTTCTACTCGAGGACTCTCTCGTTCCGCCGCGTCGTTAAGCGCCGCGGAAAGACGGAGCTCTTCTCACTCTCCCTCTGCTCTCGTCCCGTCGCGCTGAATAGCGCCGCGGAAAGAGAGAATGTTAGAGGACATGAGCACACTCAAGCCGAAGCTCTCTTCACTCTGCCGCCGCCGCGGCTCTTCTTCCGCCGCTGCCACAGAGTTGTTCCCACTCTTCTCTCATTCCGTCGCGCTACAGCCGCGGACAGAGAATACTAGAGTGAATAGGCGAACTCGAGCCGAAGCTCTCGTCACTATACCGTCGCGCTGAGGAGGCGCCGCGGACAGACGGAGTTTTTCCTCGGACAGAGTTTTACCTCACGCTTCCAATTCTCTCGTCCTGTCGCTCTATCGCCGCGGACAGAGAATAATAGAGTGAATAAACAAACTCGAGCCGAAGCTCTCGCCGTGCTAGAAGCGCCGCGGACAGAGTTTTACCTCACGCTTCCAATTCTCTCGTCCTGTCGCTCTATCGCCGCGGACAGAGAATACTAGAGTGAATAAACAAACTCGAGCTGAAGCTCTCGCCGTGCTAGAAGCGCCGCGGACAGAGTTTTACCTCACGCTTCCAATTCTCTCGTCCTGTCGCTCTATCGCCGCGGACAGAGAATAATAGAGTGAATAAACAAACTCGAGCCGAAGCTCTCGCCGTGCTAGAAGCGCCGCGGACAGAGTTTTACCTCACGCTTCCAATTCTCTCGTCCTGTCGCTCTATCGCCGCGGACAGAGAATACTAGAGTGAATAAACAAACTCGAGCCGAAGCTCTCGCCGTGCTAGAAGCGCCGCGGACAGAGTTTTACCTCACGCTTCCAATTCTCTCGTCCTGTCGCTCTATCGCCGCGGACAGAGAATAATAGAGTGAATAAACAAACTCGAGCCGAAGCTCTCGCCGTGCTAGAAGCGCCGCGGACAGAGTTTTACCTCACGCTTCCAATTCTCTCGTCCTGTCGCTCTATCGCCGCGGACAGAGAATAATAGAGTGAATAAACAAACTCGAGCCGAAGCTCTCGCCGTGCTAGAAGCGCCGCGGACAGAGTTTTACCTCACGCTTCCAATTCTCTCGTCCTGTCGCTCTATCGCCGCGGACAGAGAATACTAGAGTGAATAAACAAACTCGAGCCGAAGCTCTCGCCGTGCTAGAAGCGCCGCGGACAGAGTTTTACCTCACGCTTCCAATTCTCTCGTCCTGTCGCTCTATCGCCGCGGACAGAGAATACTAGAGTGAATAAACTAACTCGAGCCGAAGCTCTCGCCGTGCTCATTCTACCGCCGCCGTGCTGAAGCGCTGCGGACAGAGAATACTAGAGTAAGTTAGACGAGCGAGCTCGGGCTGTTGGGTATGTCAAGAACAATGTCGCTGCAGCGCGCGCTTACTGCCAAGGAAGTTGTAATGGCTGCCTTGTCATGATAGCGCGCGCCCCTTCCACAGCGCGTTGCTGACTAGAGCGCGGCTTACGTCATAGCACGCGCTCACTGTCAGAGCATAAGGGCGTCGGAAAATGGCTGCCAAGCTAAGCCCTTTTTTCACTCTATCACTTCCAGTCCCCTTTATTCAGGCGGCTGGAAAGGTTTTTACACTGTAGACAAAGTGTCCACTACACAGTGTGCACCCCTACATAAGCACTGTTAGTTCAGCCTCACAAAATCACAAATAAATCCCGCCGCGGCCGGATTACACCATATAAAGTCAACTAGCCTTATTGCAGTCAACTAGCCTGTGGTCAAACACGCTTGTCTGCATGCGCGCTTTCAGTCTAGACTAGAGCATAACGGCATTGTGGAATGGCTCACATACCACCCGCACTTCCTTACATTCTCCCAGTTCCCTTAAGTTAGTGACTGGAGATGAAATATTGCAGTCAACTAGCCTGTGTTAAACACGCTCGTCTGCACACTAATGCTGTGTGCGTTTACCCCTGTGGATTTGCTCACTGGTTTGCACCGTGGGTATTCTACGTAGGTTGTGCGCCACTGCACATTGTTTACACTACACACAAAAGAGCTTTCTATGTAGGAAATGTGCCCACTTTACAGTCTGCACTCCTGCACCCAAGCACTTTTCACAAAGTTCACTCTCGCACACACAATATAAATGTGAGGCGTGCGCCCACTGCAAAGCCTGCACCGCCAAAACTAACACTATCCCCACAGTGTTAAAAGCAGTGTTACAGCACAAGCAACCCGGCTAACAGGCCCCTATTACTAAGCGGCCAGCCCCCGAATCTAATTCAACCCCTGGCTTTACGAGCCCAGGCCTGGCAGGCCATTCCTGGTATATAATATTGGGTGTTGAACATATAAAACGAGGTTCTCGCTACAGTTTTGCTCGCAGACCCCGCGATTCAAGCCGTGGTCGAGCCCTCTGTAAGAAGCAGTGTCAGTCACGTGCTTCTCGCTGAGGCATTGAGACTGTTAAAGGAGAGAGCGGCGAAAACAGTACACCCGACGCTAGCGAGTCAGGTTTTTACTGTCGCTAATTCCTCATGCCGAAAATGGGTGGCGGTCTCAGGCCCATTTTCCAGGCATCTGAACAAAGCACTTATGACACGCTCGTTTCAAGGTGCTGACGGTGAAACAAATCCTCGCGCACATTCGCCCCGGGGATTGGGTTTTCTCAATAGATCTGAAAAACGCATACTTCACGTTACGATAACCCCCCACCCCCACTACAGGCCATTCTTGAGATTCGCCTTCGAGGGGCAGGCTTATCAGTACAGTCATTGTCATAGACTCAAGACTTACGGCATAAGAACCACCACGTCTTGATAATGTACATAAAATCGCTAGGGCAGCCGAGATCAGACTCTGTTCACTGCATGGCTAAGCATCTCCTTTTATGGGCAGAGCACAATCTGAGCTCCCTAAGGGCGGCTTACGTGCCAGGTATTCTGAATCAGGGTCCGGACATGTTATCCAGAGGACCCATGTCCCCAGGGGGATGGTCCCTTTACCCGCAAACAATTCAGCTTGCACAGCACACGCTGCCCAATATTTTTTCTGCAAACGCAGGGATGCCCTGGCCCATGTTGGCCCAGACTCCCTCTATATGTTCCCTCCGATCGCGATCCAGCTGCAGCCTGTGCTTTTTAATAGCCCCACTTTGGAAGAACCGCACATGGTTCTCCATACTGTTTCAGCTGTCAGACACAGCCCCATGCCTATTCTGCCAATGAAAGGGAAGGTCTGGCATCCCAATCCCGAGCTGTGGGCCCTCCACGTATGGCCCATCAACGGTATCCGGGAACCTCTCTGACAAGTTATGAACACTATTTCGGAAGCTAGAGCCCCTGCTATCTGGCAGCTCTGCTTGAAGTGGTCAGTGGTTTTCTAACCAATGTGCTACGCGAAACATCGACGCACACTCATGCGAACTGGCGGAACCGCTCGCTTTCTCCAAGAGCTAATGGATGCGGGTCGTCCCCCCTCCATACTCGGGGTGTGTGTCTCCGCCATAGCAGCTAGCCACGCTCCTATCGCGGCACATTCACTAGGGAAAAGTGATCTTATTGTGTGTTTTCTTAAAGGGGCCAGGAGATTCAGCCCGCCTTGCCCCTACCTCGGTCCCTATTTGGGACCTCGCCATGGTTTTGGAGGCCGTGAAGGGTTCCCCCTCCTAACCACTTCAGAACACGAGCTTGAAGCACATATCACTCAAAACCGTTTTTCTGCTGGCTGTGGCCTCGGTTAACCGAGTGGGTGGCTTACCTGCACTCTCCGTGAGCCCTTCCTGTCTTGAGTTTGGGTCCAGCAACTTCAAGGTTGTGCTCAAACCGAGGCATGGTTTTATGCTGAAAGTGCTATCAACCCCTTCAGTATGCAGCTCTTTGCACTGCTTAACCCGCGTCTCAGAGAGAATAAGACGCAAACATATTCTGCTCAGTCAGAGCATTGAGATTGTATCTAGAGCGCTCCGCCCCCTTCAGGCAGTCGGATCAGCTCTTCATTGCTTCGGTGGCCGCACTAAAGTTTGTGCTGTCATGAAACAGTCTCTCACACTGGATAGTGGATGCAGTCCCACTAGCATATAGGTCCAGGACCTACCTGTCCTACAGGCATTTAAGCCCACTCCTCTAGAGGCATGGCCTCATCTTGGGCTTGGTCGTGTGACATTTCTTTGGAAGATATCTGTGCGGCGGCAGGCTGGGCCTCTCCGTCCACTTTTATCAGATTCTACAAGTTGGAGGTTCCAGCTCTACAAGCAGGGCTTCTCTCCATCTAGGCTCTATCTTGACCCTGGCAAACAGATTGCCTTACATTTTGGCCTGTACACATTAGTCCTTAAGCACTATTCATTCATCATAAGATCCGACTATGTCCGATCAGCTGTTCAAACGAACCGACTCTTCCGGTTCTTCATTCCCCTTATAAGCCGCCTCTGTCGGTGTCTCGGGGGTTTATAACATGTGCTTTGGGTATACTGGGTCAGTCAGCACACACGGCGCTTTACATTGTGTTCCCATACGTAATACGAGGAACCTCTCTCGAAAGGGAACGTACTCGGTTACTTTCGTAACCTCGGTTCCCTGAGAGAGAGGAACGAGTATTACGTTCCGTGCCGTGTTTATGCTTCTCAGGTATCGCTTCAGTCGATCTTAAAACCTGACACCTATGGCGAATTAGGGTCTTATATAGCCTCCTGTATGCAAATATAAGCACCTTTTTCGGCGGGCTTCTGGAACGCCCCCCATTGGTTCGTTCCTCTCAGCCGCCTCACCATAGGTTCCTGCAGTTGCCGCAGCCCGGCCAATCAGAGCGCTCCTCGCGCTGGGCTATGGCCGTGCAGCTCACTGCGCTTTACATAGATACCTTTATTAAAAGTTTTGCTTCACATTCTCGAGAAAAGGAGTTTTTCCCATACGTAATACTCGTTCCTCTCTCTCAGGGAACCGAGGTTACGAAAGTAACCGAGTACGTTCTTGACATACCCAACAGCCCGAGCTCGCTCGTCTAACTTACTCTAGTATTCTCTGTCCGCAGCGCTTCAGCACGGCGGCGGTAGAATGAGCACGGCGAGAGCTTCGGCTCGAGTTAGTTTATTCACTCTAGTATTCTCTGTCCGCGGCGATAGAGCGACAGGACGAGAGAATTGGAAGCGTGAGGTAAAACTCTGTCCGCGGCGCTTCTAGCACGGCGAGAGCTTCGGCTCGAGTTTGTTTATTCACTCTAGTATTCTCTGTCCGCGGCGATAGAGCGACAGGACGAGAGAATTGGAAGCGTGAGGTAAAACTCTGTCCGCGGCGCTTCTAGCACGGCGAGAGCTTCGGCTCGAGTTTGTTTATTCACTCTAGTATTCTCTGTCCGCGGCGATAGAGCGACAGGACGAGAGAATTGGAAGCGTGAGGTAAAACTCTGTCCGCGGCGCTTCTAGCACGGCGAGAGCTTCGGCTCGAGTTTGTTTATTCACTCTATTATTCTCTGTCCGCGGCGATAGAGCGACAGGACGAGAGAATTGGAAGCGTGAGGTAAAACTCTGTCCGCGGCGCTTCTAGCACGGCGAGAGCTTCGGCTCGAGTTTGTTTATTCACTCTAGTATTCTCTGTCCGCGGCGATAGAGCGACAGGACGAGAGAATTGGAAGCGTGAGGTAAAACTCTGTCCGCGGCGCTTCTAGCACGGCGAGAGCTTCGGCTCGAGTTTGTTTATTCACTGTAGTATTCTCTGTCCGCGGCGATAGAGCGACAGGACGAGAGAATTGGAAGCGTGAGGTAAAACTCTGTCCGCGGCGCTTCTAGCACGGCGAGAGCTTCGGCTCGAGTTTGTTTATTCACTCTATTATTCTCTGTCCGCGGCGATAGAGCGACAGGACGAGAGAATTGGAAGCGTGAGGTAAAACTCTGTCCGCGGCGCTTCTAGCACGGCGAGAGCTTCGGCTCGAGTTTGTTTATTCACTCTATTATTCTCTGTCCGCGGCGATAGAGCGACAGGACGAGAGAATTGGAAGCGTGAGGTAAAACTCTGTCCGCGGCGCTTCTAGCACGGCGAGAGCTTCGGCTCGAGTTTGTTTATTCACTCTAGTAACTTATTCTCTGTCCGCGGCGATAGAGCGACAGGACGAGAGAATTGGAAGCGTGAGGTAAAACTCTGTCCGCGGCGCTTCTAGCACGGCGAGAGCTTCGGCTCGAGTTTGTTTATTCACTCTAGTATTCTCTGTCCGCGGCGATAGAGCGACAGGACGAGAGAATTGGAAGCGTGAGGTAAAACTCTGTCCGAGGAAAAACTCCGTCTGTCCGCGGCGCCTCCTCAGCGCGACGGTATAGTGACGAGAGCTTCGGCTCGAGTTCGCCTATTCACTCTAGTATTCTCTGTCCGCGGCTGTAGCGCGACGGAATGAGAGAAGAGTGGGAACAACTCTGTGGCAGCGGCGGAAGAAGAGCCGCGGCGGCGGCAGAGTGAAGAGAGCTTCGGCTTGAGTGTGCTCATGTCCTCTAACATTCTCTCTTTCCGCGGCGCTATTCAGCGCGACGGGACGAGAGCAGAGGGAGAGTGAGAAGAGCTCCGTCTTTCCGCGGCGCTTAACGACGCGGCGGAACGAGAGAGTCCTCGAGTAGAACAAGCCTGTAAGCTCTAGAAGTGGCGTTGCAGCGGCAACACACACACAAACACATATAACACTCAACATAGACACAGTTTAAAGGATATATAACGCCGGATGGCGTAGCTGGAACGGCAGAGAAGGCGGAGAGGGAGTCCGTCGTCCTCAGCTGCAGGTTCCGCTGGTGCCTTTTCAACGGCGGTGCTTCTTCCGGAGACCAGCGAAGGTATCGCTGAAGGAGATAAAATCTGACACCTATGGCGAATTAGGGTCTTATATAGCCTCCTGTATGCAAATATAAGCACCTTTTTCGGCGGGCTTCTGGAACGCCCCCCATTGGTTCGTTCCTCTCAGCCGCCTCACCATAGGTTCCTGCAGTTGCCGCAGCCCGGCCAATCAGAGCGCTCCTCGCGCTGGGCTATGGCCGTGCAGCTCACTGCGCTTTACATAGATACCTTTATTAAAAGTTTTGCTTCACATTCTCGAGAAAAGGAGTTTTTCCCATACGTAATACGAGGAACCTCTCTCGAAAGGGAACTGGCTTTTTAAAAATGTTTATACTGTTGTCTGAGGTAGAGACATGTGCTGGACAGATTTTTTCCGTTAAGTAAAATAAACAAATGTTTCGTTTTTTTGCATTTAATTAAATGGATGAACACAAACAAGGAACTTAGAACATAGAAATACAGTAAAAAGAAAAAGGAAGCCTAAATATAAATATATACCTATAATAGGCTGTAGTATAGCCTAATAAATTATATAATACTAATAAACCTGGATGTATTTCATTTTCAAAGGAAAAGTAACCTAGGGCTAAATACTGCTTTCTTTGCTTTTAGCAATTCCTTCAAACATAAAAATAAAATAAAAAATCTGTATTCCTCAATAACAAAATAGACCAGTAGTTCTGCATGTTCCTTTCTTTAATAACTAATTAGTGTGCGCAAGCGTGCGGTTCGCGCTTATAATATCGACCAATCATGCGGATTAAGACAAGTTGCAGTTGCCACTTTCAAAATAATCTCTCCCTCATGTGAACTGAAATGACAGAGCCATAGATATGACGGGGAGCTGAAGTTCATTAAAGGAGTACTTCAGCGCTAGGAAGATGAATCTGTGTTTAAACTGGGTCATTAATGTTGTAGAAATGTGAAATTTTTTTTTAATTTGGTGCCTTCTAGACTGAGAAAAGACAGAAAATTTATTTTTGTCTCATGAGGATGAAAGACAACAATTCCCAAAATGCTTTGCTGCCCTATGAGGCCACTCCCAAAGCCACCAGATTACTAAATCACTTTCAATTTCCTACTGCGACCGCATTCATTTTTATAAAATCAGTTCAGTTAGAGAACAGACACTACAATTAAAAGCTGAAAGTGTCTGTTCAATATGTGATTTAGCTGTTGAGGGAGTCTCACAGCCCAAAACGCTGCAGGAGTCAGATTATATTGACAGTCATGGATGAGCTCGTGATGAGAGCTGAGGTAAACTTGTCCGCGGCATAGATTCACAGCGCATGTTCAGTCTGGCGAGTTTTCAGTTCATGCCTTTGAAAGCTTAACTTTCATAGGAATTAACTTGAGAAGTTGAAAGACTTACTTTGCTCAGCTGGCCGCACCATTTAAACATGAATGCCTGAGGCTGCAGCTGTGAGTGTGATCTCTATGAAGGTAAATTGATGCCATATAGAATTGCAAGCGTAGGGTAAGATTTGCAACAGTTTTTTTTTTTTTTTACACAAAGGTTGGTTTTACACGCTCAAACTATTTTGCAGTTCCTGACTCTGTTGTTTTCACTTGCAAATCGATGTTCACAGGCTTGCAATGCTTTTGGCCGTATTTTGGCGAAAGAAACGTGTCAAAAGGGTAAGCGCAGAAAAATGGAAGTCAGAAGAATACAGATCATATTTATTTTGCGTTAACATGAAGCTGCAGTTTCACAATACATGAATTACACTTATGAATAACAGTAAAATGCTGCAAATATTTTTTCTTACACTTGAAAGGCAATTTACACCTTTGCAAAACTTATCTTGTGCATGCAAATTTAATTTATGCTTGCAATCTTATGTACACTTTCACAAATCTTACCCTACGCTTGCAATTCTATATGGCATCAATTTACCTTCATAGATCTCCCATCCCCCACGCGTGAGTTGAAAACATGCGGAAATGGCTCCCTCTGCTGGCTGTAGTCTTTAGCCTCTGGCCAACAATTCCTCCGTTGGCGCAAATTGATGATGTTTGCGTAATCGGTGGAATTCTTCCAGAAATAAAAAGCATAAATCTCTTGTCTCAGGGGGATATGAGGGGGGGAGCACAATCGTTCGAATATACTCCAGGGTTTCTACTGATACAAAGCCATATGCCAATCGCTGAAGTAACCCTTTAAATATGCAAATCTTATCCAATCCTAGCCATGGACGTTTACTTCCAGGTCTCCAGTGCGTCATGCCAATCAAAACCCAGTGTTCAGGAGACGGCATTAAAACCAGTGTAGAAAATAGCCTATTACTTATTAGTTATGATATTTTTAAATGTAAAAACCAAATGAACATCATTAGTAGTAGTAGGCAACAGTATAAAAAAAGAAAAAAAGCCAGTTCATGACAGGTTTAAAGTTCCACCCTGTTAGGCTATGTTATGAATAATGTTTGTCCGGTCAAAAATAACATATTTGAGTCTGATATAGTTATAAAAGTTCTGCTTATCTGTAGAAGGTTAGCTAGCTAAATGTTGATCACTCAAAGAGCTACGTCTAACTTAGCTTAACATTTTCCACCCTTTTAGATTCCAGCCTCTTAGGTCTAAAAATCTAACAGGGTGGAATTCTAATAGAATAAATTGTATTGTACAATTGTAGTGTATATTGCAAATTTTATATACATGTTTATATAAATATTATATACATAACACAATATTATATAGGTAGAGTTCCACACATTACTGATGTGAAATTATGCAGGACAATAAAGGAAAACTCGTCCACTGTTATGCTCTGTTCCTTTCACTTTTACATAATAATTTAACAGCAACATTAATGTTTTGCATATTTATATCATATTTTGAGAGGTGAGGCACATTAACAGCATATACAGTATATGTTTTTGAACACTTGTTTATTTATCATCCTGTTGGGAAAAATTGGTCACTATTTTGGTAGAATGCGAAACATTAAAATCATATACTTTTTTTTCCAACACTTATGAAGCCAAAATGTTACCTCATACCAGGAATGACCCATTTATCAAACAAACACAATGATGTAGCTCTCATCCACCTGTGATTGATTTATTTTTTTATTACTTGGCCCACCCGACTTTTGGATATAAGCGTGAACCACACAAGCGTGTGCTTCTCAAACACAACAGAGATCAAGAAATGCATGTTATTTCACTATTTAAGATTCACCGGCCTGCCAACGTGCTTCTGTTTTGGTCTGGAATAGCGCCAGGATGTTGGGCTTTGCGAGCCCTGGGAGTCTGATCTTGCAATAAACCAACAAATAAGGGATTCTCCAGCCTGTGACAGTGTGCTGGTATGCTCTGTTAGACACGTCTCATACACATAATCAGTACAATCGGTAACAATGCAATACTATCACACATAAAAAATATGTTTTACTCACATGATTGTGCTGCCCCACTCCTGTTGCATCCAACATAGAAGTCACAGCATTGTTTTAACCTCAATATGTCTGCAAATCCAATGTCTGTGACTTGTTTACAAACGATTATTTTGCTATCTTTGGTGTGTTTATTGCTCGGTAACGTGATCAGTTTAGCTGCATGAGTCAGTGGGCGGGGCTTCAGAAGCAGAGTACACATAGAGGCGGTGTTTCACCCTTCTAATACATCATTGAGTTGAGAGCCTCATTTTCTGGGCCTGGTGCCTATTAAAGCTTTTATTTGACTAACAAGGAAGTTTTCTGCTATGAAACTTACAGGATATTATTATATTACCATGACCTTTTATATATCAAATGTTCAAGGGAAAGTTGATTTCTCAATTCATCACCCTTTTAAAGGTGCACTATGCAACTTTTCGTCCACTGGAGGGTGCCTATTCTAAACGGCTCGCGAGTACCGGGACTTTTATTATGACGGGACGGAAGTACAGTCGCCGGGCGCCCGCACTTCCGCTTTTTCCGGTCAGGTAAAAAACGCTATTTTTATCATATCAGATAAATTTAAGGGGCCAAGGGCTTCGGCCATCCGTCACTCTCTTCCCTGAACTGAAATGAAGTAGTGGGCTGTACTTTCCACACGATTGACATCAGGTTCAAGTACGCCAGGTTGGCTGGTGGTTATGTTGCCCGCATACCGCCTCCCATGGCCGAGACTGGTATTACGATACCTGTTGGGCCGGGGCTAGTAATGCTACTGCTAATTAAGGCTGATATCTCTGCAGCACTATAACTTGACATTTTTTTAATGACATCATCGCCCTTATTTCTTCTCATTCTTGATGCGTGTAGGTCATTTTTGAGATATTTTTACACATGGGATTTGAGTAACACCTGAACATATTTTTAACAAAGTCAGACAAGAATCATAGGTTATCTCTATAACTTAAAAATGGCTTGTGTTGTAAATTGAAAAAGTATCACTACAAGAGGATTTGGCAGAAAGGACACTTAAAATGCATGGTATTCCAAAATTGAGGAGAAGTTAAAGGTGGGGTAAGTACTATCTGGAAACCGTTGTTGATATTTCAAATCACCAAAACAAACACACCCCTATCCTCCAAAAGGGTCTCGGCCCTATATTGATAGCTCCGCCCCACACATACATAACCCAGGCAACGACTATGGCAGAATCTGTGTGTAGCTAATCCAGGTCGAATATTCAGTGAAAAAGTCACCCCTTCCATCACAAAAACACAAACCGTTCTCATGAGCAACTCGATAGTACACGAGCACGACAGTCCAACTAATGAACATATTACAATAATGACAAGATTAGAGTTATAGCGATCACAAAAACACAAACAGTTCTCATGAACAACTCAATACTACACATGCTAATCCAGCTAACAACATATTACAATTATGATGGGATTAGGGTTATATACATAATGAAAAGAGGAAAAAAACATATTAGGAGTAAAGTATCTTACTCTTCGGACACATTTTGTGAGCTGACGCTTGAAGCACACAGTGAGGAGATTTAGATGCTCCATACGGTGTGGAAATGAACGGGTCTTTATCACCGCTGAAGTGAGCCACAATACGATCGCAAATGGACTAACAAGTAAACATTACACATGAGCATATTCAAGCAAAAGCCAGCATATATTAGTTCTCGGCTAATGTCCATTATGTGTGTCTTGTGTTTTCAATAATGACGCACACTCTTCTCACCATCAATAGTAGACACGCCCCTTACCTGCTGATTGGCTACAAGTTTATTCCACTCGGCCCGTGTCCTTTTTCTAAAACGGTTTTGAAATAACACTTACCCCACCTTTAAATAATCGTAGCTAGTGCGTAGATTCATTAGATTATGAATCATTCCTTTCTTCTACCATAAATCAATAATTATTTGAAAATATAAACCGCTGCTTACCTCGCTGTTGTGAAAGTTTTTCCGTGATTCTTTATTTTATAAGAATGCAAATTTTTGAAATTGTTGCTGTAATTGTGATACAATTGTTAATAAGGGTGTTCTACCATTTCAAAGAGGAAGTGCAACAGTAACAAAAAATTAATGTAAATTGGAAAAAGGTGAAGAAGTCTTGAAGAAATCCAACTTTATTGTTTAAAAAACATGACGTTTCGGCCATGTCAAGGATGTCTGACGAATAGCTGAAACGTCACGTTTTTTTAATCTGTAAAGTTGGGTTTTTCAAGAGTGAGTGTTGTTGCACTTTTTCCAATTTACATGACAAAATTTTGTGATAAAAGAAAATTTACTTTAATATTTTGGAAATGAAGAAATTACCCATGTTTCTCCTTGTCTCGTTTTACTTCTCTTAGTGCCTATACAAAAGGCAAGAATAAGAAAGATGCAAATGGATGGGACTCTTTGGATGAGGAGATCAGTGCCGCAGAAGAGAAGAAACATGGAATTAAAAATTTCATAAAAAGACGACTGAGAACCCGTTCGCCCACAATCCGCCATGATAAGAAAGATGGTAGCTCTGACCCGACTCCAAACAACAGCCTGGAGAAGCGGAGTCAGTCAGGCCAGTCCAACAAACCATTGACAAATGGAACACAAAGTCTTCCCAGGAAAACAGAGGTAAAAAAATGGCCTGTTTTTAAAAAAATATATATATTTATCACAAAACATCATAACGTTTTTTGTCAAACAATTTGTGTGTAATTTGACCTGTTATTTTATGTTGCTTCATAAAAATCTACATTGCAAATGATTGTAATAATCAAAAAGCTTCAAGTTATAAAAAGAATTTCTGCATGGCAAAAATACGCTTTAATTTTTCTGCAACACCTTTTCCTGTACTTGTTAAATAAAAATATGCATTGCCTATACATGCGGTGTGAAATAGGCATACACTATTTATATCTGTATAGACTGAAACCTGCTCTTGTTTCATCCGGGCCATAGACTGAAAAGCTAATTTAAAGCTTTTTTGGTTTCAGTATTAAGAATTTCCTGACCAGTCAAGGAGCCAAAATGTATTTATTTTTAGTTTCTTCTTTCTTAACATTGTGATTTAATATTGCTCTTGAGAACTTGTTAATTGAAAAGATTTTCTTTTAGGAAGAGATATGCGTTCCATCCTCTGCGTCTGAAGAGGAAGGTGAAAGAAAATCGGGGGACAAAAATAAGAAAAAGAAGAAAAAACTAAAAATATCTGATATACTCAAAAAAGTATCTTTTAAAAAAGAAGAGCCTCGGCGCCCGACCACGCTGGCTTTAAAAGAAGCTTCAGCTCTTTTACAACCTGAGGAGCCTCATGCGTCACCATGTAAGTTTCAGACATACAAGATATACAGCTTTAGAAGTTGAGACACAGGACGAATTGTCAGGAATGTGTTCTTGATTGTCTTATGTCTTATTATGCCTGCTGTAAATGCACTGCTTTTCAAAAGTATTGGGTCTTTCAAAAGTATAGTTTTTTTTCAAAATACAGAACAAACAGTAATAATGTGAAATATTTCTGTATTTTCTATTGTAATATATTTTAAAATGTAATTTATTTCTGTAATGGCAAAGCTGAATTTTCAGTCTTCAGCATCACATATTAATTAAAAAATGTAAGACATTTTTTAATGTTATAAATGTCTGTACTATCCCTTTCGTTCAATTAAAGGCATTCTTGCTGATTAAAAGTATTAATTTGTTACTGACCCCAATCTTTGGAATGATATGAACTCTGCATGTGATATGATGTAATTTTTTTTCTCAGCCCATCCTCCTGCGTTTTATGATGATGTGGCAGAAACTTTGGACAGAATCGCACAGAAACACAGTGTGAAAAAGAAATCCCCTGTTAAACCAGAGCCTGTACCAAGTCCACCCAAAGGTACATATGAAACCATAAACCGATGCAAAACTTGTTTATGATCTGATAAATTTATATTTTTATCATAATGTGCAAAGTAGATACATTTTCAATGGAATAGCAAAGCAAGAGCAGACCTGTTGTGTCACATCTTGTTGTGGGCTGTCATTACAGCAATGGATGTTCAGTGCTTTAACAATAGCTTATTGTTACAATAGGCTTTTGTCTGTCTGAGGTCTTTTAAAGGTTTTTTTACTAGCATTGTTTGGATATTAGGTTCAACTTCTTTTTATTCACAGCGAATGACAAAGAAGCTGTGGTTCAACAGCTAGTTCAGATATTGACTTCAGAGGGGGATGCCATTAACGACAAGGTAATGACTCTTGATCTGAGTTTGCCATTCCTAATCTTTATATCCTACTAGGATATAGAGGAAACTTGGCTCTTAAAGCAGCTTTCAATTTAATCTTGTGTTTTTGACTATTTATGGTCATATTTTCAGTTGCCGCTGTGTTTGTCATTGTTAATTGTTGTCTAATGTTGTAGATAAACACCAACCCCTTCCTGCGGTCCACCCTCACACGCCTCTCCTATCCATCTTTTGCCAAACTTCTTGACACGTACGCCAGTCAGAGTGAAGAACCTCCCATTCCCGCACCGGTCAGCCCTACGCTGCGGCGGCTCGCCATCACCATGGATGTGTCGCGTCGAGTCGTCACAGCAACTGGAGTTCAGCGTCTGACAGGCTATGCTGAACGCTACATGGAGAGCTTTGCACCATGGGTGAGGAGCCACGGAGGATGGGTGAGAAGTATTTGCTGTCTACATTTCACTTTTTCTCAGTCTCTCTGGGATATTCATCTCTTTTTTTTTTCCAGAAGGGGGCAGAGTTGTCAAGTGATTATTCTTTTTTTTTTGTCTTCTTCCACAGGATAAAATTGCACAAGTTGATGAGGTCTTGGAGTGTGATTGACCTTAGACTTTTTCATAATGAACTCTGAATCATGTTGCATGACCTCTGTGAGGCAAAGAAGAGAAGAACCAGCCAACTGGGGAACTGACACTACTTGATCAGAAAGTTTCTCTACTGATGTATTTATTATTTTGTATTTTGGATGTTTTTGACATTTTTAATGTGGAATTTTATACCAAAATACATGATGCCAGTCGTCTACTGTTGTATTGCAGATTTTTTTTATTGGTAGTGACCTTAACAGACATTAATATAGTACTGACCGTTGGTTGAGTATAACAAATCATCGACTCTTAAAACATTTGATTTCCATTTATAGTAGTAAAATGTTCATTGCAAAGCAGTTATAAGGGTATTTAACAAAGAGTGCAATAATTCTAGGATTTACTTTTTCCAGATACTGTATACATTCACTTTATATTCATTTAATCAAAGTACAGATTAATTATTTGGCCTTTTATTTGGTAAATTAATTTATCTAATATTCATCTGAGCTTCAGCAGAAGTGCAGCACTGTATGTGCACATGCATATAACAGCAAGTATCTCTAATAGGCAAATCCATTTAAACATTCATTACATATTAAGATGAAGGAAGGGTCAGTCCATGTATTTTTCTGCTCGTAGGATTTGGCAGTACATCAACATGGAGAACACCAAAGCAAGAATCTGGAGGGAGAAAATGCAGTCGAGTGTATGCAGAGGTTAAATTCGTATAATAATCAGACTACACCAGATACAAATTAATAATTTCAAATTACCTGAACGATTCCAATACAAACTCCAAACCCAAGCACTGAGGTGATGTTAGCCAGAAGCCAGTCCTTGGCCTTCTCATAGCAGGGCTAAAACGCATGAAAAAACAGCTGGTCATTTTCTCCAAATTAAACCATGACATACTAATCAGGGCCTTGGTTTAATTGGCGTTAATGACCAGCTGGAAGTACATCTTGCTTATTACATGGCTACCAAATAAATAAACAAATGGACATGAAATTTAAATTGCTATAAATATACCATTCAGATGTTAGTAAAAAAAAAATTGTTTTTGAAAGATTTAATCTTCTTATGAGTCTTATGCTCAACAAGGCTGCATTTATTTGATCATATATATATATATATATATATATATATATATATATATACAGTATTGTTCAAAATAATAGCAGTACAATGTGACTAACCAGAATAATCAAGGTTTTTCTTATATTTTTTTATTGCTACGTGGCAAACAAGTTACCAGTAGGTTCAGTAGATTCTCAGAAAACAAATGAGACCCAGCATTCATGATATGCACGCTCTTAAGGCGGTGCAATTGGGCAATTAGTTGAATTAGTTGAAAGGGGTGTGTTCAAAAAAATAGCAGTGTGGCATTCAATCACTGAGGTCATCAATTTTGTGAAGAAACAGGTGTGAATCAGGTGGCCCCTATTTAAGGATGAAGCCAACACTTGTTGAACATGCATTTGAAAGCTGAGGAAAATGGGTCGTTCAAGACATTGTTCAGAAGAACAGCGTACTTTGATTAAAAAGTTGATTAGAGAGGGGAAAACCTATAAAGAGGTGCAAAAAATGGTAGGCTGTTCAGCTAAAATGATCTCCAATGCCTTAAAATGGAGAGCAAAACCAGAGAGACGTGGAAGAAAACGGAAGACAACCATCAAAATGGATAGAAGAATAACCAGAATGGCAAAGGCTCAGCCAATGATCACCTCCAGGATGATCAAAGACAGTCTGGAGTTACCTGTAAGTACTGTGACAGTTAGAAGACGTCTGTGTGAAGCTAATCTATTTTCAAGAATCCCCCGCAAAGTCCCTCTGTTAAAAAAAAGGCATGTGCAGAAGAGGTTACAATTTGCCAAAGAACACATCAACTGGCCTAAAGAGAAATGGAGGAACATTTTGTGGACTGATGAGAGTAAAATTGTTCTTTTTGGGTCCAAGGGCCACAGGCAGTTTGTGAGACAACCCCCAAACTCTGAATTCAAGCCACAGTACACAGTGAAGACAGTGAAGCATGGAGGTGCAAGCATCATGATATGGGCATGTTTCTCCTACTATGGTGTTGGGCCTATTTATCGCATACCAGGGATCATGGATCAGTTTGCATATGTTACAATACTTGAAGAGGTCATGTTGCCCTATGCTGAAGAGGACATGCCCTTGAAACGGTTGTTTCAACAAGACAATGACCCAAAACACACTAGTAAACGGGCAAAGTCTTGGTTCCAAACCAACAAAATTAATGTTATGGAGTGGCCAGCCCAATCTCCAGACCTTAATCCAATTGAGAACTTGTGGGGTGATATCAAAAATGCTGTTTCTGAAGCAAAACCAAGAAATGTGAATGAATTGTGGAATGTTGTTAAAGAATCATGGAGTGGAATAACAGCTGAGAGGTGCCACAAGTTGGATGACTCCATGCCACACAGATGTCAAGCAGTTTTAAAAAACTGTGGTCATACAACTAAATATTAGTTTAGTGATTCACAGGATTGCTAAATCCCAGAAAGAAAAAAAATGTTTGTACAAAATAGTTTTGAGTTTGTACAGTCAAAGGTAGACACTGCTATTTTTTTGAACACACCCCTTTCAACTAATTGCCCAATTGCACAGCCTTAAGAGCGTGCATATCATGAGTGCTGGGTCTTGTTTGTTTTCTGACAATCTACTGAACCTACTGGTAACTTGTTTGCCACATAGCAATAAAAAATATACTAAAAACCTTGATTATTCTGGTTAGTCACATTGTACTGCTATTATTTTGAACAAGACTGTATATATATATATATATATATATATATATATATATATATATATAGATAGATAGATAGATAGATAGATAGATAGATAGATAGATAGATAGATAGATAGATAGATAGATAGATAGATAGATAGATAGATAGATAGATAGTAAAAACAGTAATATTGAGAAATATTTTGTCATTAAAAATTCAGGATATTTTATATTTCTATGAAAGATAAATCTATATCATAAATCAGGAAATATTTAAAGAATTTCTGTAAAAGATTTTGTACTATTTAAATTAGGATATTTCACTTTAATTTTACTGTTTTTCTTTGACAAGCCTTTGCTGCCAGTCGTTGAAAGTTTATGATTTCTTTTTTTTCTTTCTTTTTTTTTGCAGTGTTTTTTTAACAATGGTGTCAAAACCATCCCTTTGCGCCATGTGGAGCTGATTTCACGAATTATAATTTTTATAATTCCATTTTTTAAAAATTATTTTACATAGCATATATCTGTATATAAACATGTAATAGAGTATAGTTGCAATTTTACAGCGTTTTAAGTAGAATTTGAAAGTAAATGACTTTATAAAAATTTTTTTACAGTGTACATACAGGTCCTTCTCCAAAAATTAGCATATGTGATAAAAGTTCATCATTTTCCATAATGTAATGTTAAAAATTAAACTTTCATATATTTTAGATTCATTGCACTCCCACTGAAATATTTCAGGTCTTTTATTGTTTTAATACTGATGATTTTGGCATACAGCTCATGAAAGCCCAAAATTCCTATCTCAAAAAAAAGCATATCATGAAAAGGTTCTCCAAACAAGCTATTAACCTAATCATCTGAATCAACTAATTAACTCTAAACACCTGCAAACAATTCCTGAGGCTTTTAAAAAACTCCCAGCCTGGTTCATTACTCAAAAACGCAATCATGGGTAAGACTGCCGACCCGACTGCTGTCCAGAAGGCCATCATTGACACCCTCAAGCGAGAGGGTAAGACACAGAAAGAAATTTCTGAACGAATAGGCTGTTCCCAGAGTGCTGTATCAAGGCACCTCAGTGAGAAGTCTGTGGGAAGGAAAAAGTGTGGCAAAAATACGCTGCACAACGAGAAGAGGGGACCGGACCCTGAGGAAGATTGTGGAGAAGGACCGATTCCAGACCTTGGGGGACCTGCGGAAGCAGTGGACTGAGTCTGGAGTAGAAACATCCAGAGCCACCGTGCACAGGCGTGTGCAGGAAATGGGCTACAGGTGCCGCATTCCCCAGGTCAAGCCACTTTTGGGCTACAGAGAAGCAGCACTGGACTGTTGCTCAGTGGTCCAAGTACTTTTTCCGGATGAAAGCAAATTTTGCATGTCATTTGGAAATCAAGGTGCCAGAGTCTGGAGGAAGACTGGGGAGAAGGAAATACCAAAATGCTTGAAGTCCAGTGTCAAGTACCCATGGTCAGTGATGCCATGTCAGCTGCTGGTGTTGGTCCACTGTGTTTTATCAAGGGCAGGGTCAATGCAGCTAGCTACCAGGAGATTTTGGAGCACTTCATGCATCCATCTGCTGAAAAGCTTTATGGAGATGAAGATTTTGTTTTTCAGCACGACCTGGCACCTGCTCACAGTGCCAAAACCACTGGTAAATGGTTTACTGACCATGGTATTACTGTGCTCCGTTGGCCTGCCAACTCTCCTGACCTGAACCCCATAGAGAATCTGTGGGATATTGTGAAGAGAAAGTTGAGAGACACAAGACCCAACACTCTGGATAAGCTTAAGGCCGCTATCGAAGCATCCTGGGCCTCCATAACACCTCAGCAGTGCCACAGGCTGATCGCCTCCATGCCACGCCGCATTGAAGCAGTCATTTCTGCAAAAGGATTCCCGACCAAGTATTGAGTGCATAACTGAACATAATTATTTGAAGGTTGACTTTTTTTTGTCTTAAAACACTTATTTTATTGGTTGGATGAAATTTTGGGTTTTCATGAGCTGTATGCCAAAATCATCAGTATTAAAACAATAAAAGACCTGACATATTTCAGTTGGTGTGCAATGAATCTAAAATATATGAAAGTTAAATTTTTATCATTACATTATGGAAAATAATGTACTTTTATCACACATGCTAATTTTTTGAGAAGGACCTGTATTACAATTTAATTTATTCCTGTGATGGTAAAGCTGAATTTTCAGCATCATTATTCCAGTCTTCAGTGACACATGATCCTTCAGAAATCATTCTGCTATGATGAGTTGCTGCTCAAGAATTAAGGGTACATAAAGCATGTGGTTGCAATTACCAGTTGGTGGGATTTAGGAATGTGTGGTACTTAGCTGACCCTACGGCCCCAGAAATTATCTGACCTCTTCCCAGTGATGGCATCCTGCTGCTACATTTTCCCTGCAGCAGGAGGAAGGAAGTTTGCCATCGGATGTTATATTATGCCAGTCTGTATGGTTGCTCACTCCACAGCACTTGAACTGAAGGAAACAGAATCCATGATTTAAATTGAAGAATCTTAGTCTTCAAATTTGTGACTGTTATAAACCTAACTTACAATCTTCTGCATGTTGTCCCAGGATTTTCCCAGCCCTTTTTTTGGGTCATAGCCATTCATTCCCGCTTTTAGGTCAGCCTTGGCTTTTTTGTCCAACTAAATGGACAAAACAGAGAATTGGATAAACAGGAAGTAGAAGGCAAAGTGTTTTCCTGAAAGGAAAGGCTGAAATATTTGCAAGTCTCAGACATTAGTCTCTTACTTCTTCATGAAACACACTCAAAACCAGAATCAGTGCCACTTCTGTCAGGACTAGAAACAAGAGGATCACAAAAAACTAAAAAGAACAAGAAAGAACTATTAGATAACATAAATGACAACAATACATTAAAAAACAGACATGGTGTATTCTAACAGTATTCCCACTTAGGATGAAAAATCTCCAATGGAATAATATCTTATTTGTTTCTCTTAGGCAGCAGTAAGGTTAAAAAAAAGTTTTTTATTTGAATATATTTTAAAACGTAATTTAAAGATAGGGTAGGCTGTTTTTTTAAACACTTTTTGTTATATTGGTTTAAACATCCTGATAGCCATCATTAATAGAAGGTTTAAATATTAAAACATGTACAGGTCCTTCTCAAAAAATTAGCATATTTGATAAAAGTTCGTTATTTTCCATGATGTAATGATAAAGAGAGTTGGCAGGCCAACGGATCACAGTAATACCATGGTCAGTAAACCATTTACCAGTGGTTTTGGCACTGTGAGCAGGTGCCAGGTCGTGCTGAAAAACAAAATCTTCATCTCCATAAAGCTTTTCAGCAGATGGAAGCATGAAGTGCTCCAAAATCTCCTGATAGCTGCATTGACCCTGTCAATCACCTCTTTTCGTTGTGCAGCGGGTTTTTTTGCCAGACTTCCCACTGAGGTGCCTTGATACAGCACTCTGGGAACAGCCTATTCGTTCAGAAATTTCTTTCTATGTCTTACCCTCTCACTTGAGGGTGTCAATGATGGCCTTCTGGACAGGGTCGGGTCGGCAGTCTTACCCATGATTGCGGTTTTGAGTAATGAACCAGGCTGGGAGTTTTTAAAAGCCTCAGGAATCTTTTGCAGGTGTTTAGAGTTAATTAGTTGATTCAGATGATTAGGTTAATAGCTCGTTTAGAGAACCTTTACATGATATGCTAATTTTTTTAGACAAGAATTTTGGGTTTTCATGAGCTGTATGCCAAAATCATCAGTATTAAAACAATAAAAGACCTGACATATTTCAGTTGGTGTGCAATGAATCTAAAATATATGAAAGTTTAATTTTTAACATTACATTATGGAAAATGATGAACTTTTATCACATATGCTAATTTTTTGAGAAGGACCTGTATATAAATCTTCTGTGTAAGTCTCAGGACCTCAGGATTTCCTGTGAAGATGTTTTACTCTACCTCCATGCACCTGCTCGCTCAGACATAATGTCATCAGAGAATATCATGCGCGTTTCAACACTATCAATGGTGAAATGAATCTGCAGCAGTCAGGTGGTACAAGTAAAAGCTCTTTAAGTTGTTTGCATTCATTATTATTGCAATATTATGTGCTTTCAGACATTAGGTATGCTGTCTCATGGTGTTCATGTGTTTTGAAGGAGGTGTGGCTTTGGAGACGCTCTGGAGGGAGGGTGGGATCTTATGCTTTTAAAGCCAACTTGTTATTGCTATCCTCTCTAAAAATTGCCTACCCTACCTTTAATCCCCTGTGATAGCAATGCTAAATTTCCAGCAGCCATTAGTCAAGTCTTCAATGTCACATATGTTTCCACTTTCCACATATGTTTTACAGATGTCACCAAGGATCTAGGTATACCTTACCGTCATCAATAGACACTTCTGCTCTTTTAGAGCACCAAGGCATCCGAGAAACCCTGTTACCATGGTGACGCCCCCAGCAACAAGGAGCAGGTTGGCCGCGGAGAGTGAAGGGAAGGACAGCGGTAAAGATGAAAACTCTGACTGTGTGAAGGCGAGCCACACCCCAACACCAAATAGACCACATCCTCCCAACTGCACAAACAAGCGGGTAAAGAATAAATAACGATACATAATTTTCACACAGGTGCATCAGTTTAAAGCAGGTTATTATAAGGAACAAGTTTAGGCCTGCATGGCCTTTATAAATATAACAGACCATTATGCTAACTGCATATTCTTACATGATTCACACATATTTACATATGTAATAGGCCATGGGTTTTTTAAACTGGTGTCCGGGGACCTCCAGGGGTTCTAAGGGGTCCCCAGAAAATTTCAGAGAATAAAAAGACTGAACAAAAATGTATAAAGTCTATTGAATATTCTAATTGTTTAATTTCTAAATGTTTCTTGCCGTATAAATTCTAGAATTGTAAATGTGTGCGTTGTGTCTTTAGTGAGTTTTTCTCACTATAGTCCCCTTTATCTTTCTCACTGGGGTTGTAAGGCAGTTTTCTTAACATAGTATGTACGTTGCTTGCATACATTTATTGTGAAAGCTGTATACAAATAATTTTAATTAAAAATGTTCTTCTTCAGGTTTATACATCCAGCATATAGCTAATTTAAGATGGGAAACAATATATTGTATGTCACACTATTTATCTAACCGTTTAAATGTTTTTTTTTGTACATAGATGGATTTTAAGAAGGGGGCCCCTAATAAAGGTTCATCATATTTGGGGGTACTTGGCATCATAAAGTTTGAAAACCCCTGTAAAAGGCTACACTTGGCATCATACACTTGTACGCCAGTAGGTGGTGACAAGTGATATCTTTCACTCAAGCAAACCGATTCGCTAAATGATTCGCCTCGTTCAATGATTCGATCCACAACACTTATTACTGTGTGTTGCTCGGAGATGCATAATAACAAACTCCTGTTAACTTGGTCAAAAATGGACGAAGTATTTGTGTAAGTTACTAACTTCTTGTTTTTTTACGGAACTAATGTATAAAAGTAATGCTTTTATTGATTCAATTATGAATCTCGTTGTTCTGAATGGCATAATTCAGATCAGAACAACAACGTTGCGCGTGTCCGGTGGCAGAAAGAATCAAATGGGCTTGATGAATATGGTGATTTTTAACTGATTAGCATTCTGCCTAACTGATATCTGACAGAAAGAAGCCTAAAACAAAACTCAACTAACCCAAAAGATGAGGTTGAAGATAAACATGAGGTACTTCACACAGCACAGGCAACCTCGTGACACAGACATTCTGCATGAAAGAAGAGAGACAGGAATAGAATCACCAAATAACGATATATAAACGGTATTGTGTGTGTGCTTTTAACGTGTGTAAACTTTCACACTCCTGAACTGCAGGAGAGGAAGTGCTGTTTCCAGGCAGGAAGAAACCACCCTTGTGTTGTACTGCTGATAGCATTAACTAGAAAGCCATTATGTTCCATGACTGATACATGTAGCCTACCTATTATAGGGCCTCTCTTATATTTTAAACTCAGTCAGTATTGTGGACTTTGATATGTGCCACTTTATATTCTTTGAGCAGAAGGCAACATAATAATGTTGGTGTTGGTTTGGCTCTTTTTGTTCCACTGAATGTGGTCCAAATGTGACCACAGAGCATATAATGGGAAAATGTAAACATAAGCCCCTTCAAGGTAGGAAGCACATGGATTTATGATCTGATTTCAGTGGTATGTCAGTAATGGTTCTGGAAATTGGCACCGTATTTAGGCTTTGTGGGAATTAAAATGGAGTTCTTAAAATATGAGATGGCAGAAGCCTAATCATACCTTTAGTTACTTCTTTCAACTCTTTTTCACCCCCCATAAATTCTGCCAGTCCAATAAATTATTTTTCTGAACTAAATCTGAACATCATCTATCTTAATAAATCAGTGTTTTGCACAAACTCGCTGTCAAGAGCAATATTTGTAAAAAAAAAAATAATAATAATAAAAAAAAAATTCATTGTCTGCTTTAGTAATGATCAAATAGTTCATAACCAGTACACAAATCTCTATATTTATTATTCCAAAGTTTACATTAAACATTAATCCATTATAGTTGCTTTACCTTTATTTAGGTGGAGACAGAAAGAGGAAAGAGTTGAATACAAAGTTTCCTGTATTGTCTTTTTGTTGTTTCGTACTGATGAAGTTCATGAGATCTTGCTTTATTTATTACTTGACCGATATTATCCACATCACAGACGTGATTCCTTCAGTTCTTCAGGGTGTTAATGATTCCTCATAAGTGTGAAAAAAGGCTTCTGTGAAGTGATGAACTTGAAATATCAGTCTTGCAGTTTCCAGGCACACAAAATTCTTCAAAAGCTTTTCTTTCTTTGTTGTTTAATTCCTTCAGACTCTTATCATTTCTCGCTGGGATTACTCATGCCATTAAAAAAAAAAGTTTTCTTTTTTAAGGTAATACAAAAAACGTCAAAATATTTGTTTTCCTTGTTAGTTTGTTCCCTCAACCTTAATTGCTAATTCCCGGTTGTCTTTGTCTTTCTATCTTTTCAGCTATTTACCTCCCTCTCTTGTTCCAAATAACTTCCAGATGTAGTTATCGGCCCTCCCCTCTGACTCTTTCCCTTTCTCCTCCTCCTGCTGGTCTCCAGAGAATCCATTCTTTTCCAAGACCCTCCTCTCTTGAATCATTATCCCTCCCTTTTTCTCTTGATTTTGTCCAAACAATCCTGATGGATGGCCAACAGACACACATTTGAGGATTTGCAGTCCTCTGGGTGTCTTTTTGTTTAGTCTTGAGATCTTTTATCTATTAAACACACCACAGTACAGCATGTTATAACAATCAATTGGATTTGAGGGACAAGTTTACTGTTTATGTCAAGTTTAGGTTTAAAACCAGGGTTAAGTGCTTCTATATCAGATTCATCTATCATCTTCCTCTGAATTTAGGAGTAAGTTTTGGTTAGGGTTAGTAAGTGTATATGTGGTTTATGGGGACTCTCCATAGGCATAATGATTTTTATACTGTACAAACTGTATATTCTACCCCTAAACCTACCCTTCACAGGAAACATTCTGCATTTTTTACATTTTAAATAAAACATTATTTAGTATGTTTTTAAAGCTAATTGGTTTACAGGGACACAATAAGTGTCCTCATGAAGCAAGTTTAAGTTGTAACACTCATGTCAGTACACACATTTGCACACACACAGACAGGAAACTAAATTTATGGTACAAAAAGAGACAGTTCCTGCTGGTGAGCTGAGATTACTCCATCTGGTGGTCATTTGTAATATGTGACCCTGGACCACAAAACTAGTCAAAAGGGTCAATTTTTTGAAACTGAGATGTATACATTATCTGAAAGCTGAAATAAGCTTTCATTTGATGTATGGTTTGTTTGGAATGTATGTTTGTTGAAAATTTGGAATGATCTGAGGGTGCAAAAAAAAAAAAATCAAAATATTAAGAAAATCACCCCTCAAGTTAGCATATTACTAATAATAAATGTTTGATATATTTACAGTAGGAAATTTACAAAATACCTTAACAGAACATGATCTTTACTTAATATCATAAAGAATTTTGCAATAAAAGAAAAATGTATCATTTTAACTTTAATTGTTGGCTATTGCCACACATATACCTGTTCTACTTACAACTGGTTTTGGGGTCTAGGGTCACATATCAGTTTATTCAGTGGAATATGATGCCTTTTTTGATCACTGTGAGAATTTGAATTGTTACACAGTGTGTTCGATTAATATGAATGTTTTGATTAATATGAATGTTTGGTAATGACCTTTTAAACAATAGCAAAGAATGTCTCCATGTTACGGATATCACACTATGAGCAATTATGTCCAAAATACCCAAGGAAGTTAAAAAAAGAAAGAAAGCAAAGAAAAAAGAACCCCAAAGAGTCATATATATTTAAAATGATTGTTTTTTGTTTGAAAACATACACTTGTGGCCAAAGATAACCAACCTTTGCACTTTTCCTGTAGCCACTGATGGCATTCCTACACTTCTCTATTTTCTGTTTGGCGCACTCTTCCTTTGGCAGATTGGAAGAGTTGCTGGCTTCTGATATTTCTATAATTCAGTGGGATTTTAGGTGTAAATCTATTTCTGGCTAGGCTACCCCCAAAGGCTTTTCACATCTAGGCTTTTCTTAACCCTGGGTAAACTGAATCCTGGGTTATACTGCTTCACGTTTTACACTGCTCATAATTTACCCAGAGTTAAAAATGAATGGTATTCATAAACTGACATTTCACAGTCACATATCCATCCTTAAATCTCTTATGTAATGTTCAGGGTCAATGTCCAGAAGTATGACCTTTAAAAGAGAGACAGATTTATGCGTCTTAACATGTTTAAATTGATTTGACAAAATTTCCCACAGAATCAGAACAGAAAATATTGTGAAGTGTTTGTATTTAACTTTTTTTTGACATTTGACTGCATCTTTTGTCATCAATTATTGATAAGCTATACATTTCTTTGCTAACAGTGAAAAAAAGTTTCATTCTCAGAATGCAAGTCTTAAAATCTTAAAAGTTAGCTGGTTTTAAACATCAATGCTATGTGCTATAATCAATGTATATTGAGTGCAATGTATCTAACCTCATGCATTTATCCAAGGATTACAACTGTAGGCTATCTTTAGATGTATAGATGTTTATCTGCATCTGTAGTTTCAAATGGATGAATGAATGATGATTATTAATTGTGAATTTGCCGTGTTGACCAATAGAAGCTGTTCGATTTGAGAGTGGCTTGGCTATTGTAAGCTGTGTTTCATACATATACACTATTGACAACAGACAATTGACTTTTTTGCTAATGTGTCTGAAGCTTTAAGTAAACATTATTTTTTATCATGATACATTATGCTATTGTTCATAATGCATTGTGATGGTATAATAATAATATCAAATAATATTTACAAATCTATATTACTTAGTCCTTATTTGATACACATGATGTAATCAAGATGGTCCTTCATATTAAATCCTTAAAGTTTATTCGTTGAAAAAATCTTTTAGACGGCTGTGGTGAGACAGAACGTTTCTCCTCCGTTCAACTCCTTCTTTTCACTTTTGTCATTTTCTTTTTGTATCTTGTTCTCTTCCAGTTTTTTTCCTGCCTTTTTTTCATCCACATCCTCATCTATGTAAGGCATAGGTTCCTTGTCCTCCCATTTCTTAGCCTCTTTAGTACCTACGCCACCCACTCCACCATTAGCCATGTCACCTTCGTCCAGGGTGGCGAATGTGCTGAGCACCATATCATCTCCATCCTGTTTCCCATCATCAGGCAGAAGACCCTCCTGTGCTTCAGCGTCACATTCAGCCCCCGCCTCCAGATTCACAGGCCCCGCCCATGCATCATCATCTGCCCCTTTTTTCTTCTTGGACCGCTTGCTTTGTCCATTCACGTACATGGGGCCAAATGTCCGTGAGGCGTTTTTCTTTCTCCGTTGGACGAACAGAACCATGCCAATGCATAGCACGCAAATGATGGTCACACACACTATGATTATTAATAACCAGTTTGTTTCTATGGGAAAAATACTTTCCGTGATAATTACACCGGTGGTGACAGAGGTAACATGAGTGGAGACTGATTCGTCATCAAACATTGAATATGAGTGTCCTTCAGAAGTAATTTCAGGCAGCCGTGAATATAATTTTAGAGTTGCAGTGGAGGTTACTGCGCTGGTCTCTACAGGGTCAGATGGAGACGCATTCCAGTCTGCAGGTGGTTGAGACGTGACGTATGTGGGATTGAAGGCTTCTGTTGAATCAGTAGCCATGGAAGAGACTGCTGTGGTAATTTCATCTGTAGGATGTTCTGTAGGAATGGTCAACTCAGAAGAAGTAAATCCAACAGTCATTTCATATTGACGTGTACTTGGGGCTTCTGAAGTTATTTGTTCAACTACAGCTGTTTGAACATTAACAGGCAGATTAGTGGTGATCATTGTAGTCTGTTCCATTTGAGCATGTGTTGTTATTTCACGAGCAGTAGTTTCTTCTGTGGTTTCTTTAGCCTCAGTATTGAGTGACACAGGATTCACAACTGTTGGTCCTTCAAGCATGGTGATCATTTGATAAACATCTGTGGTTTCTGTTTTATACAGATCTGGTTTTGTCTGTAGTTCAGTGACTGTATTTACAAATCCAGCAATGGTGCTTTCATAAGTAGACATTTCCCCCCCAGTGTTGTGATTCGGTACTGTATTGGAGATATCTGCATATACCGCTGTTGACTCTTGGGCATCAGTGAACTTGAAACAGGCTCCGAGAGCAAGATACAGCAGAAAATTGCTAAAAACGAGCCTCATGATGTTCATTGTACTGCCTGAAAAGTTAGCAATCTCAGTCAGGTGAGCTGATAATATCTTTGGAGATCCACTTTTGAGGCTCAAGTATGTGATAGAAATTGTGGGAACCCCCTAACGCCTGACTATATGTTAAAAGAAAGCAGCTGGCAGAAGAAATTCATTTTCTTGTTCTCTGTGTGCTTTGGTGTTCTGCTGAGTTAATCTTGCGTGAATCTGAGCCGGAAAGTTTTACACAGCTCTGTTCTTCCTTTTTCTTCTCTTTCTCTCTTTCAGTGTAGCTTGGTGGATTCTAGCTGAAATAAACATGTGACACAGTAAAAAAGACGGCGGAAGAAAAGGACAGTTAGTCACAAATGATCACATTTTTTTTCCGTTTAAATAAAATATCAAAAAGGTCTAAAGTTTGGGGTGTTTGAATGCCTTTAAAAGTAGTCTCTTATGTGCACTAAAACTGCAGAAATACTGTAAAAACAGGAGTATTGTGAAATATCACTACAGTTTAAAGGTTTTCTATTTGAATACATCTTAAAATGTAATTTATTCCTGTGATGTAAAGCTGAATTTCATCATTACTCCAGTCTTCAATGTCACGATCCTTCAGAAATCATTCAAATATAATGATTTGGTGCACAAGAAACACTATTGTATTATATTTTACTATATTATCAAATTAATAAAATAAAAAAATTGGTAGACGGTACAGTTAAATTGAATATACTTTTATTAATTTGGCAGATCCCAAGGGACTTGGGAATTAAGCCCCATGACATTGGCATTGCTAATATGCGTCCACTCTATTTACTACAATTTACAACTACAATTTAATGTTCTGCATGTAGCAATTGTTGTTTTTCGTCCTTCTTTTTGTGAGGTCTACCTGTCCTCAAGCATCTTATAGCATCACAAACACAAACTTGTTACAATTTGTCTCCCGTTTTATGAATAAGTGTGATTGCCACTTACCTTCATGCCTCTGAGTTAAGTCACTGCAGGCTCCAACCACCAAGACCAAACTGCACATGTGAAAGTCTACACACTCACTCATGCAGTGCACACCTATATCCTGTTAATTTCTCTTCCTCTCTTGCTTACATGCCCTCTTTTTAGTTCTCCTCCCTCTGAAGATGTCATATCACAGAGCGCATCTGGACAAGAGAGGCTGCGGCTGAAAGATTAAAAAAATGTGCAAAAAAGTGCTTGGTTATAGTGTATAACATAGTATAAATGATTATCTGAGGCTGAAGTAGAAAAAGAGAAGCCAGCCCCCAATGGGAAGTTAAGGGCGTGTTGACACCTTTGTAGGGTTTGACTTGTAGTTCGTCAGCACAACTTTGCTGATAAGTGTCTGCCAGAATGCTGCGTGCGTGAGTGGTATACGTGTATGTGTTCGCCAGCTTGTTGAGTGGAGGGTATTGCAAACTTACAGAAGTGAGAAATTTTTTGCCCAAAGGAAGTTTGGTTAGACTATTATGAGATATGTATGTCCCATCTTCTCATATGTCACAATCTTAGTAACAAACAGTTTTTGTTGGGATTTGCTAATTGAAACTCTCAGAATAAATTTATTTAGGCATTTATACATGCACATGATCTTGACGTTGATTTTAAAAATGAGGAATAATGTTTTTTTCTTTCTGTTGATGTTTTACTTTAGCAGACTCCACACTATCATTTCCTTTTTCTGCTACCTTTTCATGACATTGTCTTTCTCATGCGCAACAGAAACATGCATTATCTGTTGTAGATTTTCAAAATGGTAATGATCATTTGATTACGCCATCCAAGAACCAATATTTACTTTATTTACGATTATCTTTATGAGTAAGTCAGCACTCTGAGATTTCCAAAGACAATATGTTATCAGGGATATTCACCGCTAGAATTTTTCTCAGGCAAGTCGACACAAGTCGTGAACGTGAGATGGTGGCAGCACAAGCAAATAGCTGCAAACTGGGAATCAAAAGGCTGGAAGAATATGCAGGAATGGTGGAGAAAATGCAGAAATGTAATTGCTAACTATTTTCAAATCTTTTGGGACTTTAACGTCATATGTATTAGCTGGATCTGAATAGAGAAATTAATGCAATAATGGATTTGAAACTTTAAAACAATGAGCATATCTCCTTCAAATGTGAAGAGCATACCTTTTTAATATATTATCGGTACTAGCAACTAGTAAGAACGCCATTACAAGGAAATGGCTTAAGGAAGATCCCCCATCTGTGTATGAACAATAATACTGAATCTACTAATAGAATTTCATCTAATTGGGGAAAGTGGTTGAAAGAAAAGAGATGGAGGGTTGTGGGGGGATTAAAAAGGGAAAAAAGAAGAAAAAAATATACACTGTATATATTATATTATATATATTATATTATATTATATTATATTTAGGGCCGGGACTCGATTAAAAAAATTAATCTAATTAATTAGAGGCTTTGTAATTAATTAATCGAAATTAATCGCATTTTAATCGCATATAAATATTTTACCTGAGAACAATGAGAAGTAATTTTTCACATGTATTTTTAGTATACCATTGAATAATGACTGAATACATAAGCTTAATCAACAAAATATTGTTTATTTATTTCAGTCCAGCAGACCAGTGCAATGTTTGCCATTAAGTGTAGCAAAAGCATATTTGTGATATTTGAGGCTCGATGTGCTGCGGTGATACGCTAATTCCTTGTTGTATAGCAGGGGTGTCCAATCCTGCTCCTGGAGGCCCACTGTTCTGCTGAGTTTAGCTCTAACCCCAATTAAACACACCTGTACCAGCTCATTAAGGTCTTATTAGGCATACTAGAAACTTTAGCAGTGTATTGAGGCAAGCTGGAGCTAAACTCTGCATGACGTCAGTGGCCCTCCAGGACCGACTTTGGATACCCCTGTTGTATAGCTTGCACACAACCATGCTCTTGTCGACGCTTCCATCATTTCGTTTTTTAAAACTAAATTTCCCATCCACGGGGCCAAGCAAAGCGGTCTAATCAGCTTCTTCGTTCATGTTCACTATGGTTTGTTGTTTTCATGGTTGTTGTCGTGACTCATGAGCGCTAGTTGGTGTTCCAGTATAATCGGTCCGTCAAAACTCATTCATTGAAAAACGTTCCGCGGGGCAAAAATAAGTGCGATTAATATATTTTTTTTTTTTTGCGTAATTAATTAACGCGTTAAAGTCCCGTAGTTAATTAATCTTAATTAACGCGTTAAAGTCCCGGCCCTAATTATATTATATTCCTTCATCAACAGTGTAGCAAAGAATTACTGTGCCTGATTTTTTTTGTGGTCCCTTAACCTCTCCAATAATGAGAAAGTACTGCTTATCTTACTGTTTAGCTTCAGGACTTTTCTAAGTAACTTATGGAAACAAATGTTGTATTAACTTCACAATTAAAGTAACAGGTCTCTGCTTTCATCATACATAATATGTTTGATAAATAATATAGTTTTTTTTATAAATAATAATGTTTTTTTATTTGTGGATCTAATTTCAATAAACTTGTATTTGAAGTTAATATGCGCCTTAAGACTTACAAAATAGTGATGTAGAACACAAGTTAGACAAACAATGTATTTGTAACGGAAGTTGAAATGAAACTCTTTGAAATGGAAGAAACTTCACAGAAGAAAACACAACTTTAACAACAAAATATAATCGAAAACACAACATAGAGCTATTAATTCTAAACAACAAATATTTAAGTCATTATGTCTCCATTTGACCAAAATCACAAATGATTCAAGTGCATCCTCAGTGTTCAAAATGAGCATGCTCAGCTGCCTGTTAGTTGGCCCCTCACCACTGATCTTGACATTGTAATACTGCCTTCCTGTGAAATGTCCTACTTCCCACATGTGGAGTCAAAATTACAAGTTTGTCAGGTGTTTGTTCAGGTGCTTTTTTGTCAGTAAGAATTGAATCTTTTTTAGGGAAATCTTTTTAAAGCCTAAATTTAATCAATATCCTATAGATTTTGAATAAAATGCAGCGTCCCGTTTGTTGGCAACCATATAAACATTACCCTCGCAATATATTTACATCTATAGTCAGCTTGTTTATGAGTCCAGAGTTACGGTCAAATAAATGTTTTTACTGTGTAAAATACATACAATATGCATCAAAAATTGCATATTTACATAAATATACACAAGAATGCAAATAAATCTTATCAGGCATAAGTTCTCACTTTCACCTTGTTTATGGGCCAGAAACTCCAAATTTACCAGTAATAAATGCAACTTTAGAGGCTGTTAATGTCCAAATAGGATACCCCTATTTATGATCATTCCGAAAGTACATAAGTTCTTGCTGTGTGATATTTTTAGTTGCCTTGAATATATGCAATGCCAGTTACATTATATAATCCATTCAGCCTAATAATGGAGATTGTCCGACAACATGGAAACTGGATTTTTTTTTTTTTTTTACAGTGTACAGCTGAGCACAAATCACTCACAGTTAAAGGTCCATGTTGGATCACAAACATGTCTTATTTACTTGCTTAAATAAAATGTCCATCAAAATCTCCTTGTGTTTTTAAGGCAGAAGTCTTAAGGTATCTATCCAAACTGTTTCAATGTTTAAAACTACGTGTCCTAAATCCTCTCCGCCTTCATGCGCCTGTTTGCGTACCAGAAATCAGTTATATCATCCACAGTCACTCTAGGCTGAATCCACAGCCCATTCTCTTCATTCTCCTGTTCCCGTGCTCTTTTCTTCATCCTCTCCTGCCTCTTTCTGTCTTTATGCTTCCTGTCGGCCTCCATCGTGGATCCACTGACATACCAGAACTCCACTCTCTCCTGCACCGATGCTTTGGGGTCGGCCCAAAGGCTCTCTTTCTCGCACGTCTGGCCTCCCTTCTCCCTCCGCTTTTTCTCCTTTTTAAAGACAGACAGACGAACCCATAGGAAGATGGTTATTCCTAGGAATATAGTAGCAGTCATTGCTAAAGTCCACACTGTGATCAAGCAGACCAGTGTGTATTGACGAGGCTTAGATTCTGGGTTTGTGTTCAAACATTTAGGCCATACTTTGCTTTCTGTGTCAGTTTTGTTTGTTTTGTTGGTTGTGGCATCGGTTAGGACATCGGTTATGATAGTGTTGTTGTTATAGGTGGTGGTAGCATCGGGTGTGTCTGTTCCTGTTATGTTTTTTCTTCCTGTGTGTGCCGTAGAGTTTGTGAATCTGTTCTGCTGTGTTGTTGAGTGATTTACACCACCTATTGAGGTTTGATATTCAGGTGCAACTGTAATCTTTGGGTCTTGTGCTGTTGTGTAAGCCGCCGTGATCATGGGAATGTCTGTACTTTGAGAAGTTGACCAATCGTCTCTCGCTGTTGCCGTTGCAGAACTGGCACCGATTGTATTCGCTGTTGTGTTGTAAGGTTCCTCTCTGTGTTCACTAGTGAAGCTGTAACTTCCCTCAGTGCTCGGTGTTCCTCTCGACTTCTCGTTGGTATTAGCAAATGTGGCCTGGGTGGAGTTTGTTTCATAATTTCCTTCATCTGCTTTTGTTCTATTATCCTCTTTCTCTGTCCAGTCTTTCCAGGGAACAGTTGAGACACTGAGCAAGTCTGATAAGGTGTTTGCAGTCTGAACTGTTCGTCCGTCATCACTGTAACTCACACTTGACGTTGTTCCCGTTTCATTATTTTGTGGTGACAGTCCTGCAAAGTTAGTGGAAACTGTTGTATGACTTGCATGTGTTTGGCTCATAGCAACATTACTAGCATTGCTAACACCTACGTCATCATCCATCGTGCTATTCTGAGATGGAGTACTGCTGTTGTGTTGATGCAAGGATGTTGTTTCCTGTGTGGGCATCTCATTTGGGGTTGTATTTGGCTGTGTATGCACTTCACCGGGCAAATTTGTTGTACTGTCCTGTGTTTTTGTGGTCAGAGCTGAGAAGGCTGTTGCATTTATTAGCATCTTGGGTTCTTGGTTTGTTTTTGTTGATGCTGGAGTTATTTGTGTGGTTTCAGTGTGGGCACTCATGGTGTTTGATGGCAGTGTGTTGAAATAAAGAGCTGAGGCAATGAGGAAGTGAGTGAAGCACACTGTGATGGATAATATAGTCATCTCCATTGTGACTTCTGTAAAAGATCCAGGGACAACATGAGTACAGACGACATGAGTACAGACAACGTGACGGGAAACACTTGAAAATAAAACAAATACACTTACAATAACTTAAGTTCAACTTCATTTTTTTTTTAAATGTCTGTACTTGTAGTTAACAAATATGAATATAATTCTAATATGCTGTTGTCTTATCAATGTTGAAAACAGTGCTGCTTGTTATTTTTTAGGAAATGTGTTTTCTTCAGGAATCGTTGACGAATAGAAAGTTGACACAACAGCATTTATTTAAAATAGAAATTTTTGGCAAAATTATAAATGTCTTTACTTTCACTTTTGATCAGCTTAATGCATCCTGGATGAAAGTGTTCTTTTCAAAAAAATAAAATCGTACCGACCCCAAACTTTCAACAGTAGTGCTATATGTATATACATATTTTAAATATATATAAAAGTATTGTTAGTTCATAATACATTTAATCTCATTTAAAAGTGTTACCGGTTAGATGCTGCACAGAATTGTGTAAAACTATTATTAAATTTACTTAATTTTGTAATCACTGATTCATTTGAGAACATACTGCATCAGCAAACAAAAAACACCAAATTCTATTGGATATTGGATCAGTATGTTGGTGTTTGGGTTGGTGCTAAAATACAAGTTTTGTTTCCCAGCAATCTAAATCCAAAGTCAACTTTGTAAAGTTTGAAATGTTGCCATTTTTCTAATACTGAGAATGACTGCTAAAAAACATAGTTCTTTTGACTATAACTTAGATTTTATTTGACTTGTCTCACTATAAACACTCCAGGCCTACAACGAACACACAACGCCATGAAGCAGCATAAAATCTACACTGCACATTTCTGCTTCGCTAAGAACAAACGAGAACTCTTAAAACAAGCTATGTCTGTATTACTTCTCATTTAGGTTTAATCAACTGACAGAAACAAAAACACTCTACCTGATGTTCAGAACTCATCACGTTGTCGCACCGTGATTTCTTCGTTTGTGCAGTGGTGCCTTCTGGGATACTTCTCTGCCCTATCTGAAGTTGAAGTGACTTGAGGAAATGACAGTTTGATCACCATGCCAACAGTGGGATGAGGTGAGAGGTTGGGGCGAAGCAGGATGTGGTTCAGTGGCTCCACCTCTTCCCTCCATCAGTGCTGCTGTGGGAGAAAAAAAGAACAGATATGTGAACACATCCTGTTGACTCGTATTACATTCAGATTGATCAACTGCACATTAATCTAAGGAGGATGCCGACTCACCACAAGATGACACAGATGTCACTAGAGTTTTGTCCTGTAGACCAGTGCTTCTCAAACCTGTCCTGGGGAAGCACACCTGATTCAACTCAACAGCTCATTAGTAGAGACTGCAAGACTTGAAGATTGCAGTGGTAGGAACCTAGAAGTTTTTTTTCTGAAATAGTTGCAAAAATGTACACCAATATATTAATGAACAGATATCTATCATTGATATTTTTTAATATTACAGAACTACACAAAGCCAGTAATGTACACTAAAACACATTGTGATCGACACAAGCCATATTTATTGCAAGTCAATATTAATGTAATCTAGGTCATATTTTCTTCTGCTTGTAAATTTGTTCATGGTTTTCCAAATACAATGTGTTATTCTACCTTTCCATGATGATATCGGCTTATTTTGATTAGCCTGTACAAAGTGAGAGATGAAGTTGTTTCAAAATACTGAAGATTTAAATTGGATGCACACACAGCCTTTTACATACAGACATAAACTACCATTCAAATATTTAGGTTCAGTAAGATATTTTTTTTATGGTTTTGAAAGTCTCTTATGGCTTCATTTATTTAATAAAAATACAGTAAAAATATCATATTGGTAAATATTATTTAAAAAATAATTATAAATTAATTAATGAATATAAAACAAGTATATATAAAATAATATTAATATAATTTACATTTTCTGCATCGATATTCTAATCTTCAGTCTCACATGATCCTTCATAAATCATTCTAATATGATGATTTACTGCTCAAGAAACATTTCTTATTATCAGTGTTGCTGTTTAATATTTTTGTGGAAACCATGATAAAAAAAAAAAATATATATATATATATATATATATATATTCAATTTACTTTGATAATTCTATGTAATTTTTTTAATTAAATTTTATCATTGCTTAGTAAAATGACATTTATTTAAATAAAAAATAAAAAAAACATTACTGACCTCAAAGTTTTGAACGGCAGTGGGACGAGCGTCGTTTTTAGGTCACGACCCAGCAGTTGAGAGCCACTCCTGATTAACAGTCATGTGAAAAAGAAAGGACACCCTTTTGAATTGTATGGTTTTACATATCAGGACATGATAATCATTTGGTCCTTGGCGAGTCTTAAAATTAGGTACAACTTTAGAAGAACAACAACAAATGAAATATTAAACTGTATCATGATTTATTTAACAAAAATATAGAAGCCATGTGTAGCAAACTATAGTACACCCTTAGTGCTTTCATAGGAATGAAGACGGTAAGTATCAGTCTAGCACTGTGTGTTCGGTATTTTCAGCTGGGCAAAGGGATTTAATTGCAATTTATTTTTATCCGACTCCATTTTATTATGACCTTGAATTTAGGTTAGACTGCCAAGTGGTTATTTGGTCATTTATATTTAATAGTAAACCACACATTTAATTATTTTGTTTAACCCTGAATTGAAATAATACCTGTTCATAATCCACTAGAGATAGTTAATATAATTCCATAGTAATTCAGAATAAATCAAAATATAACAATTTATTAACAGTCAGGTAAATGTATAATGCCAATTACGCAATCAAAAAAAGGTAATCCATTCATAACATCAAATACACTGAAAAAAAAAAGGCAAATTTTGAACTTTTGCAGTAAAATTGACTTGGATGTTTACGTTATTTCAACTTAAATTATGTTAAACTGACTTTAAAAAATGAGTTACGTTTTGTATAACCTAATAAAAAACAATGTAACATTTCTTAACTTATTTAGATGAGTTAAAACAATGTAAAAACATACGTTGTCATAACTTATTGAACATAAATTGTTTTACAGTGTACTCTGAAGTACAAAATAAAATATGTATACCTGACTTCTGAAAATTACATAACGCTGCGAGTCTGAAGACGCTCTACGTTACGGCCTGACATATAAAGATTTCAGCTCTGATCTCTTTGCAACATCTCTTTAAATACCCAGACCAAGATGTGAAAGTCGTTCAAATGCTTCACAATGGGAATTTGCATTAATCAAGTCCTATAGACCTGTATTGACAGCAGGAAGTAGAGAACATTTAGCTTGAGACTCGCCCATTACATTTTAAGCAAAATATCTCTAATCTCTTAAAATATATATCATCTATCAACTTCTGTGGGGATGAGATCTTTATCACACTGAGACATTTGATATGACAACAAACATGTATAATACTGTATAGTACTTGTTCACATTAAACTGTATAGATTTTGGGTGAATTTTATGTGATCTCAGCATAAGAGAGAGTAGGAGTTGGGGAGAGGGGGTCAATAGAGAAAGATGTTAATTAGGATGATACTGAAGTGAGACGTGTCTCAAATGATGCATGAGAGACATTCAGATTCAGATGTTAATTTCCAGAAAGTGTCTTTTGTCTTCTCGGGCCTCATTTAGACAGCACGTCATCAGTCTTACACTGCTAATCAAATTTCAGCAATATCAGCAAGTATGTTCATCTCTATAAAAGCAGAAGTTTTGGCAGTTTGCTGGTCTGGAGCCTTCAGGTGTGTAACCCGTCCTTAACTCGTATGAACAATGTAAAGAATAGTGGGACAAAATTCTTCCACAACCTGTGTGAGAGACTGATGAAGTCATACAGAAAACAATTTTTTAAAGTAATTGCTACTAGATTATTCTACAAGCAATTGAATAATAGGGTATACTTAGTTTGTTACACGTAGCTTCTCCATTTTGGCTTTATTTTTGTTAAATAAACATTGACAGTGTTCACCCATAGACAGTAAAAGAAATGGACGGAGCGATCCCATTGCCTTCTACGGCGTTAAGTGATGTCAGTATAGGAGCACTCACTTCCTGATGGCTGAGCGAACTGCGCAGGCTCAGACTGAGCTTGACGACGAAGATGTGACGTGAGCCTCCTGTCTGACAGCTGTAGGTCTTCTAGTAGTTGTGGAAAGTGAAAGCTAAATCACGTTGTTTAAATATTTTCTCCCGTTGCTTTTGGCTCACTTTGGGCTTCTCCCCATTCTTCCCCGACTTTATCAGACTTTATGTCTCCACGTCCCCCCGACTGTCTCATAGACAGTAAAAGATTGCGTGCGAGCGTCTCCTCAGGTCTATACGGTAATTTCTCAACTGTGCGACAGAGTCGCGTTGGTTATGACGCAATAGTTAGCCTATTTTTACAAAAACAGCTTCTACGGGGCGATAGTGTAAGATACAAGGTAATGGAGCCTTTTATGCATTGTCGTGTTTCTTTAGAAATAAACAATGGACAAATGGAGTCTTTAAACGTCTCAGATGTAAAGTTATTCACTGTCAAAGTGACTCAAAAATGAATGGGAGTCAATGGGATGCTAACTGCAGGTGATGGCTTGGTTAGCAATGGCAGCCCCTAGGGGTGGAACGCTTTCCGAGCGCTAGATTACCCCCTTGTGTTCACCTCCTGAAGTTTTAATTTTAAGACCTGCTATATAAGTGAATGTCCTGATACATAAACCATAGAATTCAAAAGCGTGTGCTTGCTTTTTCACATGACTGTAGCAGCTGTGAGATCAGCTTCTCACTTTCATTAGCAGTTCACCACTCTTTCTGTGATATCTAATAATCTGTCTATTTGTTCATTTCAGTCCTGCTAATCTTCATTTCCACTCACTATCCTCCATATCATAATTCTATATATCTACATCCAATTCCATCTGTTCATCTCATATTTGTCCTTTCATTGATGCCATAGTTGCTGTGTCCAGGTTTAATTGAGGATTGGCTTGGATTAGCTGTTTGAGATAGCCTTAATCTGTTTGAGTCACTGAGACACAGTTTAGGAGAAAAGAGCTGAGGGTAATCACAGAGAGTGCCTGACAACAGATGGACCTGTGTTAGTTAACCTGACAGAGACACTAGAGGACAATTAGTTAAAGATTTGTTGATGGACAGTGAGGTTGTCAAAGAACTACAGAGTGAAGAAGAAATGGAGCAGGAACTGTCCTCTGAGAAAGACGAGGACAGTGAACAAGAGGAAGATGAAGCTGAAGAGGATGAGGAGGACTTGGCTGAAATGCAGGGTAGGGGGGATCTGAGGGACGTGGAGGACTGGGATGGGTTTGTTTCAGGAGGACTTGGAGCTGAAGAGGAGGTGCTGCTGGACTGGAAGCCAGGTGACCCTGTGACTCCGCAGTATGTCCTCAGGCTACCAGGATACACAGACGGTGAGGACAACGAAAACAAAGCAGATTATATGTGTTTTTGTTTTGTTTTATTGCACAATAGTTTTCTTTTCTTTACTATTATTGGTTATATGTGCAGATTACCTGTGCGCCCCAGAAGACAATGTCTACAATATTAGCTTCTCACGCTTCAAAATAAGAGACCTGGAAGGTGGATCAGTCATTCTGGACCTTAAACGACACTGTCCAACAGGTATGTTAGTTTGTTTTCAACATTGCATTTTCTTATTTTCTGTGTAGTTTTTTGTAAACGACACAATTGGGCTTGGCTAAGGATGATGTCTCCGATTATGGTTGAACTGTGTTTATGCTAATGAGGTGTCAAATGTGTCATTTGCCCTCTCTAGTGGACATTATGTGCAGTAGCATGTCAAAAATGTCTTGTATTTCACCCTTACTCTTCTGTTTCCTCATAAATCAGTGTTACTTTAGTATTATTTATATTTTATTATATATTGTATGATCAGTATACTATTTTATAATAACTTTTATTTAACCTTTTCATCCAATATTTGTATTTAATTTCAGCTTTATTTCAATTGACAAAAAAACATTTTAAAGAGTTTAAATATCATTTGAATAGCTGTAATTGGCTCCACTACATTAGTCATAAGAATGAATCTGAATTTTGACATATGAATTTCTTGGTAAACCCTCATCCTCTGTCTGCAATCTTCATATTTTATTTGACTCTCCTCTTTCCTTTGGTTCCCATATCACTGCAATTGTTTAAAGCTCTTTTTATCACCTGCACAACATTGCACGTCTCCATCCCTCTATCAATCTGGCTGATGAAGAAACCTTGATACATGAATATATTACTTCACATCTGGATTAGTGCATTGCCTTGTTTATTGGCTTACAGAAACCTATTTGAAGTTTAAAAAAAATGCTCCTGTTAGAGTGCTTGCCTTGACCCGATGCAATGCTCACTTCCTGTTGCTTCATGCATTTATTTTAAGATGATCCTGCTAACATGTAAGGCTTTAAATGTTGTTGTTCTTCTCTACCTCTCTGCCTGACCCTTGCGCACTGGGTCTCTTAAATTCTGATCTTGTTTTTTGTCCATTACCATTACTTTAGGTGGAAGATCATTTTGTGTTCTCAAGCTATGAAACTCATTACCCCCTTATCTTCATAATATCTCTTCTCTACCACATTTGTTTGAAATGTATTTTCGATAAATTGTACTTTTGTTACATGTGTTGTGTGTTTGTTTTGTATTGTTTCCTTACATATGTACAAATATTCTCCTGTTAAGCCATCTTGAGCTTGTGGAATGGCAATATGTAAAAAACTTTTCCTTCTTCTTCTTCTTCTTCTTCACAGAAATAAAGGATGTCATAGAGCTGGATGCAGGCCGTTTTATTCAGTATCATTTCAGTCCAGCTTTTCTTAATCTCAAGGAGATTGGAGCCACGTATGTCTTATTTTTAATATGATTGTTATGGGGCCTTTAGAAGAGATCTAAATATTTAATCAGAATCAATAGCGAATAGTTTATTTGTTTGCAAAGCGGGTTATGTCTCTTGTGAACAGACTTGAGTTTACAGTTGGCAGTAAGGCAGTCAACAAGTTTCGGCTGATTGAAAGGCATTACTTCAGGGATCTACTACTGAAGACGTTTGACTTTGAGATCGGTTTCTGTATCCCACACAGCAGAAACACCTGTGAACACATCTATTGCTTGCCAGACCTGGATTCACACACCAGTGAGTAACACATTTCGCTCATTGCATGAAAAAAAATTCTATGTGACCGTATGGTGCTTTTGTAAGTGAACAGTGTCAACTATGTTGTGTTTTTTTTCTTTTAGTTGAGGAGATGATCAGCCACCCGTTTGAGACGCGGTCAGACAGCTTCTACTTTGCCAAAAACACACTGATCATGCATCATAAGGCAGAATACTCCTTCAACCAGGGGCTGGAGCTCAATGAGAACCAGAGCTAAACACTTCACAATAAGGCCATGTGAATTGCAGTATGAATGCAGAAGACTGTTAATTTAATGTACAGATTAGCACTGCATAGTGGTTTCATAAATTATACACTTTACACATAACTAGGCAAAGGCATGTCTTTGTTATTTTACTGATGAATGTGCTGGGGAGATGTTGTCTTGCTTGCACTGTAATAAAAAATAAAAAAACTTTAACATGCTGGTGAATCCATGTTTTGTCAACTCTGTGAGAATATATATGGTAAAGGGAAGCCCTGATGATGATTAAGAGAACAAACATCTCGAGGACCCATAACATGCCTGGTTTATTTATTGCAATTAATGTTTCCCTTTCTTTATTCTCTGGCACCAAAGCTCATAAACATCCTGTCTATTTTTATCACTACACAATGCATAGTACTTTTCCTCTTACCAGGGGGTCTTATACCCCATCATAATAACGGAAATGATACCATTTTTATACCACTTTTTAAAAAAAGTATATTTTGACATTTTATTTAATTTATTCCTGTGATGCAAAGCTGCATTTTCAGCACCATTACTCCAGTCTTCATGTGTCACATGACCCTTCCAAAATCACTGTAATAAGCTGGTTTTATAATCTATGCCTTTGCTGTCATCTCCTCACACATGTTTTTCCACTTCATCATGGCCTATTTTGAGTTCCATGACACATGCATTCATGGGGTCACACATTTAGGATGCTCCTACTGAGGGGCAGAGAGAGAGAGAGAGAGAGAGAGAGAGAGAGAGAGAGAGAGAGAGAGAGAGAGAGAGAGAGAGAGAGAGAGAGAGAGAGAGAGAGAGAGAGAGAGAGTGTGTGTGTGTGTGTGTGTGTTTGTTTAGGCCTATCAAAACAATACACTTTCGGGATGTCATAACAGAGGACAAACCGTGACTGTGTGTATAAAACCTACATCCAATATTCTCAGTGAGTTGATCGTAATTTGTTCTGTTCTGTTAAAGCATTTAGCTATTTTGATTGTGCTCGAGCGTTTATTCGTTAATAAGTTTGCGTTTACAAATGTGGCAGTTTTAAAAGTGCGAAAAATACGTTGATGTCACACTGAATGAACATGACCGCAGTTCTCACAATAATCGGCGCCGCGCTTCTCAGTGTTGTGAGCGCGCGACCAGCGTTGATGGCAGATCAGTACGCGCGAGGAGTGGTAAGGCCTTTTCAAATCTCGATTAAAACAAGCTCTTATGTGCTTAATAAAAACGCATTGTCTCATATGCAGTGCTGATCAGATATCTAAAAGATATGTGTCAGATTTTTTTTATTGGGGTTTTTATTTTTTATTGGTTCAGGGAATTTTTTTTACCATGTTCATATAAAATAACATTAAAATAGTTTATAACTTAACAGAACAAAAGTTAAATCGGCTAAATTGTTAATTTAAGGGTTGATAAACAACTCAATAATTGATCAACATCAATTATAAGAAAGCTAACTAAATAATACACGTTATTGTAACAAAATCTGATACAAATATTTTAAAGCTAATGTGATACTTTTTTAATCTCTCAGCTACTGTCTACAGTCTTTGCACATTTAAAGTTTGGGAATGTTTTCAAATGATTTCAGAGCTGATTTGATTTATTTTTAATTCATCAACAATATATGATTTGTGTGTGTGTGTGTGTGTGTGTGTGTGTGTGTGTGTGTGTGTGTGTGTGTGTGTGTGTGTGTGTGTGTGTGTGTGTGTGTGTGTGTGTGTGTGTGTGTGTGTGTGTGTGTGTGTGCAGGACTGGTTACTTCGGTATGGGTATTTACCATCTCCAGAATCTCTAATTGGTCGACTTCAAACCAGGGCGGGTATTGAAGAAGCTGTTCGTAAAATGCAGCGTTTTGCTGGTATTGAAGAGACTGGCAAAATAGGTGAGATGATCTCTGCATTCACTTAGGCTATTTTTACAGTAACACTTTGCCACATGATCTTTCTGCGTGGATAGTCACTGATGATTCAACTTTTGTCGAACTTCAGATCAGGCCACTTTAGAAATGATGGGCAGACCTCGCTGCTCTATCCCGGACACCATCAGCTCTGAGGATCTGTTGAAAGGAAAAAGAAGTAAAGGGAAGCTGACGAGGGGATACACTCTGCCAAGGTTGAGCTGGGACAAGACTGACATCACCTGGAGGTGTGATCATTAAGTCTCCAGCAATATATTCTATACATTGTAAAATAATAATAATAATAATAAAAGCCTAATAATAATTATAATATTAATAATTATAATGTTTGTTGTTAAAAAGTTTATTACAAGGAAAAATTATGTTACTTTAAGTCTTACAAGTAAAGAAAACTGTAAATGACATGGTTTTTGCAAGTAAAAAAATTATGAAATGAGTCTATAGCTACTATTTTAAAATGACTGAAAGGTGCAGTGAAATGACATTCACATAAGTCCTTGTGCAAGACGTCACATATGATTATATTTTATAGAAATCATTTTGCGCTCTTCATTTTTGTTATCAGTACACTCTAAAAAATGCTGGGTTAAAAACAACCCAAGTTGGGTTGAAAATGCACCGACCCAACAATTGAGTTGTTTTAACCCAATGGTTGAGTTGTTTTAACCCAGTGGTTGGGTTAAATGTTGCTTAAGACAACCCAATTGCTGGGTAAGAACAACTCAACCATTGGGTTAAAACAACCCAATTGTTGGGTCGGTGCATTTTCAACCCAACTTGGGTTGTTTTTAACCCAGCATTTTTTAGAGTGTAATAGCCTACATTTTGGTGTTTTATCAATAGGCCAATTATGATCAATTCAATGAACAAGTAGTTTTTGGTATTAACATACCACTTTATATCATTTATAACATATATGTTGATATGTAAAATATACACTATTATACCATCCTGTAATATCAAAATCGCAGTCACTGTATTAGCATGGCTGCTGTTTCTTTACCATACATTTGACTTTTTACATTTACCATACAAGGATACTTTTTTACATTGTATCTCTTTTTTATGTAACCTTTTCCAGAATATTTCTGTCCAATAATCTTATGTCTACCATCTTTTCCCTAGCGTGCAAGATTTTCCATCTCCCTCTATGTCTCCCACTCTACATCCAGGGCTGGTAAGGTTAATTTTGACCTATGCCCTCCGAGCATGGAGTGATGTCACACATCTGCGTTTCCACGGGATTCGCCCTTCTACATCATCACCACAGATAGACATCAAGGTCACCTTTGCCAGTGGCTACCATGAGGATGGATATCCTTTTGATGGCAAGGGGGGCACACTTGCACATGCATTCTTCCCAGGAAAGGAAGATCTTGCAGGTGACACACACTTTGATGACGGAGAGAGCTGGAGCTATGGAGGTAAATTCAATTATATTTATATATTTGTGTATCCAAATGTCGTTATTCATCTAAAGATTAAAAGAAAAGAAGATGGGTCAGTAGTGCTTCAAGTTTTATGTTTATTTCCACAGATAGGAGCAGCAACACAGATTTATTCACAGTTGCAGTGCATGAGTTTGGTCATGCTTTAGGCCTGTTTCACTCCTCCTCCAATGATTCCATCATGAAGCCTTATTACTATGGTCCAGTGGGAGACATGCCCGGCTACTCCTTACCACTTGATGACAGACTGAGCATACAGGCGCTCTATGGTACTCCCTAATATGGAGTGAATTAAATAATCAATCGATCAATCGATCAATCAATCAATCAATCAATCAATCAATCAATCAATCAATCAATCAATCAATCAATCAATCAATCAATCAATCAATCAATCAATCAATCAATCAATCAATCAATCAATCAATCAAATGTATTAATTAATTTCTCATGACTTTGTTTACTATACAGGAAAAAGACCAGATGTTAAACCATCCCCATCTGTTTCTGCACCCACAACTCACCTGCCCAATTTCTTGACCCCTGCTCCTCCGCATCCTCCCTATCAGTGAGTAACACCGTGATCCTAACAGGTTTGACAGTGGTTGCTATATTTTCTTAATGATTTTCTTTTTTTTAGCCCACCAGCCTCTACGGATCGCTGTCACGGAGGTTATGATGCAATCGCTAATATCAGAGCAGAGGTTTTCTTTTTTAGAGGTATGATGTTTGAATATACTACCGTGTGTTTTTAAAAAGAAGACTGCAAGCCTGCATTTATTTGATCGAAAATACAACAAAAACAGAAATATTGAAAAATATTATAACAGTGTAAAATATATATTTTTCTATTTTAATGTATGGTCAAATATATCTTATTCCAGATGGCAAAACATAATTTTCAGCATCATTACTTCAGTGTCACGTGATCCTTCAGAAATAATTGTGATAGCTATGATGATGCTGCTCAAGCAAAAAAAAAAAAAATCTTCTTATTATAAATGTTGAAAATGGTTGTGCTGCTTAATATTTTTGTGGAAGCTATGATACTGTTTTTTTTCTCTCTCCAGAATTCTGTGATTTAATAGATCAAAAGGACAGCCTTTGTTTGAAATAGAAAACATTTATGACATTATTAACGTCTTTACTGTCACTATTGGTCAATTTAGTGCATCCTTGCTGAATTGAAATATTTATTTGTTTAAAAAAAAGTTTGAAAATTTGTGTACTGTGTAAAAGTAGAGGGACTTCTCTTTGAGGTATCCTTAATATATCCTGAAAAATAATTAGCAGACAAGTATAAAAATTATAATTGAAAGAAAATACTTTTTCTTCATCTTCTCCCTCAATTTGCTTTTTATCAGGTCCATACTTTTGGAGGGTAGATCATTCAGGCCCATTAATGTCCTTGACTCCAGCTCTGATCCACAGCTTCTGGATCGGTTTGCCTCCAGAAACCGCCAGAGTTGATGCAGTATATGAGAGAAGAGATGGATATATTGTATTCTTTATTGGTAAGAATGAAAAAGAGACCCAAAACGTAAACATATGCATATATAAGCAAGTAAACAAGTACAATCATTTGTTTATTATTTTCATACTATATTAGGGGCTATTGACTGTAAACGGATGCAATATACTTTATAGAATATAGAAATAGTGGATGAAAAATCTGATTTTTACTGGCTGTTGGACTCAGGAGCGTCTTCATTCCTTATTTTGATTCTTTTTCATTCTGGTCATTCTCAGGTAATCAGTACTGGCTATTTAGGAACACAGTGTCCCTCCCTGGGTACCCACGACCACTTTCAGAATGGGGCTTACGCTCGTCTGCAGGACGAGTTCCAGAGAGAGTGGAGGCAGTATTTGTGTGGCCGCACAATGGAAGGACGTACCTGTTCAGTGGTGGAGAGTACTGGAGGATTGATGAGGCAGGAACAGAGAGGAAGCTGGAGGAAGGGTACCCTAAACCAGCATCCATCTGGGGGATGCCCTCTTACCCTGATGACATCATTGGATTTCTAGATGGTGAAATGCATTTATTGCCACAAAAGCCTTTATTTATAATGATTTCCATTTGTCTTTTTTTTCCTTCTTTTTCTCTCAAACCAACCTCAAACCTATTTATCCACATTTTCTTTAGGAGACACTTATTTCTTTAAAGATTCAAACTACTGGATTTTAAAAAGAGGGGGCCTGGAGCAGGAAACTGCTTTCCCGAAGTCCATTGCTACTGACTGGATGAAATGTGATGGCAACATTTCAACTCGCACACCTGAGATTCCCAGAAGAGACAGAGACTGTAGATGTGTCCAGAGTACTGCAGCTGGAATATGTGCTTTATCAGCTGTTATATATTCAATTATTGTAGTTCGTATATTGGTTCTTACATTGTACTGATAATATTCATATTATTTGTGTAGTACTTACTGTGATTTTTAAAAATTCGATTTTAAAATATTATGACTGGATAGTATGCGGTGCGTAATCTTGGTATTGTTTGCCTACTTTTTCTTGAATACTGTGTATTCGGATACCTTACTCATTTGTAATACTGCTTTTTTACAAACTATATAACTCAGGGTATAGGCTTACTAAATCGAAAGTGTTTAGAAGAAAAATAGATGTCTCAACTAACACAATATGAACTAAAAGTCACAAAACAATACTTAAGTAAGAAAACTCAAATTGTGTGTGGCTTATTCTGTGGGTTTTTACTCATTTTCCTACAAGGTAAGTGAAGCTAGGTGCACAAACTAGGTGCACACTTATTTTCCACACAATTATGTCCATACAGGTTTTGGGGATTATAAAAATAGACTGCTATTCAAATGTTTGGGGTCAGCAGGATTGTTAATTTTAATTCCATTGAATTTTCCACAAAAATATTAAGCAGCACAGCACTGTTTTCAACATTGATACTAATAATAAAAAAGTGTTTCTTGAGCAGCTAATCAGCTTATTAGAATGATTTCTGAAGGATTATGTGACACTGAAGACTGGAATCATGATGCTGAGAAGCTTTGCCATAAACAATAAATTGTATGTATTAAATTATATTTGTAGTTATATAAAATATTACACTTTTTATTGTATTTTGACGAATGCAGCCTTGCAGCAGAAGATAGTTCTTTCAAAAACATAATTAAAAAAAAAACTTACTTTGAAGGGGAAAAAAGAAGAAGAAAAATATCCAGTAAGTGGAATTGTGGGGAATGTGGTCCACAGTGAGCTGAACCCAAACTTTCTCGCGAGATCGCCACGATGACGTCCAAATGAGCGTTACCTGTTCGTTCTAGCCAACGTTGCGCACATCGTTTTTATTTTACTAGTATTATTTGATATACAATCGCTGGTTTTTCGCTTGCAGTGCCACATTTTTTCGATCTTTGGTCTGTGACGGTTCTACTTTTGTTCTGTCCCTGAGCAGGATCACAGAGGTACGTTGCGCACACGTAACAGAAGCTTAATGAGCAGTTAGCATGTTGTACTGTAGAGTGAGCCTGTTAGCCCAAAGACACAGTTAACGTGCTAAAACAATCCAAATTCTGTTATACAAGTAAACACTGGGAGTGTTTGGTATGTATTACATAAAGACTAAAAGTGAAAGAGAACCAGCGGCAGTGAAGTGAATGAAGTAATAGTTATTTGCAGTAAAGAAGGCCTCGGCCTGCTCCGGTTTAAGATGTGTTCTTCATCTTGTGGGCGCGATACAGTGTCTATGTATTAAATTGCAGTGAGCAGCCTACATAGACAAGCACGTTGGGCAGAATATGGGGTGTTTGGAGTGTTTAACACGAATTTAATTATCTCTTGTTAGGCTTATTGTGATTCATTGTAATAACTGAGCTCGTTTCAAATTAATGTTTGACCAGTTGTTTAAATGGAACACCCTACAGCACAAGTCTTTGTGAATTACCTATAAATGAGAACACTTGAGCACTATGCTTTACTTTCCATAATCGTGTGGTTTCATTATCTGGAAAGTAATTCAGATTCCATGTCTTTGACAATGTGCTGAATCTTGCTATTTCTGGACTCGTGTGGTTTTCTAGTGACTCAAAGCACATTAACCATCAGAGACCCAAGCATTGATGCTCATTATATAAGTCTTTATAAAACGCGTATTTGTTTTTTATTTTTAAAAAGCCTTGTTTAGGCAAAACGTGCGTTGGGGTATAATTTTAAATAAAATATATTTAAACAAAATAACACCCCCTTTCAATAAATACAATCGTGAAATTGAAGTATTCATATAAAATGAACAGTTTAGAAAATCAGTACACTTACTAAGTTTGCAATTAAATATGTTTTCCGAAAGTGTTAATAATTGTGTTTGCTGACTGGTCTGTGACTTAAGTGAGCTGTTTATATGTAACCTTTTCCCCCACCAAAACGTTATTTTGTGATAAATTTCAGATTGTCAGCTACTGTTTTGGCATTATTTAATTGCTTAGTACCACCATTGCAGTCATGCTCTGAGGGTTAATGGAGAAATCCATTTTTACACTATCAAGTTAGCCCCTTAGTTTGTTTCTTTGTCATTTCTCTTTAATGTTTTTGTTGCATTGTAATCATTTTGAAAACAGAATCTAAAATTGAAGTTCCTTCTCTATTAACTATTTGTATGCTTTAATTGTGTTTCTTCTAAAATGAACAAAATCAAATGCAGAATGCGCCATAATGTCTCCCAGCAGCAATTGTTTACTTACATTATTCATGTATCAAATGCTTTTATTCAAGGTAATTGGAAAACTAAAAATGCGATATAGATTTTTTTTTCAGTTCAGTGCTTACTGACGTTATAATTCTCTTTCAGACCTCTCAGAGCAGAGATGTATAACGGTATCGGGCTGACCACGCCGCGAGGCAGTGGCACGAACGGCTATGTTCAGCGGAATCTTTCCAGTGTACGCGTGAAGAGGACCAGGGATGAGCGCGGAGGAGAGCGGGATGAGAAAGACAGAGAGAGACTGGAGAGCCAGCTGAACAGACAACCTAATGCTGAAATCCTAGAGCACCAGAGGAAGAGACAGCTGGAAGTGAAATGTGCTGAGCTGCAGGACATGATGGAGGAGCAGGGGTAAGATTAGATGAAATCATATGAAGAGTTCTCTTCCGATTAGAGTTAATTGTGTGACGTTGCTGTGCTACGTTGTCACTAAAGCTTATCGTTTTCATGCATTTTTAAACATCGCAGTTGAAGCACAATTAGCAGCGAAAGAAACTCATTTCAGTGTTGGTAAGCGTTGTTTGAGACTTTCTCAGAGTGCGTGTGAACTGAACTGAGTGCTTTTGCTAATTGTGCTTGAATGGCCAAAGTGATCATGTATTTTCGAGTGAACAGTCATTTATGCCCTACGTCAATATAAACAGGTGAGAGAAAACGCACAAGCATATTAGATCCATGCAGTCGTTCTTCCAAATTTTCCTGCTGTCATTAATATGCTAATCAAACAACAAAAAAGAGAGAATCTCTCACTACTCTTGGCTAAATCACATTTGTAAGTTGAATAGGAATAAATATATATTTCATTTGCACAACAAAGCCTATGCATTGTTTTATATGTTTGTTTGCTTGATTTTTTTCAAGGTAGGTCTATTTCATTTGTATCTTGTTCTATTGCAGTTTGTTTTCTTTGCTCTTTCTTTGTCACGTAGTATTTCCTCCCAGTGGCTTCTGAGCTTTCAGTATAACATTTTAAATCCAGTAACATGCCAGTAACGACAAATGCAAGTTTTGTACCTTTATCTCTCAGCTCCAAAAGAAGTTTGAATATAGTAGCAGTTAAAATGTCAGTATGAAATGCCAAATCAGCATATTAAAATGATTTCTGAAGGAACGTCTGACACTGAAGACTAAAATCAGCATTAAATAAATTATATTTTTACAAAAAATATAAAAAATAGACATTTTTTTCAATTGTAATAATATTACACTATATTCCTGTTTTTAAATAAAATAAAGGCATCCTTGGTGTGCATATAAGACTTATTTCAAAAACAGGGTTTTGTGTTATGATCATTCTTAACTCTTTCCCGGCCAGCGTTAAAAAAAACCCACTGACACTGCCACCGCCAGGGTTTTCGACCATTTTCACCTGAATTTCACCTGAATAGCCCATAGAATATTTTTTTATGAATATCTGAGCATGTAATATACCAAAAGAAAGAGCTGACCCCCCTTTTTTTATTCTAGCTTCTTGCATTCCTTTTTTATCAACACTTGAATATGGGTAAGTTTCATAAAAAAGAAACATTTTGAATGATTTTTGGTGAAGACTGTTTCCAGATCAGATTCAGAGTGAGGATCCAACACAGATGGAGTAGATTGAGTCCATCAACACTTTTAATGCTTGCACAGTCCTGTAGATCGTCCTGGGTCCACATTTCATTCACTAACATTAGTTTTGATTCATATGATGTTTAAAGATGATAATCACGTTTTTTTTTTTCATATGCATGTGATTACATACGATCGCTCGTTTTAAACTGCGTCTTACTCGCGTGTGATTTGATCAGGAGATTCAGTACTCATTCAGTAGATGCGTAATAGTGTAATTCTGTTTTTTTGCCTGGAAGCGTTTTCTCACAAATAACAGGAAATTCCATGTTTGGCAGGGAAAGAGTTAATCAATCAATCAATCAATCAATCAACTTTATTTATATAGCGCTTTTACAATGACGATTGTTTCAAAGCAGCTTCACAGTGTCAAACAGGACAATATTGCAACAAAATTTGATTTGGCTGAACAGTCGTTCTGGAGAAAACTATATTACATTTATTTTTATAGTAACTATAGTTACTATATTACTTATATTAATTTATCATAGAGCGACAATGTTGGCAGATCAGTATTATAGTTTATATAATTAAATAAGACCTAATTAATTAATTTTATTTGTATATTTAGTTGAATAATTTGGATCATAATTTTAGTGTCCCCAACTGAGCAAGCCAAGCCAAAGGCGACAGTGGCAAGAAACTAAAACTCCATCAGGTCATGATGGAGAAAAATAATCCTTGGGAGAAACCAGACTCAGTCGGGGTGCCAGTTCTCCTCTGGCCTATTAACACACAGTGTATGATTATAATTCTGGCAACTTTACAGGTCAGAAATCATATTAGATCTGATATTCAAATTTTCTGGGTATCATGCAAGAGATGGGTTTATTTAGGATGGCGCATCAATTACACAAGAGTATGAAAAATTGAAAGATCGGAGTTATTGCGCCGGGTTTATTGAGGATGACGTGCCGGTGAGGCAAATTCAGAAGAGACACCAATTGACACGGTCTCAGCAGACACTCCAGGATGTGTTAATGAGCAAAGAGATCTTAAGAGTGACCTCTGACCAATCCCCCCTGTGTGACAGGTACTCTGCAGAGGAGATTGACGAGAAAGTCAACACCTTTCGTTTGATGCTGCAAGAAAGAGAAGAACCTGCACCTCCTCCAACAGAGAAGCCAGTGTGAGTATTACTTCAGTACATGATATACTATCGATACTGATAGTAAACCGATCCGATACCAATGCAGTTTTGTTTAAAGGTCCCGTTCTTTGTGTGTTTTCGAAAATAATTTTAACACAATCAACTAAATACAGACTTCATTATAAAGAAAAACAACAAATAACAAAAATATATAATATCGCAATGACAAAAATAGCCTACTATTATAGATTGTGAATAAATTCGATTAGTGGATAATTCAGCAGCAAAAGTGCACAATAATTGTTTAAAATCTAAACATTTAGTGGGGGAAAAATAAAGGAAACCACAAATGTAAATAAGTGTAGCTGTAAAGGTATAAAAAATATATTCATGAAAAACAAAGCCTATATACTAAGAAATTACATTTATTTTAAATGTATAGCTCATCTTTTTAAAGAGGCAGCAACATATAGATAGGGCAGAACAAGAAATGCTATTAATAAGGCTTTCGTAACACAAAAGTATTATAATATAGAGTGGCTCAAAGTGCGTATGCGCATCCCGTGCGCAGGATGATACGCTTGAAGCGACACGGAGTCACAGCGTTTAAGACCTAATTTTTAAGTCCTTTTTTTTCCGACTGCATAAAGTTCAGTTAATGCATATAAAGACTATGTCTGCTTGGGTACTCATCAAGATGGACATGTTGACATAGGTTTTGTGTGGGTTTGTCCGTTGAAGCGCAAGACTTGAAAGAAAACTCAATATTTGCGCGCTGTGAGATGTGCGCTTTCGGAAGTGCAGAGAGATACTCAGTATTGGATCAGTGCATCCCTAATTCAAACGGACATTGAGATTTCTATGAGGGCCTTTTTCTGTGCACTGCTAATATATATTTTATTATCCACATTTTGCTATTTTTAACAGTGTGACTGAGACTCATGCTCTGGCAGCTGCTAACCAGCAAAAAAATGACCGTTTGAGAGAAGCCTTCGGTATCAGCTCTGACTACGTTGACGGCTCATCCTTTCATCCTGACCGGAAGGAGCGAGAGAAGGAGAAGAGGGAGCAGGAGAGGCTGGAAAGAGAGAAACAGCAGCAGATGTACCAGTGAGTAGATGGAGGGGTCTTATCACGAGGAATCACTTTTTACTTTATCTTTTGAGATTTAAAAGCTTGATGTACTATGAAGGTGTTCTGTAACTTTCAGAAGTCAAAGCCTTTGTGTTGTACCGTATCTGAGTACTTGCTGTTCTGTCTGTTTCTCATAATTTTCTTTCAGGATTATTAAGTCTGATGATTCAGATTCTTCTCCTGAGCGGAAAAAGAGCAGGAAAAAAAAGAAAAAGAAAAACAAAGGCAGAGAAAGGTAAACCAAAGAATGGAGGGGGAATTTGGAATGCTTAACATGAATTTAAAGAGAATAATATATTAATGAATCAATTTTCACTCTTAGCTCTGAGAGCCCATCACCTTCCCCTCGGCGAGAAAAGAAAAAGGACAAGAGGAAGAAAAAGAAAAGGTTTAATTTAATGCCTTTAATTTTGTTTCCTTACATAATATGCTTTTAATTATTCTTATGTTGCCCTCTAGCCAAGAAGAAATCTGGTAAAATAATACACCTAAATCTATTTAATTGAGTCAGTTTGAAATGTATGAATGTGCAAATGGTGTTTTGCGTTTGTAACTTTTTCTTACTTTGCGGCACATTATTTATAAACCATCCAGGAGATTAAAAAATATGCATTATCAATATCACTATTAACTGAGATTCAAGGGGCAGTGGCTAGCACACCTTACCCCACAGTTAACACTCTGAGAAAGATGCTTTGTCATGTTTGACAAAATTTCATTTATAATAAATATTTGTAGACCTGGACACATTTCTTTTGACATAATTTATTTTGGCGACCAAGTAGCCAGTGAAAATGATACATTGATTACATTGATTAGCAGTAAAGAAAAAAAGTATGTTGACTGACAAATTTTCTCTGACACATCTTGCCCCACTCTCCATCTTGCCCCCATCTTGGCACATCTTGCCCCACACATCTTGCCCCCACTCTGGTGTAGATGACAATCTTGAGTTGTTATCTACACCAAAAGTGAGCAACAAAAGCAAACTGAATCGGTTATAATCAAACAAATTCCTGACAGTAAACCGTTACTCTAAGCAAACAACAAAACTCGTGCTATTTCTGAACACAGTAAATGGATTTGCTATTGTCGCATCTGGTGTAGTGTTTTTTTTTTTTTAATGGCTCAAATAACAAAAATCTTTGCTTTTAGGGAGGAATCAGTGAAGAGTGACACTGAGAGGTAGGTTTTCTCCTTACCGTTTCAAGTTATTTGTGAACAGATGATGTTAGATACATGTTCTTTATTTACATTTCATGGTTATAATTTATCTTGCTACAGTTCATCAGATGAAAGAGAAACATCCAAAAGAAAGCGAAAAAGGAGTGACAATGAGGCTCCTCCCAATAAGAGCCGAAAACAGCAGAGTGCATCCTCCAGCCCAGCTCACAGGTAACATGACACAAAATAAGGCCATGTGCTCACTACATAACCAGACTATTTTATAGTGTTTACTAAGGGTTAACTTTACATTGAGTTGTTTTTATGTCTTTAAGGGGTCATATAATGGTAAAGGAACTTTTACAAGTAGATTGTATGGAAATGTGTGTTGGCAGTGCCTGTACACAACCATCCTGATAAATCCATCCAGTATTTTTATTTTTAAATCGCCATATGTTTAACGTGTGTGAATCAATGTGTAACGGCACACGGTCGGACGCCCCTCCCGAGACTGTTGATTGACAGCAGTGTTTCAACAGAAACCCGTCCTGAGCGAGCTTTCATCATAGTCCACCAATGTTGATACGCTGGAGCAGAATGGGTTCTGTTCTTGGGTGTAATGGCGAACACAGCAGTCATTTTGATGTTCCGAACCGCTGAAGACGCAGTGGCTGAGTTTTGTTTTCGAAGAGAATATTCCCCCCGATCAAAGTCAATGCTGTTATGTTTGCGAAAACCGCAAATCATTTCTCACCAGACTGCTTTATAAACGATGGTCAGTAAAAAAGCAGGTTTGGCTAAGAAGCTGCTCCTGAATAAAGGATCTATACCAAATATTTGTGTTCCTGCTGCATCTGCAGAAGATGTGAGTGTAAGTTTGAAATGCTTGCATGCTTCATGACAAGTTTACAAGGGTAATTTACATTGCGGCATGCTTTCTATGTATGCCATTCTCAATATAACTCATAATCCCACGTTTATAATGAACAACACATGGTTGTCATTACAAATTGTTTTGTCATTTTTATTGGCATTAGCTGTAACATCAATCTGTCAATGAACTAACGTATACATCCGTAAATACATAGCATTCGTATCTCACTACACTAACGTTACCCTGCAAGAACATACAAAGATAGATCAAAGTGACATTACATTAAATTTATGTCACCCCAAAAAAAAATTCAAAATATGAAAAATATATGAAATAATGTTGTCAAAAATATCGATATTTCGATATGTATCGATACTGGAATATCTGAAACGATACGATACTCAGTTTTTACAGTATCGATACCAGCTGCGCTCTCCTCTCCGACCGAAAGAGAGTTGACACACACCGGCATATTCTCACTCAGCCCGGTTAACCTCTGAGCACGGTGAATGCGCGTTCTGCTGGACTTTTTCCTCATTAAAGTGTGTTAGTGTTAGTGTGTGATCGGTCTGAATTTCGCGCGGGATTGCACATAAATTAATTCTACTAATCCCCGCCGATTTCGTGCTCACATCTGAAGCGCACACACACAGCCTACCGTAATAAAGCCGCCTCTGACATGATACAAGTGCAAACATTTGCTTCTTTTTCCAGCTTATTATTGGTCAAATACACTCAAAGAATTATTAGTGCACATCTGGAAGAGTATTAACGTAAACACAGTCGCAAACAGTTCAGAAAGAACGAGTAACAGGAACAGTGTTTAGGATCCATGCGTCTGTTAGTCTTAAAGGGACCGCAGTCATTTGTTATTCAAACTACAAAAAGACAAACGATCACACTGCTCTTGACTGATCAACTTGTGTAACTTTAATAGTTTCATCTGTACGCTATTGAATTTTTTTTACAAAGAACATTGTCCAATGTTGTTTTAAATGTAATTACTATGCATTTTTTTTATCTTATCTGAATTTTAGACCTACCTGAAAAAATAAAGCAGTCTATTTAATTTGTATCTTCTATTCTATTGCATTTATTTGTGCTATTGTTTGTAATCTGTTTATTTGTTCTTATTTTTTTACTGTTTAGTCGTCTTTTTAAATTCAATTTGCCATTCGAAATCAAGCTTTCTTGTGCTGTGTGTAAGCTATTGCAACACAATTACCCCATTGTAAAAAATACATTGAGATAATTTTAATAGTAATTGATCAATAATTGTTCAAATCAAAACGATGCCCAACCCTAAGGAACATGCTGGCCACATGAATTTTTAGTAAAAAATAACAATGAATAATAACTGTTATACTGTTAAATAATAAATATAACTGTTAACTGTAACAATAAATAATAAGTTCTGTTGTCGTATTAAGCATCTTATCTTTTTTTTTTTTTTTTTTTTTTTTTTTTTACTGTGGTATCGATTTAGTGTCGATATTTTAGTCTGGTATCGTACCAAAGTCATAATTTTGGTATCAACACATAATTTTGGACAACACTAATATGAAAGCTCGCTCAGTGTTTGAGATGGTCTAGTTTTTTTAAACCGTACTTAATGAAAATTCCAGTTAATGTATATCCATGCTTTTTGTTTTCAGCCAATCTCCTCAGAGAGGGAAGCAGCAAAATAAATCAGATTTCCGTCCAGATGAGGGGAGGAAAGGAAGATCCCCTGACAGGAGGCGCCGTGGACGTAATGAGGAAAGTCCAAAGAAGTTGGAAGTCAGAGAGGTAATTCATTTGTTCTTTTGGAAGTCATAGAAGCATATGCACACTGTATTTGTTTATTCTGATTTTTTCCTTTTTATTTGTTAAGTGAATTAGACAAACACATACGTATGGTGTCTTTGGCCATCTTACATAGTTTTTTGAGCACTTCAACACAAGGATTGTTTTAATATAGTTTATCAAGTTAAAAATAGTACAGCATTTAAAAATGCATCTAGAGACCCCTGCATTTAATACAAGAACCTCTCATGCAAATATTTGGTGCAAATCTAATTATTCAGAATTTCCTTGAGCCAGATTAGTTACCTCTAACGAGTTGCTTTTTCAAAATATTTGGTTTTGCATTGCCCTTCCCCACTTTTAGAGATCACCAAGACGCTCAAGAACGCCTGAGCACAACAGAAGAGACAAAGGCCGAGAACGTGAGAGAGAACAAGTGCAAGAAAAACCTCAGAGACGACAACACAACTCTTCATCGCCATCTCCTCCACCAAAGCAGAGGAGGGACAGACGACCACGGAGTGAAGAGAGGGAGAAATCCCCTCAGACAAGACACAACTCCTCTTCACCATCTCCACCACGTAACCAGCAGCAAGACAGAAGACAACGGAGTGAAGAAAGACAGAAACCCTCTCAGCGGAAAAGGCGTGACTCTTCGTCTCGTTCTCCGACTCCTAAGCTGCAAAGAGACAAGAACCAAGTGGACAATGGCAGAAAGAACAAAGGTCAAAGAAAACGTGACTCATCCTCATCCCCATCTCCTCCACGTAAAGACAGAATGAGAAGAGGACACAGCGGAGAGAAAGATTCCGTGAGGGACAGGGAAACGGAGAGCCGTGGGGACAGGGAAAGAGACAGACAGAGGAATAGCGATAGAGAGACAATCATGTCTAGTAGAAAGGATGACCAAGGACGGGAGAGTGATAAAGGAAAAGAGAGAGACCGAAATCGATCTAGTGACTCCATGTCTCCTGCTAAACGTTCACCTTATGCCAATGGAGGGCAAAAAGAACGCGATCGTAAACTGGAGAAGGAGCGTGAAGAACAGAGAGACAAAGACAGAAAACGAGAGGAGGAGATGAAGGAAGAGGCTTTGAGAAAAGCCAGAGAGAGCGATAGAGAAAAGGAGAGAAACCGCCTCAGAAGCCAAGAGGTTTCCCGATCAGACAGAAAGTCCTCCCTTAGCTGTCAGCCTGAGGACAGACGAGGTGCCAGAGGAAGTGAGCCAGAGCAAGAGGTGGGCAAGAAAGACAGGAAAATTGAAGAGGAAAAGAGGCAGGAAAAGAGTCCTCAAGACCAAAAGAAGGAGAAACAGACTCAAAAGGAAAAACCTGCAAAGAAAGACAAAGCTGCAAGTAGTAGTAGCAGCAGCAGCAGTAGTAGCAGTGAGAGTGATAGTGACAGCTCCTCATCGTCATCATCCTCATCCTCCTCCTCTTCATCGTCATCATCTGAGGATGATGAAAAAAAGAAACCGAAAAGTTCAAAAGACAGCAGCACAGCCAGTAAATTGGTTCCTAACTCTGTCATCGCTCAGGCTATTGCACGCCGTGAGAAGGAGAACCGAGGAAGGGATGGAGAGGGTGATGAAGGCAAGAAGGTATACCCTCCCACACAAAGACCGAGCTTACCTCCTGAGCCCCAGAGAAAAATGGATGATTTTGATAAGAGACAACGAGATGTGGAGAGAGACCGGAGACCTGGCAGCTCCTTGTCTCCTTCCACAGGAACCAAAGACCGTGGTAAAGAAAGGTACACTCCCACCGAGAGTTCCAGTCCGCCTCCTTCACCCCCTCAGAGAGGCCGGAACCGGTACACGCCTTCAGAAGAAACCAAATCTCAGAGCAGAGATCGTGGAGGTGAGCGATATACACCATCAGAGCTGGAACTAGAGTCATCACGTCCCTCGCCTGGCAGAGGAAGAGACCGACAGAGTGACCGAAAAAAAGACGTGTCACCTATATCTCCAAGGGGAAAAGGAAGAAATGACTTGTCACAGGTGAAACAGACAGTATCTCGGCCTTCACCAAAACGCACCCCACCACGACAGTACCAGGACCCACAACGCTCACGTTCTCCCAGTCCAAGACGAGGAGCGAGAAGACTGTCACCTCCACGAAACTCATCCCCTTTCCGACGGGACCGCAGCCGAGAACGTCTTAGAGAACGAGAGAGGGAACGATTTAGAGCAAGACCAGGTGACAGAGAACGAGAGCGTTCCAGGGAGAGGAGAATGAGGAGCAGCAGATCCAGGAGTCCCCGAAGACAAAGTCCTCCCTACAGGTCAGTCAGATTACCATGTTTGGAAAAGCTCAACTCTGCATTAAAAGTAGTCACAGCTGGCAATCTGTGGAAATAGGTTGTGACAGCAGTGTCTTGCAGTGTGACATGGTAAAGCAGTTTTTATATATCTTTAACATAAAGATATTTTTATGAGTTTTTAATATATATATATATATATATATATATATATATATATATATATATATATATATATATATATATATATATACACACACATACACACACAAACAAACACCTAAAGGATTATGAACACCTGCTCACTTTCTCATTATGTAATTATCTAATCAACCAATCACATGGCAGTTGCTTCAATGCATTAAGTGGTGTGATCCTGGTCAAGACAATCTCCTGAACTCCAAACTGAATGTCAGAATAGGAAAGAAAGGTGATTTAAGAAATTTTGAGCGTGGCATGGTTGTTGGTGCCAGATGGGCCGGTCTTTGAGTATTTCACAATCTGCTCAATTACTGGGATTTTCATGCACTACCATTTTTAGGGTTTACAAAGAATGGTTTGAAAAGGGGAAACACATCCAGTATGTGGCTAGCCTGACAAACCAGACCCACATCAAGATGTTTGGTCTGGAAACTCACCATAGACAGGGCTCAATCCGAGGAGCGGGATAAACGGTTGTCTTTTAAACTTCCTCTGCACGTGATAGGATAGCGCTACACCAACCAGAGCAACGAAGGTGAAACAGAGCTAGCTGACAGATTAAACATTCGCCGTATCCGGTCGGCTAAACTCCGAACACATCTTCCCTTTTTAAGAATGACTTCAGACACATCTCTAGAACAGACAAATGGGGATATATATATAAACACCAGGGGCCTATTGCACAATACTAGGATAAGGGATGAAGCTGGGATATTTTGGTGACCCTGGCTCAATTTATCCACTAATATGCAGTTATCTTTCATTATCGTTCTTGGTATGAGTTTGCCTTCAGGGTATGTTTACATGACAGCTGTGTACTAAATTTTGCATAAAAATGACAAGATCATCAAGATATCGAGGCTTAAAGGGATCCCATGGTGTTGAGACTTGTATGGCTTAATATAACATAAATGATGTCTCTTACTGAATTATGTGGTAGAAAACCCATGAAAGATCTACGTTATTTAAAAAATCGATTTTATATTTGGACCATGGGCGGCGCCATTTTGTTTGCGTTCTAGGTTGATGACGTAGAATGGTTGAACTCCTCAATCAGCTGGCGTTACCCGTTGCTATTTTTACCACAACGCAACTCGAAAATTGTTTCAGAGTTAAACAAAACAAATGAATTGCTTTGTAATTGTACTTAAAACACACTCAAACATACATGTGCACACAAACTCACCTACACAAGTCACAAACAGATCGGCGGGCGCGCACACACACACCTGACAGACTGCTCTGTCTCAATCGCATGCATCACCAAAACATCCTGCCTCTCTTCCTCACGTTACTTTATCCCATCGTCCTACCTAGATATTTCCCTCTGCTGGTCACATTAGGCATTACAGTTAATCTACTATCAACAGTCTATCTAGGATATCAACACAGGGAATAGATTGAGGGTTATGTATGCGCGCACGCAGTGCGTGCGTGTGTGTGTGTGTGTTCGCGCCGATCTGTTGGGGGGTGTGTGTGTTCGCGCCGATCTGTTGGGGTGTGTGTGTGTTCGCGCCGATCTGTTGGGGTGTGTGTGAGTCTGTGTGAGAGAGAGAGTTTGTGTGCACATGTATGTTTGAGTGCGTGAAGTCGGACAGCTGTTTGTAAATCGGCTTTACACTCGTTATTGCGGTGGAACGTGAGACTGAATGACTGCACTCGAACATGTCCACTATGGTGTCGGACAACACTACAAATGTCCGTCCCTTCAAATAATGCCCTATTTAAGGGTATAGGGTCGATTTCAGATTCAGCCCCTGTCGTGGAGACTGAGCAGCCCAACATCTCGATTGAAACAGAGCCTGTCGTGTGCGCGCCCGCCGATCTGTTTGTGACTTGTGTAGGTGAGTTTATGTGCACATGTATGTTTGAGTGTGTTTTAAGTATAATTACAAAGCAATTCATTGGTTTTGTTTAACTCTGAAACAATTTTCGAGTTGCGTTGTGGTAAAAATAGCTACGGGTAATGCCAGCTGATTGAGGAGTTCAACCACTCTACGTCATCAACCTAGAACGCAAACAAAATGGCGCCGCCCATGGTCCAAATACAAAATCGATTTTTAAAATAACGTAGATCTTTCATGGGTTTTCTACTACATAATTCAGTAAGAGACATAATTTATGTTATATTAAGCCATACAAGTCTCAACACCAGGGGATCCCTTTAATCCCTTATCCTAGTTTTGTGCAATAGGCCCCTGGTTTTGTTAATATTTTGGATCACATGTTTTTGTTGCCGAATTGATTTCGGACAGTTTTTGTATAAATAAAATAAATGTGTGTCTATATGCTTGACTTTTATTGATCACTGAAATTGCATTGATTGGAATGAAGTGGGTTCAATGTAAAATTAAATAAATAAAAAGTAGCTTAAATGTAGTAAACTACTTTTGTCAAGTTGCTGTAGCTTAGCTTGCTACATTTCCCAGGGGCGTAGCTTCAGTGTAGTGAAGCTTAATTAATTGTAGAGTAACTGGTAGCTTAGCTCACTACATTTTCCAAGTAGCTTGCCCAACACTGTTCATATTTTATAACGAGGGGAAATTCTAGTACTTCCACTGAGGTAAATCTTGGTTTATTGAATACATTTATGGGGAAAGCAACCACACTGTCCTAAAAGGCATGACACTTTTTACATGCATGTAGTTACAATACTGTGTATTTGAGCTTTTGGTTGAACCAAGCGACAACTTCCCGCAGTCTCTCTTGAAGTTTAAACTGCAATAAAAAATAAAATGCCAACGTTTTGGTCTATGTAGCCCTTAAAGGTGCACTATGTATTATTTTTGCAGTAAAATATCCAAAAACCACTAGGCCGGTGTTATATATTTTGTTCAGTTGAGTACCTACAATATCCCAGAAGTTTCCAACTATTTGTAAATTGTGAGAAAATTGCTATTTTAACTAAGGACAGGGACGTTTCAGCATTGCATTTGAGGGAGTCGCCTGTCAATTGGGTCATATCTGCGTTACCCTCGGTTTCGGCTTTTATTTGGCAGGAGCGCTTTACTCTTAGCAGCGAGAACAAGTGAACGCATGGAGTAAAGTCATAACATCGTTTTAAACACACTTAAATGTATCTAATATGATAAACAGAGCTACATTACCTCAAAATCGTAACCGGAAGATCGGATCTGTGCAGGCGAACGGCGACTGTGTCCCCTCCCGTCATAATAAATGTCCCAGTATTCACGAGGCGGGTATTTGTTTAACAATCGCTCCAGCAGCTGTGCTCAGGTCCATAACACTCGGTCCTGCTCTGCTTTAGACTACAGTAACGTTAATAACCGCATGCATGAACGTGATTTCTGCCCGAGTCCACCGGCTGTGATGAGAAGACCACATCTCCCAAGATGCTGCACTCACACTTTGCGTCATCAAACTACGATTTGTTTTGAATAGGCGCCCTCCAGTGGACGGAAAGCTGCATAGTGCACCTTTAATGACAACTGTGAGGGAGGTGAATTTTTTATAACTCAACCGTTTAAATTATATTAAGGCTTAAAGTTCTGCATATTTAAGAGCATGACTACTCGAGTGGCAGGTGGATTGCCACCATGTTTGTGCTAGGTGAGGGTTGTTTTAGGAAACAAGGCCTTCAGTTTCCGCTTGTTTGCCTGTTGTCAGTTATCCGGGAGTGATGTGTGATGCACTGCCAAGATGGCAACGAGCAGGTTTTAGGCTTTAAAACTACTCTTTGGAAACCTACGGGTGACGTCATGAACATAACTACGATATTTTTTTTTACTGTCTATGAGTAAATGAACAAAATCCCTTCTTACAAATATACCTGAAACCAATTCAGCTATATAGAATCGTATTAATACACTATTAAGAGCAAGTTAGTGCCTCAACTCTGCATCTTTAAAATTTTGACACTGACAGGTATGTTTTGAGCAATTTGTTTTTGATAGAGGAAAATAATGTATTCCTGTCATAGCAAAGCTGAATCTTCAGCATTATTTCAGTCTTTAGTGTGACATGATCCTTCAGAAATCATTCTAATATGATTTCGTTTTCAAGAAACATTTTTATGTTAAACAGATGTTATACAAGTTCAAAAGAGCATATATTTTGGAAAAAAATATTTAGAAAAATTATTTATAAATGTCCTTACTTTCACAAAGTATTTATTTATTTTTTTGGTTTTGTCTGTGTGGCCAGTGGTATAATCCGTTGTCCCTTTAATTTGAGAACTTTACACTGTAGTTAGCAGAGTTGTAAATTAAGTTTATAATAACAAAAATGTCTTAAGTGTGGTTATTACAAATTTCTTTTTCTAGACCTAGGTTTCGTCGTTCACCCTCTCCAGTACGTCGGCGCAGAAATAGTCGCTCTCTGTCAAGAGAAAGAGAAAGGCAGAGAGAGCAGGAGAGGAGAAATCGAGAGAGGCAGCGTGAACAGGAGAAAGGGAGAGAACGAGAGCAAGAACAAAGAAGGAGGGCACCACCCAAAGATCCCACTCCTCCACACCGCTCGTCATCTTCATCCTCTTCCTCCAGTTCAAACTCTTCATCCTCACCCTCTCCTCAAAGACAGATGAAGGGGGTCAAGTCAACAGATGTAGATAAAAAGAAATCAAGGGAAATTGATGAACAGACAAAAAATAAGCAACCGAACTCCAAACATTTATCCCCCTCCCCTCCTCGTGAGACTCGTCTCCCTTTAAACCATCGCTCTCATTCCCGTGAACTTGCTGCCCATTCTAGATCACCAACGACCAAGCAATCACAAAGCAGGGATCCACCAGGTGACCAATTAAGAGGCCAGTCCTCAACATCTTTCCAAGAGCAGCACCACGAGCTGCCAATGAAGGGAAAGAACCCAGTGAACGGGAAACCAGAGAAGGAGAGCTCTGGCCAACAACAGAAGCAGCAGAGAAGCAGCTCAAGTTCTTCCTCATCTTCCTCATCGTCATCTTCATCCTCGTCCTCATCCTCATCCTCATCCTCATCATCAGACAGCTCAGACAGTGAATCGGAAAAAGGAAAAGGGTAAGTGCCAAGTCATTTAGTATTTATGTAGCTCAGTTATATAAGAAGGTACTTCACTTAAATGTTTGTTTTTTCAGGAATGTTAAAGCAAGTACAAATAGAGATGCTAGCAAGATGGCAAAAAGCAGAGCTTCTTCGTCATCATCTTCATCAGAAAGTGAGCAAGAAGGAAAGAAAAGGTAGAATTATTTTGCCTGATTTATTAATCATTCATTTATTCCTCCTCTTCTAAAGGAATAATGGGTTTTCCATTGGATCATCAACTAGGCCTGTCGCAATAGTCCATAAATCAATGAATCGCAAAAAAATAGCTCAAGTAACACGAGTAATAAAAACGGTACTATAGTACAAATATATTTAATGACGTTTATATGCAACCCGTAGTGGGAACGCCCACTAGCGACATGAATCTCTGGCGCTGGCAACATGCAGTGACAAAATCGCTGGCGGTGTGAACGGGGCTAGAGACTACATACGCCAGCAGTCTAGCACGTTACGGATTTGTTGTTCGTTACCACGGCAACCATTTGCGTGTCAGGGTTTGTCTGAAAGCGTCTGAGGTATGAAAATTATCTGTAGACATGACGGGCGGCAAAAATATCAGAAGAAAAGCTTAACATGTACTTACAACTGCATTATTTATCTGTATTTTCTTCATTAGGATGTTGAAAGCAAGTGAAGAGAGAGTTTCATTCATAATGTTTCTACTTCATTTAACATGAGCGCTCATACTGGACTGAAGCCGTTTTCATCATGTGATCACGGGAAAACATTTCTCAGGGCGTGGTGAGCTCGTGCCGGGGGCGTGAATAGTGAGCCATTGGAAGTACCATCCTACGAAGCACCACAATGTCCAATAGGAAAATTCAACTGCAGTAGCCACCGTTCAACCTTAAGAGGGCAGCACTAAGACGTTTTTACACCATATATTATAGAATTAAAACACTTTATACCCAAATGTCAAAACATTTACTCTAATCAATAAACAGCATTAATAAAGCCTAAGTCTTGCAGATCATTAACTAAAAAAAAGTTGGTTTAGGGTTTAGTTACCCTTTAAGTCATAACTGACAAAAATAAACGTCAATGTTACCCTTCCGGTTAATATTGCATGGCAAAAATCAAAATCAGCCATAAGCTGTTCATGTTATGTCAGTTGTAACCAAGTAGCTCCCTTTTAGGTACTAAATCATCATCATCGGAGGCTGACATGCTGAGCTTCGTGCTCTTCTCTCTCAGACAGGTGTTGTTGTGCGAGATAGGGAAAGTAAATGCGCCATACGTCATCGCGCCGCTATATCATTAATATCGTGATATGACTTTTTTTTTATCATGTAAACATTTATACTGGTATTATCGTGGACGATATAATATGGCACACCCCTAGTGTGACTTATGGTCAAAATGTATTATTAGTTTCTGTTATTGGTATCAATACTCCTACATGACCAATACCAGCTTTGCAATTGCTTGATGATACTTATCTTTAAAGTATTGTAATCTGAGCACAGTGTTCATATGCTAACTCAACTTTGCTTTTGTTTTTGGTTATTTTGTTCATTTATTGTGGATATTTAAAATGTTTTCTGTTTTCAGTGTTAAATAGTCTTTAGAAAAAATTGATTGATATTTGAAAAGGTGTAACTGCATTATGCCATTGTCATTATTTTAGATTAAAAAAAGGTCTCAGAACGACAATATTATCGGTTATCACAATAATTTCTTGGCAATTTATTGTCCAGCAAAATTTATCGTGACTGGCCTATCGTCAACATGGAATCAAAATTGACCCTATTTATTTTCTCGGTTTATATGGATGATCCAACGATCTTATTTGGGCAATGTTTTAAACTACTGTTATAGTGAAAATAATTATATTATCATGATTGTGTGGCTTAGTGTGATTTTAAAGAAGTATATACATTGGGAGTTTGCATCAAGCAGCTCGATACATTGTTTTCAGTGTTTCAGAGCATCTCTGTTCACAGTAAATGCTGATCCATGTGAATCCATCTACTCATCATTGTAGCATTAACTTCCTAATTCAGTTTCCCTTTTCACACTGATTAGAGACATAAATTGGCAAAATAAAATGCAATATTTACATACCATTTTGCTACCCAACCTAACCACTCTCAATCATTGTTTTAACTATGCAGTCCACCACAGCCCAAAAGAGTGCCAGCAGACTCGCTAAGAGACTCTAGGTCACTCAGTTACTCCCCTCTAGCGAGGCAACGAAGACCTGCACATTCTCCCCCTGCTCGACGGTCAGTTCTGAATGGATCTATCCATTTCACCATGTACTATAAATTGGATTATTAGTACTAATATTGATCTCATCTCTGTTTTCCATAAGCAGTGCAAGCAGGAAGTCGAGAAGCAGATCTCCAGACAGTCGACGGAGGAAATGAGTGAATAATAATTGTTCACCTTTTGTTTTGTTTTTTTCTCTGGACTCTTATCTGACCCTCACTGGACTGGATCATCTCAGTATCAAATGGATGAGACTAGAAATGTGACTAGTTGTAATGGTGATATTTTTACCATTAGTATGGGAAGGTCTATCGAAACTTGGTTCTTTGTAACTCATCCCAAAAGGGAGGATTTATTTTTACCTTTATTATGATGTAATTAATGTTTAAGAAGGCCAGCTGAGACACTGAAGCTCTCATCAACTATTGCTCTGTGCCAACAGATGCTGGATGCTATTTGTATACATACACACAAAAATCACACATGTTCAGTGGTTTCTGTCTGCTACATTGTTCTGAATGTAGATGAACGTCTGTAATTTGGTGATCAGAATGAACAATATTCTGTTCCTGCATATGTGGACAGAGTCTGTTGCTTTGTTTATTTGTTGGAAAAAAAGAATTGTGAATAATAAAATGGCAGTAGAATTATCTTGTCAGAATTTTTTTTGTGGTTGCTGAAGTAGAAGCTGATCCTAAATACACAGCACTATATTCTTTAAAGCTGTGTGCGATTTAATGAACGCCTTCTTAGATAAAGAGGTGGCCCTGGGCCAAGTTGGCCCAATCTCACACCTTTGACATTATAAAAATAAGTTTGTTTTTTATAAACCGATATGTTTATACAAATTTTATTGTAAAATTGTAATTATAGTTTATTAGTTCATATGTCATATTAAACGGGTATTGGAGAAAGTCTATTAACATAATTAAGCAACTTTATAACCTGAGACTTCCTCTCACAGAAATGTGCTAGGGTAATTTTCCACCAAATGCATGTAAATTGTTGCTACAATAAAATTGTGGTAATTAAAATCAACCGCTTCTATCTGATATATATATATATATATATATATATATATATATAATATATAATATATATTATATATGTGTGTGTGTGTGTTATTCTTATACTGTTTTATAAACACTAGTAACGCATTAAAACTGGTATTTAGGCGGAAACGACTTTCCACGGTAACTTGTGCTTGTATCTGGTCAATCTGTGGAGGTTGTATATTGCGTCATATTTACGCGACGCTTTGAACGAGCAGCGCTAGTAACGCGAAAGGGCTTTGTATAGAATTTTGAACCAGGATTTTCAAGTTACTTTAAGAGTTTATTTAACTCTCGGAAGATGGGTCCAGTTGAGGTAAGTGATACGATCAGGATCTTATTCAGTTTACTGAATAGGAATCGAGCATAATTTTCAGCCTAACGTTACAGCTTAACTTGCATCGATTCGTACCCGTTTTCACATACATTCTTAAATGACGACAAATATATTCATGCAGCTCTACTTTTATAAAATATTGTCAACAGTGTTCGTGACATATTTATCTCTCTCCAGCTCCTGCATATGTCCGTGTTCTCGCAGAGTTTCTCTCCCTGCGGTCGTTTCCTTGCAGCGGGTAATAACTATGGAGAGATCGCAGTGTTCAGGTGAGAGTGAGAAAACAGGTTAAACATGCGTAGGACAGCGGGTTAAGTGTCATTTGTTAATATGTTCCCTAATGTTTGTTGAAGTACGCTTGTGACCTTCTTATTTTGTAAACATTGAAGTCTTCCTTTAGTTAACAGTTGTTCTTACAGTCTTTCGGCTGCACTGAGTCCAGATGCCTCAGAGGGGAGTCAGAAGCCCATCCTTAACTTCACTGGTTAGACTTCATTTTTAAGAGCTCTTTCCCCCCTCTTTACTACATGTGTCCTAGATTATTGAAATTACAACCATTACCTAAGATTACGTGATCATGTATCCAATTTTGCAACATTGACAAGTAAAATGTCTTTTTAATTGTTTCAGCTCATGATGGTCCAGTGTTCTCTTTACTCTCCACGGACACTCATCTCCTGAGTGCTGGAAACGGAGAGATCAGTGCCTGGAGTTGGGCAGAGCTCATCAAAAAAGTAAGAGTCAGTAAATGTTCATGGATTTTTATTGGGTTGGGGGAAAAAATGAATTTTTGTTGTTGTTGCTGATACCAAATATAGTCAGAGCACTATATATAAAACTGTCATTTTTTTGTCTTGTACATACACTGTAAAAACAGTAATATTTGAAGAAAATAACTTTTTATTTTCCCATTTTTTTGTGTGTTTTCTCAGAGCACCAAAGCTGCATGGACAAGGAAACCCAATTATGAGTGAGAGACTGTCAATGATTATCATTCTGATTCGCATAAACACTATCATAAACCTTATCCTGTGGACGATTTACTACTGTTCCCTCGACTTACTAAACCATCCACACAATTTATTAATTTGTTCCCTCGATTAATACGTTGTGCGCACTATTTCGTTTACTAAGTTTTTTTTGCATGTCATGAGCAGGGCTCCTTACTTTTTAAAACCTGAAATTGCTGTTTGTTGCAGAATTATATTTTTTTTGTGGGTTGTGTGTTAACAACCAGCTACAATGTTAACAATATTATCAACATCAGCATGGCTTGAATACATGTATTTAGCGTTTATTAGCATTACCTGTAGATTTTAATTTCTGTACAGTCTAATCTTTTGCTTTTGACTACCGGTGAATCTCCAGTTTTCATTGATTGTCATTTGGATGCCTTAATGTATACAGATGTGAAATAATGAAAGCTTGAATTTCCTGTGGAAAGCTACCAGTACCACTCAAATATTACACATTATTACAAGCTTACCATTGTGAATCAGCCTAAGTAGATAGTTTTGAACACTGGATGGTAATGTATTTGCTCAAATTTGATAAAGTTATGGACTGCAGCTTTAATATAAAAAAACTACTGTTCATTGTTAGATCATGTTAGCTCAGGTCCAGTAAATAATATTACAAATATTTTATGTATATATTAAAGGTGGGGTAAGTGCTATTTGGTAACCGTTGTTGGTATTTCAAATCATCAAAACAAACACGCCCCTACCCCCAAAAGGGTCTCACCCCTATTTTGATAGCGCCGCCCCACACATACGATCAAACTGTTCTCATGAACAAACTCTATAGATCACAAGCACGACAGTCCAGCTAACGACATATTACAATTATGACTGGATAAGGGTTATATAGATCATGAAAAGAGTAAACAAACATATATTAGGAGAAGTATAGTATCGCCAACAAAAGGCCAACAAACTTATTTGATAAAAGCAACTAAAAAAATCTAGACAGGTTCTTAGAAAATGCTTCATAAAATTCATAGTTTTGGACATAACAGCCTCAGATTTTAAATGAAGCATGACCACACTTGTGCCTTCAATTTAGTTGTAGTTATTATAAGTTGTTATACTACATTCACATAATATTTTTATACATGAAGAAAAATATTTTAAAAATATTTACATTTTTATTATTATTATTATGTTTTAGCCAATATATCTCTATATTAATAACTGTCTGAGTAATGCTGAGTATTCAGCTATAAACTCTCAAGTGTTGGCTTTCTAAATATATATTGGTTATGTGTATATTTAGAAAAACGTATGAGCAGCTCTCTTTTTTTTCTATCAGTATGTTCTAAATGCTCCATTTGCCAAATCGGGGGGAGGGGGTGGGGGTGGTAACAGGCAAGGTGTTAAAATATTTTTAATTTTAACTAATGTAGTTAAAGGAAGTGTATGTAAGATTGTGGCCAAAACCGGTACTGCAATCACTTTCAAATTACTGTGGAGCGGTGTATCCCGTCTCCCCCTCCCCCCTAACTCAAGGTTGCCAGATAGGCTGCAGGATCCAGCAGGAACGTTTGTAGATCTGCAGCTGTGGTAACTAGAGCAGATCTGGCAACCCGGATGCAGAGACACTACTGACTTTGTGATTGGTAGATAGGTGAAGGGTGGAGCTTCAGGCCAAAACACAACATGTCAACATCAACATCAGTTGAGGGCTGCAACAACAACTTTTAAATGACAATATCCTGGCCGGACTACTGTTGTCAGTGATATAAGTATTTGAAATGAACATGATTTCTTAATGTCAAGTGACATATCGGGGGCATTTTATGATTTATTGAAATATATTTCTTGCATACAGTTCCTTTAACTAATGGTAACAAATTTGATATGACATACACTCCAGACAGTGACTGCTAGTTTTTTTATGACTTTAAATATTATTTGAATGTCCCCTCAAATATTTTGGCAATGTTTCATTCTAAACAGGACTAGTCTTGAAATACCAGAGATCAATGCAATGATCATCAACCCAAAGGTTTGTACTTTAACTATTTTTGTTTTTTCCCCTAATACATGCTTTTCCTTATGTATTCATATTTTGTATTTAAAATTAATTGATGTGTGTATTTGACAAAACATTCCTTTATATCACTACCACCTTGACGGCCGTTTCACACCGCAAGCGTAAGCGGCGCGTTTCGGCTGCGAGCCTATTTTTGCTGCGCTGCTGACGCTCCTGACGCTCCTGACGCTCAATTAAAGTGAAAGCACACTTTTAAACACAAGAAGCACATGGGGTGTATTTTAACAATAACTGGAGTATGTAATTAAAGAAAACGAAGAATAAAAATCATCTGTAGAAGATTTACCCATTTAAACTTGTTTTAATTATTCAGTTTGGGTGAAAGTATTATAAAAAGTAAAGTAAACTAGCCCGAAAATATAATAATTTATTTTAGTTTAGTATTAAGTATTTAATACTCAGACAGGTATAGGCTCTATCATTGTGGGAGCCGCTGCTGTGACACTGCACCAACGCTTCCAGTGTGAATACTCTAGCGCGTCTGCAGCTGCAGTCACGGTGTAGTTACGCTGAAGTGCTGCTCACGCGCTGCTCACGCTTGCTGTGTGAAACAGGCGTTATTTCCATAAAGTTCATTATATATATATTTATGTATGCCTATGCATCTCAGATGTTTTTTTTTTTTTTTCCACAGGACAACAGCTTGATAGTTGGAGGAGGCGACAATAACATTCACCTCATGGACATGGAGACAGGCATTTTTAAGGTCAGTTAGATTACAATATTTGATGACCCCCCTGACACAGGCTATAATTTTTCCTCTTCTAACAAAAAAAAATTATTAAATGAATATCTAACAACTTTTTGAATGATATGACAAGTTCTCCAAATTCACATAATTGTTGAGATTTTTTGTAAAACTTGATACTGACAAAAACCTTTGTATGTTTATTAATTTTCAAAGGATGGAAGTCTGGGTGAGTCAGGAAAAATAAAATAAAACAAACAAACAAACACAAAGTTGTAAAATATTTTACAAACGTTTTTGGTCCATTAACAGTGTCTTTGTTTTTTAGGGGACAGTTGCAACACTGAAAATTGTCACTATTTTGTGCTGCTGTTGTTTACTGTACTGATTTTTAATTGTTAAATTATTTTAATATAATATAATTTATTTTGAACAATTTAAGGTCGTCTTGTGGCCCCCTTTGAAGTTTATTGAGTGGATTGCATGTTTAGATTTTTTAAATAAATAAATGACTACACAGTAGGATGGAAAGTTTATTTTCCTTCCCGTTGTGGTGTTTGTTCTGCAGTCTGTACTGAAGGGTCACACTGACTACATCCACTGCCTGTGCTTTAAAGAAAGGGAAGGGGAGATACTCTCTGGTGGAGAGGATGGTGCCGTGAGGATATGGGGTTAGTGAATGACAGCACTGGTTCTATATCCCTTACTCTTCTTTGGAGCAATTGAAACGGAGGAATAGAGAAACATTGTGTAACAAGTGTATTCTTCCTCCCCCAGACTCACGGACAAATCGGCCAGTTCACTGTATTGAAGTTTTCAAATATGAGGTAAGACACTCTTATAAAGTACAAAGGTGAAACAATGCATTCACAGCACTGAAATCTTACTATCTCTTGCTCTCATGTTTGTTCTGGAATGGTGGCTCAGGAATGTGCACGCCCCCAGTTTGGCAAGTGGATTAGCTGTCTTGCTACAGACTCTGATTGGATGGTAAGTTGGATTTGTGATTGGTTGGCAGGGACAGTAAAACTATTGTCTTTGTTTGTTTGTTTGTCTTGTTTATCTCATGTCCAGCTTATGTGTAGACATGCTTGTTTTTACATACCTCGGTTATTATCTGCATGGTGTACTGCTCTTGTGGAATGCCCCTTAATGTATGGTATAATGCCCCTATTGTTATGAAATGTTATCTATTTCCTCTTAGCTCTGTGGTGGAGGCCCATCTCTCTCTTTATGGCACCTCCGATCCATGTCCCCCACCTCTGTCTTCCCTTTGCCTGGATGTCAAAGAGAAGCTGTCTTTTACCAGGACCTGGTGAGAAGGGCTAATTTTTAATTGTGTGATTTTAAAACAATATAACAATAAATCACTGTCCAATAATATATATATATATATATATATATATATATATATATATATATATATATATATATATATATATATATATATAAATTGTGTGTGTATTTATTTACAAATTATTGAAGTATTGGACAGCTATATATTTTTAAATAATATATTATGTTGGGGTTGTGTTTAGATCATGTCAGTAGGTGAGGGTCCATATGTGTCCCACTGTTTACATGGAGGTACAGTGAAAGCTCAGATTCCCTGCTCTCCTTCATCCCTCAACACACTGGCTCTCAATCTCAAAAACACTGAACATAGGGTAGGTGCACCTTTTATTCACATCACCAGACGTATCCATTTGAACAGGTGCTATAAATTACTATTTTTTCCCTTAATGGCTATGTGTGTGAAAGTGAAGATTAGTGAATGGAATTATTGTAACCTTTAACCAATTTTCATCATCATTGCAGGTTATGACAGTAGGGGGCAGCAGTCACCAAATTGATGTGTTCACCAACTTCAGTTACAGAGCCTTTTCTCTGTCATTCTGATCACTCACCAACACTTGAAGTTTGTGAAAAATCCTTTTTTTCAAAAAACAATTTTTGTTTTATTTTATATATAATAAACTAACTTGGTTATTGTTCACTGTCTTTAAAAGTGTGTTTTTAGCCTTTTATTTACATTTAAATAATGCATGGTACCTTGAAAGGTGCACTATTTTTTTTACTACATTAGTGTAAAAACACAAAGTTTAGTATACACATGTACAGTACTGAGCGAATGCGTTGGAACATTACGGATTTAAGCCAATTATTTATAATCTGTTGCTCTAGTGTGTCAGTAGGAAATATCAGTTTACATTTCCAAACATTCTTTTTGCCATTAATTGTAATAATCCAGTGAGCTTTTTGTATGCACAAACAATCTGACAACAACTGGTGATCAACACAGAGATCTGATCTCACCATCATCAAGTCCATTTGGGAGTACATAAAGAAACTTAAAAAAAACTGAGATTGCAGCAGAACAGGTGCTTAATAAAATCTACTTGCAAGTTGCAAAGCTACCTGAAAAAAACCTCTGCAAGTGTACCTTGACAAATGCTGTTTTAAACGTAAAGGGTGGTAACACCAAATCATAAAATTTAACTGATAAATACAAATCTAATTATGAACCATTTTACCGAATGGGTGACATTTGTTTGTTGTAAAGTTCAAAATTAAACTTTTTATTTTTCCAACATTGAATCCTATACTAGACATATTTAACTCTTCAAAAGGTGTATTGGTCAATCTCAGGTAACTTTATACGTTTTTTACAAGGTTTCAAAGCAGAGGATGGATGCATGTTTTCTCAGTCCTGTTAAAACCCACATGCTATTTAAAAAGCATTTCAAGTGTTCAAATAGTATACGTAATAGAATGCATATTTGGCATGCTGTCCAAAGAGATGGCTCTGAGTTCAGTATTTTGCCTGAACCCAGTGTACTCCCCCTGTATATGGTTAGAAAAGTAACCAGGTGAGTGTGAGGAAGATGGGATGGTGAAGGAATGCTGAAAAACTGTAAATGAACATCGGTGAGTTGACTGGGTATTTATATAGTCATTCACTTGAGCTGATTGATGGACATGTTGACTGCTGACAGCTGGTTAGAAGGACATGATGATTTGGATAGATCATTTGAACTCATTTCTCTTGAACTTTGTTAATAAAACATCATTTTTTAAAACCATGTCAATTCAATCCTTTGTTTTCCATTCAAGAAAGTGTAGATTAACAATAATAATTATTGTCCAAGACATTTTGATTAATAGGCTTAATAAAAAGTATTGTAGAGTTAATTTCCATGCAAATTAATACATACAATGTCCTGGGGACTGAAATGTTACCCATTCGGTAGATGACATTATTTTTTGAAAGCATCCTTTACAAGTGCCTAAAACCATTCACAGTTCTAGCAGGTAGGTTAAAAGTGTTTTGGAGACTGCTCTTCTTGATTTAGCCTGTGATGTAGCACATGAACACCACCACGTAGTCGTGCGAATACCAGTGGGAAGTTCTGGATTTTCTTTAAGCCCCTATCTGTTGAGTGATCTGTCAGTGAAAAACATTGTGGATGCAACATTTAGTTGAATAACCTTATTAACAGGCTTTGTCATTTAGGCCTACAAGAAACTATATAACCTATGAAATGAATATAACAGGCTTTGTCATTTACAACAAACTAAGCTATATAACAATTATAACCTCGTAAAATACCAACATCCTAGGAGGACATGAACGTTTCTTCTTTCTCTTTTCTCAATCAGCTGGTCACGTGTTCAAAATGGCAGCCCTCATGAGGCCACCCGCTCAGTGCAAAATAAAACAGCTTTTATTAGGCTACAGCTGGAGTTTTTATTTCATGTTTGTGCAAACCATTTAAACACGTTTCTCAAAAGAACTATTAATTTCTTTTTAAAACTTTTAGACATTTGATGGTCATTTACGCTACATGTCTCTCCCCGCATTGGCTTGCCTACACAGACAGCATTTTCAAATACGAATAGACCTATAATGGTGGCCAATAATCCTCCTTCTGTAGGCAAGCTTGGTTCTAAATCAGTTGAAGTGTGTGGCTGGAATGTCATCAGTTTGTCTGTTGCAACAGAATAGCGATGGCAATCTCAGCAACAGGAGTGGCATGAGGAGGAGGAGGAGACAGAGAAACACATGATGAGGATGAGAGTGACTCAACATTCAGGTGCGGCGCCCTCAGATGGGCGGATCTGATCTCTGCGGCCGCTGGGACACTGTCCGAACTTCCCCTGACACTGGATTCCCGGGTCCCGGTGCTGCCTGCAAGGACTGAGCCGACACTAACCGACCACCATAGCCAAGTCGTGTGCCATGTCTTCTTCCGTGTTTTTTCCAGCGTGCTCGGAATTATTGGTTTAAAGTGTTTTCGGTGAGCTTTTCTTTAGTTCTGAGTTTGATCTTATTATCTTGGAGCATCTGCGGCTAGTTAAGTAGCTAGCCTAGCTGCATTTCAAAACAACTTGAGTAGATTACAGTCGAGGAGTAGCCGAGTTGTGTAACGTAACTTGACACAAGTTTTACCTAGTGGTTAAATGAGACGGAACTTAAGAAGCAGATCAAAGCAAGAGGTCGACTTGAGGTTTGGTATGAGTTCATGTTTTTACAGGTGTGTCTGTTTGTGTTTGGTCGACCCTTGATTCTGAGTTCCTAAAGGATATTGCGCCTGGCCGCTTGATTTTCTAGTAATTCTGAGTCGGTTTATGCTTCCCGTATACAGATTACTAGAAGAAAGTGAATATGCCTCTAAATCTACAACGGATCCCCCCCCTTTCTTGTGATTTTCCCGTGAATTGACTGTTTATTCAAGTTAGAATGTTTTTTGAGCACCACATACTTTCACTTTGACGTTTGCCAGTGGCACCGACAAATATTTTCCAGTTTTCTGATAAGCGGACCTAGGTTTAGGTGTGTCAGTTTCACTTCTCTTCCACATTTTCGTGTTAAAATGATGTGTGCGTAAAGGACGTCAATGTTTAACATACTGTCTTTATTTTTGACCAAAAATGTGTTATGAGAAGCCTTTGCTGTGCCCTCGTCGCAACGACTCAGGAAAAACACGTCCCTTCCTGTTTTCATGGAACATTTGAGCATTTTAATGAGTCTTTAGCTTTGTCTTGACTCAGCAGTTAGTTTTATGTGGGCTTTTAATCATTCTGCCTATTGTTTTGGTTTCAATTGTAAGGAGCAAGGTGTGTGTGTGTGTGTGTGTGTGTGTGTAGTCTGTACACGTATATGGTGCATGTGGTTTCAAGGGTGTCATTTGTCTGTCACAGTGGGAGAAGTTAAATTTAGTGCCACAGCTGCTGCAAAAGGGGGTGTATGTCTAAATTTGAACAAGATCCATAAGTAATACCTGTCTCTTTCTCCTTTTTTTCTTAGGTTAGGACTTAAAGGGGACCGACTGGGACTTATCTCACTTTTGGCTTAAACCTACATTGCTGCAGTGTGTTGGAGTAACAGTGATCTTTGAAAACAAGGGAAGCTACCAGCCCCTGCATGCATTGGTTAAACAGGCGGAATGTAATTGTTGTGACCGAGATGCCATCTACATATTTGTGAAATCAAGATTTGGAGACAAAACAACTTCCCCGTGTTTTCCTCGTTTAATTTGGTTGCTGACACACTCATAACTCGGCATTATGAGCGCCATCAGCGATTAAAGTACTGCTCACTTTGTAATCTGAGTCATTTGATACTTAACCACAACAATGTGGTAATGTGTTTGCACTTGAAGGCGAGGTGACGAAAAGTAAATTTCACGTAGATTTTAAGCAATGGAAATATTACTTGAGTGTTTTAAGATGAACTAAGAATATTGCCTGGAGAGTTTAAATGTGTTGCGGGCAATGCAAAATTACTTGTTCATAAATGGGAATGCACTGAAATCAAACTCATGCATCATTTCACGCTTGAATTTTGAGGAAAACTGGAAAGACGACCACATGATGCTTGCAGTATTTCACCCAAAATTCTAAACCTCCTGACACTTTAAGACACGGGAAAAGTGATATAAAGGAGTTGAAAGCTGTTAAAATTGTTTCATGAGGACACATTTTGAACAGAAGAATGGCGGGAAAAGACTACCATCACCTCTTCAAGCTGCTCATCATTGGTGACTCCAGTCAGTATTTTTGTGTTTTTATACACTTACTAACAAACTGTTTTTGTTCCAGCTTTTCTATCTGGATCTTTAATAGAGAACCCAAGCAGATCCCCAAGAGGGTATTACCAATATTTGTCATAAAATAAGTGTTAAAGCTCAATTATTTCTGTAGCACCCTGCCCATTACTAAGAATGCTTGAGGCTTTCTCAATTTACTGGAACTTTGTTGTGCAACTTCACAATTTAACTGGAAAATGTAAAGCTGAAATGAAACTACTATGTGTATGTGTATGTAACAGTCCTCATCCCTACATGACATTAGTCATTTAAACAGTTCATGAGTGTGCCCTTGGGTGGGATGAGTACTGTGATGAAATGATCAGTGAAACTTTTGGCTACATCGTTTGAGCAGTTTATCTTTTGCTTTCATATTAAATTCACATAAATAAGTTGCATCAGGGATGCATAATTTATGTAAATTTACTATAAAACTTTCTCTGGTCATTCAACATCGCCCTTCATAAAGAAAATCCAGGATTATAATTATATTTTCTTCCATATTGGGACATGCATCCAAGTGTTAGGGAAGCTCGTTTCCACCACAGAATAAAAAAGGTAATTTACTTTATCTCACAATTCATTCTTTTTTTATATCAGAATTGCTTGATATAAAGTAGCAATTGTGAGTTATAATGTCAGAATTGCAAGTTATATTAAGTCCAATATTTTTTTTCTTCTCTGAATTGTGATATAAACTTGTAATGCTAAGTAAAAATGTCTTTCTATCAAACAATTCTGAATTTATAACTCGCAATTGCAACTTTATACCACACAAGATTTTTTTTATTCCATGGCCGAAACAAGCTTCCATAAAGTTTATCAATCAAAAAGACAATGTAAGGCAGGGACTTTCAATTCATCAGGATTTTGAGAGTCCGGCATACGTCCCCAGGGAGATGTATTTGTTTCACCCCAAGATGTAGTTCTAACATTTTTAATAAACATTGTGCGGCCAAAAAAATTAAAATAAAATGAAACTTATACTTAGATAAGCTGTTCACAATAAATAATATGCAATAACATGCATTTAAAAATAGAGTTTTTACTTTAACAAGCATGTTTATGCATCCAATTTTAGATCATAGAACTCTGTTTGCAGATGTGTTATCTTGAGTATCTACTCTGTGATGCAATCTCGAATCAAGAGTTCATAATGTTTGTAATTGAACTGTGGTAGTAACCACAACTGCCTCGTTTAGTCAGTTGTGGCCACTGACACGCTGTAACTGTTTGGCTGTGTAAAGTAGCATTTGTCTCCGTAAAGATATGAATAGGCTCAGGAACACCAGTTGACCCTTTGAATATAGTGACCTTTGTCACAAAGGGACATCTTAAGTTGGATGGTGCAGGTGGACAATTTGAGATATTTTTGTTAGTGCTGTATTTACACTATGCCATTGCACTTTTTTATGGAGAGGACATTTTTTCATATATTCCTTTTAATATTTCATTTTACTGTTAATGTATATTATATCTATTACTACAGTCTTGCTTTATAAAGGAACATTCTGTCATGTTAAATAAACATATGCACTGAGGTATTACAGATGAACATTTAACAGATGCTACTCTGATTTGTTGCAGATGTTGGGAAAAGCAGTTTGCTCCTACGATTCGCAGACAACTCATTCTCTGGTGAGTATGCTTGGCACAGAACGCATGTCTGTGAGAAAGACGGAGAATATAAATATATGATCTGATTGACTGTGTTCTCTTGTCCAAGACAAAGTGATAGTGCGTGTTTGCTGAACAGCATGATTTTATATGTAACCTCTTGAACACTCACGCCCCTCACAGGAAGTTACATAACCACTATTGGAGTTGACTTCAAGATCCGCACAGTAGATATTGATGGAGAAAGAGTAAAACTCCAGATCTGGGACACTGCAGGGCAAGAAAGGTTCAGAACCATCACCTCGACGTAAGCTTTGCTTTAGTCAAACCATAAAGATATGATCTGTTTGACCATCCTTATGCTCTCTTTTGGTGTCCCCCTCACATGTTTGCTGTGTTTTTCCTCTAGGTATTACAGAAACACCCATGGTGTCATCATTGTGTACGATGTCACAAACCCTGAATCATTTGTCAACGTGAAAAGATGGTTAAATGAAATCTCTCAGAACTGTGACAATGTCTGCAAAATTTTAGGTTTGTTTATACACACGTTTTATTAACTTAATTTACTTTCCTATTATGCATTGTGATATGAAAAGTTATGGCTTGGTTATATATTCTACATTTGTTGTATGCCAACTTTTAATATTCCTTTTCACTATGATCCCTAACAGTGGGAAACAAGAATGACGATCCTTCTAAAAGGCTTGTGGAAACCCAAGATGCTCAGCGCTTTGGAGAGTCAGTTGGTGTGCGGTTGTTTGAGACGAGCGCAAAAGAGAATATCAACGTAGAAGAGGTGAGGTTTTTGCGATTCTGTCTTCACAAAATTTGGAATTTAGACTAATTTAAAGGTGCAGTAAGCGATTTATGAGAAACGTTGTTGAAAGTGGATCAGACCAAGCAGCACAACACACCTGAGACGAGAGATTTATGTATTTTATTTCCAGTGTTGGGAGTAATGCATTACAAAAGTAATACATTACAGTAACGTGTTACTTTTTGTTGTAACGCAGTAGTGTAAGGCATTACTAATCAATTTTCAGTAATATTTTACTCGACATTTTTTCAGTAATGCTTGCGTTACCCCCACCCCCCCCAAAATAATACAATAATACGAAAAAGGAAAAGGAAAAAAAGACGCCATACATTAGCGCATGAAAAATGCAAGTTGTTACCTATTTGTGGTCATTCAATAGCCGCGTGTGGTGTCCAGGTTAGTAATTAAATACTAAATGACAGCTTCTGATATATTTTTGTATAGCGATTTACTTCATTTTCCTTCAAATCCATACTTCAATTCATCTCCCTCTTGCTGGTGTACTTTTGGATATTGTGTGATATAGTCCAGTGAAGGCGTAGGCCTATGTGTTTATTGCGGATTTTACAAAAGTGCCGCAGGCATGATTTCAGTCTCTGTGCTCGCGCTGGCCAGTGGAAAAGTGGCTAAAGAAGGTTTAAAGGCTCTGTCGTTTCAAAGAAAAGCACAACGACAAGCGCGTCGAAGAATGGACGAGAGACAAGGTGCGCGCTGCTAAGCCAAACTATAGGCCTAATGCCTATAAACAACACTTGGGTGAAGATGACAGAATAAGACGACTGCACACCGTCGTTTAGATTTTTTATAGTAATAAAGAAATTTAGTTCAGTTAGAGAACAGACCGTTCAAATAAAAATGGAAGGTGTCTGCTGCATGATCCGAACGCGTGATCTTGAGCTGAGATGATCGCGGAAGATTTGGTTTCAAATTGCAATGTAAAAGCGCCTATTAAAGGGGGGTTGTCATTGTGTTGTGTATTTCATTAAGAATAACAGACTAACTCTAAACCAAAACTCAAATCTGCTTGGCCGCACAGAGCGCGCATTTACTAACGAGCTGTCATTCACTCTGTGCGCGCACTGGCGCGTTTTCAGTTCATATGGAAGCTTAACCTTGATAGGAATTCATTGAAAGCACTCGCTTTGCATCTGCTCCCGTTATTAATGCCCAAGCGGCGGTGCGAATGTTCCTTTCGGTTAAATAGAATAGTGATTTAAAAGCCCAGATACCGGTGATGTCATCACACTTTGATTAACTGGTGGGAAAATGTCCCCACCATCTCATCCCTACTGTACATTCGCGAGATGGATGCGCATTGCTTAGTTTATCAGAGATAAGGACAAGAACGTAGGCTAGTCAAATGTAGGCTAGTCAACCTTATCGGTTAATACTTGGTTAACCATAGTGTGCGTCAGGGTTATTATTTTTAGTTTATTAATTTGACGACCGCTATCTCCGTAGTGAACGCGCCTATAGAGAGAAATGCACATCATGGATTACATAATCAGAGAGTAGCCTATTTCTTTTCGTTTTAAATAGTTAAAAGACATTTCAAGCTTTCTTAAGATATATTTCATGTCTGTGAGGCCTACGCTGAGTTTCGTTAAATTAGGATGAGATGCGCTCCAGCTCACGAGCAATGCAAGTGGCCGCGAGGGCGCCTGCATGATTAGGGCATGTAGTAAAATATGCAGCCGAGAATGATTCACACAGCGTTTGACTCGCGCGGCTGAGCCTTTCCCGGCAGAGAGTTCAAGCATCTGTGGACTCGTTCCTTCAGCTCTAGCCATCTTGCTTTCAGTCCGCGATTAGCTTTTTTTGTTTTCTTCATTACAGTTAAAGTAACCTCTGCATTTCGCTTGTCCCTCACAAGTTTCTCACTTCAAACTTTCTTTCTTCTGATCCGTTATGCACAGCGCGCTCCCTCTCTGCTTCTGCCCTAATGCGACTTATGTTATTTTCCTCTTCATGACGCATATTTTGACTGATGCGACTTATACTCCGGAGCGACTTATAGCCTGAAAAATGCGGTAAGCACTGCATTGCAATACTTTCATTTTGCACCGTCACTCTCAATTTTAAAGTGCTCCCACGCTTGTACTTTTCTTTGCCCGCTTCATGTTAGAAAGCTGGTCATGACTTCTTCTTGTGGATATTACAAATGTCTGGGAGCTCTCTGGCAGTTCACGTCTAAAAGCACGTCATTGACGCCACTTAACCGAGCAAAATGTTTCACTCGGTTACGCAATTTTTAACGGTTAATCGGTTAACCATGGACACCCCTAATTTCGAAAGAGAAGACAATGCTGAATAAAGTCGTATTTTTTGTTATTTTTGGACCAAAATGTATTGTCGACGCTTCAAAAGAGTCTAAATAACTAACTGATGTCCCATATGGACTACTTTGATGATGTTTTTATTACCTTCTGGACGTGGGCAGCAAGTGGGCATACACTTACATTCAAATGACAGAAAGCCCTCGGACTAAATCTAAAATATCTTAAACTGTGTTCCGAGGATGAACAGAGGTCTTAAGGGTGTGGAACGACATTAGGGTGAGTCATTAATGAGAGAAATTTCATTTTTTAGTAAACTAACCCTTTAAAGGTGCCCTAGAATGAAAAATGTTATTAACCTTGTAAAAGAGAAATAATAAGAGTTCAGTATAGGGATGCTCATTTCGCTTAATTTTCACGACCGACAACCAATGCTCATTAATCGATTATTAACCGTTAACTGGTAAGATTATCATATTGAATTGGCATTACATAAAAATACAATTGACGAGTGTCTGTGACCCGTTAAAAATACTTTTTTCACGTGTTTATTTTTTGTGCAAACAGCAGAATAAAGAACAGCTCAAGCCTGAAGCCTATGGGACCCGTGCTTCTAACCTTTTTAGGCTTCTCCTTCATTTTATATTTATTTTATTAATTAAAAGAAACAATGTGCTGCGCTGGTGGAAACAATATGAGACCATGATAGTTTACGCGACTGTCAAGACATGATTCGCACAGGGTTATAGAGTCCAGCAGCAGCGTGCATTTCTTCAGCGCAGCTGCTAGAGTTATGGCCTTTTTACAGCTGGTTCCTTTATTCGTTTTCTCTGACCAGGTATCTATCTGATTGCGAAATGACCAGGACTAAACATAAATGCCGATTTACATTTAATTCCGATTACTCAAACAAACCAATCCAAAAGGTGGTCTGAAAGCATTTCAGACAAAACCGTACAAGTGTAACTGTATCTGGATGTTTAAACCACAAGTGTAAATTTTACTCCTGGCAAATGGTTAAAAAATAAACGTGTGTGAGAGCGTTATGTTGTAGTCAGATAGATATGATGGTGCTACTGCAACACCCGCAACGCCACAAATGAGTAAAGCAAGCCAACGCAATTGGCCGTAAATAAAACTTAAAATGAGTCTCAGATGCTCAAAACCACAAAGATCTTCAATGATCTTACCAGTGCTTAGGTCACTCTCTCATATTGTGGTCTTTGAATTTGAAATGAGCTGCTGAATAAAATGCATCTTGAATCTTTTGCTTTTGTTGCTGTGAACGCCATTAAATATAGGCTATATGCCGGAATTGAAGATCTAATATAAAGGCTATTCATTTTGCAGAGGTGTAAGGTAGAGAAGACAAACTGCATGTTCTTTTTTTATTATTTGTTTAGATTGTTTAGCTCGTTTCGTTTGCCAGCTTCAGGCTATCAGTCTGCCTCAGCTCGTCAAAAATGCCTTTTTACTCTGGAGTTAATATTATAGTAGGCCTAGATTAGTAGCCTAGGCTAAATTAACATTGTGATGCTTGAAGTGTTATATCTATGGATTTTATTATAGGCAAGACAAGTCAAGAGTTGATTTGAGAGGCTAAATTGATTAAACGTGGTTAACTCGCTGTCAGCCGCTGGTCGTCACTATAAAATGAAACAAAATATAACTAGTTTGACATTAAAAACAAAACTGAACTATTTTAATGGTTGCAACAATGTAAGACAAAAAAACACAGGCTCCAGTCAGACTGAGATTTGTGATAAGCTGTCGGACAAAACCACACTACGAAAAGCAATAAACAAGGCTTTAGATGGCACTGATGCGCAGGGAATACAGAGACGCCTCGCTACAGCGGCTAGCATCGGGGAAGCGATGTTCATTTGCTTTCCTATACCAGTCAGGAATTTTGCATGTAACTTCGTCTCCCTTTCTGTCTAAATGGTCCCACACAGTATGCTTCTTTCCCATCGCTTCATTTTGCGACGTCTGTGTTGGCACGTGTGGTTCGTTGCATGTCGAAGCGCCCCGTGAGTAAAAAAAAAAAACTTTAAACTGTTTAACTGAAAATAACTGTTAATATGAGCATCCCTAGTTCAGTACATGGACATCACATACTGTAAATATGTCTCAAACACCATTGCCTCCTACTTCTTATGTAAATCTCACATTAAAAAAAAACACAGAAAAATAAGTGATTCTCAACATACTGCCACTGGAACTGACGGAGCCGAATCATCGAGACCGCAGGTAAACAAGTGACACTCGAGGATAGCGAAACGGCAGCTCTCATGGACACAGATGTCATGTTCCAGGCTGTGCAGGGGACGTGAGGACTTTTCATATGTCAACAGTCATGGTTGAGGTTTTTTATAATCGGATCACAACAATTTAATTCAAAATCGTTCGTTTGTTCGGCCCATTTCAAGTAAGCTTCCTTCAGCGTTCTAAAATGAAGAAAGGGGCAACTATATTCCTGCAAGTAAGTTGTGATTTATCCACTTATTGACTAGCTGTTTAAACCACTTCTGATTAAATTGAAAGTTTCTTAGAGAGACAGCATTGTCTAGATAACGCAAGATGCTAGTACAGTAACAACAGGAAACTCCAAGTACCATACAAATCTAAATAGTGTGTCTAATGACAAAGGTTAAAATTATTTTGTATTACAAAATACAACCGTGGATACGTTGCTTACAGATCGTTCACTCGATCCTTCTAGCAAACGTCACCTTTTCCACCATAAGTTAAAATGACAGTCATTTGACAAGGCTATTCATTTTGTAAAAATATATACATTTATATTTTTGAGAACTGAAGTATGATGTTTTTGCATGCTTGTATTTCAGAGTACATCACAGTCACTGCGTAGCCTACATTGTGACTGGCGTGCATATGGGGTCCAGATTGTAATGTGTTTAGGTAAAACACCGGATAGTAAACGTGTTCTTTTCACAGAAAAGATGGGGGATTTTAAATTACTGAAATCTGGCGACCTTAAGCTCTCTCTCGTGCGCGGATGATCTGAAAACACCAATAAACAAGTAGGCTGCATTTTTTGCAATCTCCATTTGAGATCTGGTTAAAGTGTCATTCAGTCGGTCTGTGTTCTGTCAGGACTCACCAGCCGCTTCGCTGAACAACTGAACTGCTTTGAGGTGCTGAAATAAGCCAATCAGAGCAGAGCTACACATTAATATTCATGACTCTTCCAAATAAGGCAAAAACAGAGCATTACATCCTAGGGACAATTTATAGGGTTGTAAATGGACCTGTAAAACTTTTATCTGGACAATTTCTGCCCTTAAATAAGCCACATACCCTCTATGTAGATATCAGAGAACACAACATATTGTTTCAACTCATTCTAGAGCACCTTTAATGATAAATCACTGAAGTAACCCTTTTTAAGGGTCAGTTTACCCAAAAATAAAAATTCTGTCATTAATTATTTACCATAATGTCTTTCAGCACCCGTAAGATGTCCTTCCATCTTCGGAACCCAAATTAAGATGTTCTTGTTGAAATCCGATGGCTCAGAAAGGCCTTCATTGACACCAGTGTCATTTCCTCTCTCAAGACCCATAAAGGCACTTACATTGTTACAAAGCCCATCTCACAACAGTGGTTCTACAATAATTTTATGAAGCGATGAGAATTAGTTTTTCTGCAAAAAAAACCTAAATAACGTCTTCTATAGTGATGGGCTGACTTCAAAACAAAGTTTCGAAACGTTATGAATCAGCGTATCGATTCATGATTTGGATAGCGTGTCAAACTGCTGAAATCACGTGACATTGGCGATCCAAATCCTGAATCAATACGCTGATTGTTTGAATCTTTATTTCGGCCCATCACTATATAAGTCGTTATTTAGATTTTTTTGCGCACAAAAACTATTCTCGTCGGTCCATATAATTATTGTAGAGCCACTGTAGTGAGATGGGCTTTGTAACGTCTTTGGTGCCTTTTATGGGTCTTGAGAGAGGAAATGACATTGGTGTCAAATGAAAGCCTTTCTGAGCCCACAGATTTCAACAAAAATATCTTAATTTGTGTTCTGAAGATGAACGGGTGTCATCGGGTGTCAGCTTCATTCTGAAGATTTTTGGGTAAACTAACCTTTAAGTTTAATTTTAAGCTAAAATGCTTGAGTAGAATGATTCTTTAATTTCTGTCCACTATAATGTGTTAAATAAAATAAAAGGTATGATATCTATGTCTTATATTCTACTCTCTTCGCAGATGTTCATGGCTTTCACCCACATGGTCCTTCGAGCCAAGAAACAGAGCCAGAGTCGAGCAGAAAGAGAGAGGGAGAGAGAAAAGGACACTGTCCATATTAATTCCCACCGAGATAGAGAGAGGAGGAAGAAAGGAAAGAAATGCTGTTAGAGCAAAGGTGTTGGAACAAATGGAAAGAAGGACAAATCAAACACCTTTGAAACTTCATTCCTTTGCATCAATTTAACAGATTAGAAATGTGACTTTATGTTAACACTGCGCTCAGATAAAGCCAAGAGGAATAAATTCACTATAATGTGCCGAACATCAGCGTTTGTTTACATGTTTATCAATGTAATGTTTTTTTGTTTTTGCTTTTTACAAAAGGGGAATTGACTGGCATGTTTTTACACTGGTATCAAAAGCCTGGTCTAGGAAAGACACTATACACAAACTGTCTAATGTGTTTCACTATTATTAGTGAAAGATGTTTTGTGTTGGATTAAAATTGACCTGGTATATGTCATTAATGTATGCAAATAATTAATTAGCAATAAAATATGATTTTAAAAATCACAAATGTGTCAATTTCTAACATTTGCACTTGTGAAAGACTTTTTTTTAGAATTATATAGTATATTAGAGTAAAATTACTCTAGTAACCCTGCTGAAATGTTTGTGTGTCTGTGTGTGTGTGTATATATATATATATATATATATATTATATATGATTTGAGCTGGCCCTATTTTATAACCAGCTGCCATGCTAAAACATACCTAACCAGCATATAATTATATATATATATATATATATATATATATATATATATATATATATATATATAATAATAATATGCTGGTTAGGTATGTTTTAGCATGGCAGCTGGTTATAAAATAGGGCCAGCTCAAATCAGTTGCTTCAAAACATACCTAACCGGCATATGCCCTTTTTTTAAACAGGGAAATACTATAGTGTGTTTGAACAATACTATAGTAAATATACTACAGTAAAATGAATACCTCAGTAAGTACTATAGTTTAACATTGAACTATAATTAATACAACAGCATGCTGTAGTATAAATTAACAACGTGTAGTAAATAATACTACAATTTACTGTAGTATCTTACTATAGTATGGTTCAGAAACATAATATGCTGTCGAAACAAGTATTTATTAACATCATTTTAATATACTATAGTATTTTTGTTTTATGTGGATGAACTGTGCCTACTCACTTTCCTGTTTTAGTTCAACTCTGTTCAACTTGTACAAACATGTACGTGTTTCTCAGTCGGAGTTCCTGGATTTAACCTACCAAATAAGTGTTGAAAGCACCGCTTCTTTAAGTTATTTAATTTGACCTCTGAATCATGAAACCCTAAAATTCTTAGCTGTTTGTCAGTCGGCTCTTCTCTGTCAGCTGACCGATGTCGTGGAGTTGTGACGTCACTGTCAACATGGCTGCCGATAGCGAGTGAGTATTGTGCTGCTGGAAAACACTGACAAAAACGTTTATTTGTTACTAATTACTATGTAAATCAAGGGTTGGTTGACATATGAACTACAAATATCTTCTTTGAAAGAGTTGCAGAGCATACTTGTTAACGGTACAAGAGAGTTGTCATAGGTGACTAAAATGGTACTGTGCTATATGATAACAACAATTTAGAATTTAAATTCAATGATGCAAACTGTTTATGCAGAAAACTGCGGAAATAACTTTGTCATAGAATAAGTGAATCCATGTTTAAGTTGGTCGGACGTAATCTGTTTAGTCATGGGCGTTGTAATTCAGTATCTAAGTAAACAAATGACCAAGTGTTTTACTGTACATGACTTTGACCCAGCGTCTCTGGATATCTGATGTGTCATACTCATTTTAATGTAACATTAATACAGTTCTACTCGAAATTTACATCAATTCACGTCTGTTTGACACCACAGTGTCCTGTCTGAAATTGAAGTGCTGCAGTCCATCTACTTGGATGAGCTCAGTGTTTCTCAACGAGATGAGGGGTAAATGTATTAGCATTTCATAAATTGCTGGACATAATAATATAGTTAAATGTTATTAACCTGTACAGAAATAAAGATGTCAAATCTGTCTCAATCAGAGGGTGGACAGTCAGTTTGGTACTCTATCCCTCCACTGCGGAGGACTGTCTCTCTCAATTTGTCCGTCTTACACTGACAATGGATCTGAACTCTCAGGTTTGTTGTCAAATTGCTATTATATTAGACTAAGGTAATGAAACTAACACACACATATATATGTGTGTGTGTATTATATATATATATATATATATATATATATATATATATATATATATATATATATATATATATATATATGCATACACACACACTTCTTTACTAGCAGCTTACTTTCTTTTTTTTCTTTTTTTCTGAATGCATTTTTTTATTCACTTTCAGTATCCATATTCATCCCCTTGCATCTCTATTCAAAATCCACGTGGACTCTCAGATGATAACCTGCTCAGGTGATTGAATAGTATTAGATATTGTTATATTTGAACTTCAAAATGTCCTGTTTCACTTATTACTCTTCAGTGTTTTCACATACTGCTCTTTTCTCAGTTTACAGAGCAGTTTACAGAAGGAGGCGGAGTCATGTGTGGGGACACCTGTACTGTATCAACTCATAGAGGTTTGAATTCCTTATTCAGTCCATAACTACACTACTGTTTGAAAGTCTGGGGTCAGTAAGATTAAGATTTTTGTTTAGCAAGACTAAGATGTGTTCATTTGATCAAAAGTAACAAGACATTATTGATGTTACACAAAATCTATTTCAAATAATTATTGTTCTTTGAACTTTCTAGTCATCAAAGAATCCTGGCAAAAGTGTATCACTGTGTCCACAAAAATATTAAGCAGCAGAGTTATTTTTCAACATTGACAGCATTGATTTTAACAGCATCAGCATATTAGAATGATTTTTGAAGGATACTGTAGACTGGAGTAATGATGCTGTAAATTCAGCTTTGTCATCACAGGAATAAATGACATTTAAAAATAAGTGTTTGTCTAAAACAATTTCTCTATCTTTTCACAGAGAGCTAAAGAGATACTGACTGAGAGCAATATTCCCCATGGAAGCTGTGTCATCTGTTTGTATGGCTTTAAGGTGAGGTATTTTAATTGTAAGAGTACCATAAAAATATGCAGATAATGTGCACTGTGGCCTATTTGTAAAATGTATCATTTTAAATTGAACTTGTTCCTCTTCCTCTGTTTTGTTCTAACCATAGGAGGGGGAAGTGTTCACTAAGACCAGCTGCTATCACTATTTCCATTCGCACTGCCTTGGCCGCTACATCACTCACTCTGAGATGGAGCTGCAGGACCGTGAGAGGGAGCTGGAGGAGGATAAAACCAGAGATCAGACAGAAAAAGAGGTGGGGCTGTTCATCACAGCAGAGGATACTTACAATCTCCTTGTCCTGTATACTTTAATACAGTTTATGTACTGTTTTGTCTTAGAGCAAAATGCTACATATGCTAAAAATAAAATAAATAAATAAATAAATGTGCAGAGAGGTATGCTGTAAACAAAAGGTATTTTTGATATAAATTATTTTCTTTTATTAACAGGATTTGGCTGTTGTTTGCCCTGTGTGTCGAGAGCATCTGACTTATGATTTAGATGCTCTTCTTTCCTCCCCTGCTCCAATTTTCACTCAGGTAAGACATATAGACACAGTGTATCATTCTTAGTGGACACAATGTCAGCAGTTGGGTCAAGCTAAACTTGCCTGGGCATGACGTATATCATTGTTAGAAATGTCAAGTGGACAAAGTCACTCTTGTGTTCAGTGCCAAGCAGTAGATTTTTTTTTAACAGTGAGTCATTGTCCCATGTGCAGTCTCTCTTGTTGTAAGCTGACTATGCCAGGATGTCTTGTTGGAAAGCTTAACACCCGCATGTATGCTCACTGGTCACATGCTGTGGATACACATGAACATTGTGTTTATTATTGCTTCACACACAGGAGGAGGATGTGGTCATTGGTGGGGAATTTAAAACGAAATGGGCAGCACTCCAGAAGATTCTGGAACGGCAGAAGGAAAAGGGTGGAGTTATTGACCCAGAAGAAGAGTCTAATAGGTTTCTAATTCACATTAATGAGGTAAATTCTGGATGGAACATTTTGATTTGACAGTATCTAAATAAATTAATTAATTTGGGATGTTTATTTCTGCAGGCTCAAGCTAATCTTTCTGACGATCCTGGTACTGATGCCTCTGGTGCTGGATCTTGTCAGTCACTCCCTTCCTTGTACCCAGATTCCACCGGTGCAACCCAAGCCCCTCAAAGTCATCAAACTATAGGCCAATCACAGCATCTGTGCACTCATGAGAGAAGGCAACTAGGTTTCTTCAAAAGAGGTTATAGAGGAAGAGGAGGCGGAGGCAGAAGAGGTGGATCGGGACGTCATGCGATGCCTTCACCTGAGGTGAAGCAGTTAGGCAGACTTGTGCAGTCTTCTGATAACATTAATTATGTCAACTCAGACCCGCCAGACACCACATCACAGGTAGAAAGCACAGCACAAGGACAGGCAAATGAACTCTGTGATAATATAGCACAGCTCAGTCAGCCTTTGACCAATGAAGAAGAAAAATCTATTTCTCAAGACAAGGTTACTTCAAAATCCAACTGTGGACAAGATATGAGCAAACAAAACGTTTCTATTTCAAAAGATGTGACTCAGACAATCTTACAGGATGGACACCCGGAAAGGGTACATGTGGGTAGAGTATTGAAGCGTGGTAGTCGTGGCTCCGGACGACATTATGGACCCTGGCAGGAGAGGAACTTTAAGGGACCCGGCTACTGGGATAATTCTGGGAGCGTTGGTCACCGTGGAGGTGGACACAGAGCCAGAGAGGGAGGGCCTGGTCATTATCACAGAGGGGGTGGAGCTCATAGAGGTGGTGGGAGGGGGTTGAATCAGAGAGTGGAAAAAGAATTTAGGAAAGAGGGAGTGCTCTGACGATGGCAGAGGGGAGGTACAGGCAGAGGAACAAGCATACCTCCCAGTTTCACCAGCTGTACTATCATTATGTATGCATCTATAATAAAATTATCCACAAGCAGTAAACTGGCCCATGTTTTTACTTTCTCTTTTGGGTAGGTCTTTGTTGTAAGTGATAATAAAGGAGTTGACATTGCAATTAGGAAGCAGTCCAGTGAAGTTTACTGTTGTTTAAGCATAAAATTGAAATGTGACAAAGTTTGTTCTTTGTCTTGCATTTTGTGACAAAATAAGTTATATTTATTCATTCTAAACATCAACACAAAAAAGTAAGTAATTTACAAAACACTGAACAGTGGAACCCACATGCTTAAAGAGATAGTTCACCCAAAAATGAAAATGATGTTAATCTGCTTAAGTAAGCAGTATAAACAAATTTTCTTTTTTTGGGGTGAACTATCCCTTTAAAACATGCCTGTACAGCTCCCAAGTTGAGGACACTATTTATTTGATGTGTCCCATGTGTTGGCATTTAATGGTTATACTTTCAATAGTGAAACAAAACTGGTGCTTTTACACAAGGGAGGGCTGAAAGCGCACTGCGCATGCTCGAGGGGAGTCATCGCGGTGCGCAATGTTTTCAAATGGACAAAGATGTCTGGCGTAGCAATGTCAATGTCCAGCACTCGTCACTCAAACATGAACAATTCATACGATAACTGCGGTTCAGAAGAGCGAATGGACGTTGAAATAGACGCTGGCCACGCTGGAAGCGACCGAGGAAGCTTAGAGACGGGTACACGAGCAACATGTTCATCAAACGGCAGCGGCGGGGAAGAGGATGACGCGGAGGCCGCGGATCGAGAAGCCACGGGCTCGAGTACTCCGCACTCCGGGGATGGAATGTCGCACAGCGGCGGCAGAGAGCAAGAGGTGTCGGTGGAAATCGGGGAGACTTATCTGTGTCAGCGTGCGGACAAAACATGGCGTAAGCTATTAACGGAAAATGCTTATTTATTTTCAATTATATTTAACACCAAATGTGGCATTTTATAGTTATTTTTATATATGCGTAATGTAAGCATGCACATGTTTTTTGTTTGTACATTTCTTGTAGATTCAGCAGAGGTTATTCAGTCCAGGCTAAACGAGCAGGAGGGCAGAGAAGAGTTTTATGTCCACTATGTTGGATGTGAGTAGTTGCTTCCAAATACCATTCATGCCTTATAAACAGATGCTTTACAGATTTTTGTAGTCCTTACAGATTCACTGAATACAGGCTCTCTTTTGCAGTCAATAGACGTTTAGATGAGTGGGTTGGAAAGGCTCGTTTAGCCCTGACAAAGACTGTAAAAGATGCAGTGAGAAAAAGCGTAGAGGAAGGTGGTGGGGGTGAGCTTGTGGACCAGCCGGAGAGAAAGATCACCCGAAACCAGAAGCGTAAACATGATGAGATCAACCACGTTCAGAAGGTACCTGGCATCACCTTTCTGCAAATCTCTAAATCACAGTTTAAACAGTAATTTATTATATGACTGAGCCATGTTCACCTTTGTTTTGTGTTAACATGTGGACTGTTTACAAATATGAATGAGCCCATATCAGTCCAATTGCAGCATTACTAATTGTTTGACCCCTTCTTTTTTTCTCATCTAGACTTATGCAGAGATGGACCCTACTACAGCTGCCCTGGAGAAAGAGCATGAGGCGGTAAGAAGGCGGGGCAACATTTTTGTATAATATTCTGTATCTGCTTTTCAGTACCACAGTTTACATTAGTATAGCATTAAATAAACTGTCAATAAGTTTTCTCATTTTTATCAAAATGTCACTTTCATTTTCACATTTTCAGATCACAAAAGTAAAATATGTGGACAAGATCCAGATTGGAAACTTTGAGATTGATGCGTGGTACTTTTCTCCATTCCCTGAGGACTATGGAAAACAGCCCAAACTTTGGATCTGTGAATACTGCCTAAAGTATATGAAGTATGAGAAGACTTTCAGATACCACCTGGTCAGTCCATACAATGTTTTTGTTGTTGATTCGCGCAGTAACTTGTGTTAAACCACAGGGGGTGCTATACATATGTCTTGGCTAAAGAGTTTAAATGCATTGAATTAGGGCTGTGAATCTTTGGGTAGGCAGCACATTGATTCGATTCACGATTCATAGGTATTCGATTCAAGAACGATTTTTGCCAATTCAGAAAGATTCGATTTGAGACGATTCACATCAAAATTTAATACGATTTTGCACTTTCTTATATGCATACATAGGATTATTAAAATGCTTCCCCTCATGTGTCTCAGTCAGGGTGTGAATTACATAGCAGCCTTCAGAGGTCAGAGAGTGGGCAACAAACCCCGGAAACACTTTACAATAAGGTTAATTAGGTAACATGAACTAATAATGAACTGCACTTATAAAGCATTTATTTATCTTTGTTAATATTAATGTTACCATTTACTAATGCATTATTAAAATCTGGGTAACATTAGTTAATGCACATATGCATATGAACTAACATGAACAAACCATGAACAGCTGGATTCTTATAACGTTAACAAAGATGAACTAATGCTGGACAGAGGTGTTGGTTCATGATTAGTTCATGTTAACTAATGCATTAACTAATGTAAAGTGTTACAAAAAAATGAAGAAAGGTACACTTTACAATAAGGTTTCATTAGTTACCATTAGTTAATGTATTAACTAACATGAACTACCCATGAGCAGTACATTTGTTACTGTATTTGTTCTTTCTTTGTCTAATCTTTGTTAAGAAAAATCCAGTTGTTCATGGTTTGTTCACATTAGTTCACAGTGCATTAACTAACGTTAACAAGATTTGAATAAAGTATATGTTTATTTAGTAGTAAATGTTGAAATTAACATTATCAAAGATAAACAAATGCTTCATAAGTGCAGTTCATTATTAGTTTGTTAACTAAAGAACATTTCTGTAAAGTGTGACAAAAACACTTTTGTCCATTGTTAATGTTGGTTCATATTATTACTTTGTTTTATTATTATTACTACAAACTTTACTTTAATAGCCTTTACTTTAATAAACAAATTTAAATAAGACAACATTAAAAAGGCTTTAAAAGTGTTGTTAGTTAATGCTGACCATTGTGTATGATAGTGTTAATGGCTACACAATCTTATTAAAGTTGTCCAGACATTAAGCATGGAATGCTTCCACGTAGAGGAAATATCAGGCACATATCCAGCTAATCCGTTTCTTCAGTAAATGTTAGTAAACGTTTCTTCACAGAATAGAAAGAACAGCTTTCTTTGTTTTCTTTATACGAATCATTTTCCTTATGTTGATGATTCCGAAGTAAACGCGCCGGTGTGACTGTTGCTATCCACAACTTTCCCGAACTCTGACCTTTCCCATGATCGCTATGGCAATGTAGAACAAGCCGGTAACGAACTTCCGGTTTACGTTAGACTATACTGTTATCAGCTAAATGCTTGGTTGTATTATCAGGATTTAGGAGTAGACTTTTATAACAACGCTTCAGGCAAAATGATCACATGTCCCAGATGGTCTCATGGATCTGACTATCTTACAAGAACTTACTTATATCTGTAGCACTAAGCGGTTCACCTGAGTTTTGCTGTGCAGACATTTTGCCACTGTGTGTAGGCTTGGCTGTTCCTATGATCCACGCGAGGGTTACCTTCCGTCCATGCACCTGTAAATCGATTTTTTTATTGTAAATAAAGGTTTATTTGTTTCTAGTTATTTATTTTGTTCAACCGCATCCGCTTTCACCCATCAAATATTATCCTGCACCGCACTCGGTTGTGCTGGGTCCCACGGGAGTGCAGGTCTCTATTTGGATAGTAACGTTCGGCTGTTAGAGCGGTCTTGCTGCACATTAAATCTATAAATTATTGAAAACAATAAACATACCCCTTGCAAAAAAATTATACAGTTTTACTGCAGTATTTTAAATAGGTTAAACTAATATATAAACTCAATAATTGCATTTACAGCAATGAAATGTTAATTTTTATTACAATGCACTTAAATTCATTGAAGTTTATGCATCTGTTTTCATGTTGATTAAAAAAAGTACTGACAATGTCTGACATGAACAACATTTCAACAATTACAAATATTAAAATACAAATATTACTTCTACATCACAATTCTTGAGTTTATTTGAAGCTTGTTGTGCATTGAATGGAGTGCGTAGGGTGCTAGGCAACATGCCAAACGGGTCCGTTTATGTTGCATGGTTTATGGAAGCAAGGTTTCGGAGGTGTGAGACCCAGGTGCTCAGCGCTCATTAACCCCGGCGAGAGCAGCCTTAACTCGGCTCGTCCTTCTGACGACTGTTGACTGTCGACTGTTGACTGTTCTGACGACTGTTGACTGTCATGTCAACAAATGCATGCGCGATGGCATCCCCTGTTGTAGGATGACAGCTCTTACGACAGTAGTTGAGGACATTATTTTTTCCAAACTGTACGGGGACCCCGAGAGCAAAAGTAGCCAAGTGGGGCTTTAACTAACTGATGTCACATATGGACTACTTTGGTGATGTTTTTATTCCCTTTCTGGACGAGGACAGTATAATGTGCATACATTTGGGTACGCTCTCGGACTAAATATAAAATATCTTAAACTGTGTTCTGAAGATGAATGGATGGTCTTACAGGTGTTGAACGACATTAGGGTCAGTCATTAATGACATCAATTTCATTTTTGGGTGAACTAACCCTTTAAGATAGATTGCAAGAATGTGATTATAAACAGTGTGAAAGTGGTTAAAAAACACTGTGAAAGTGAACTAGTATTTAGATTAGTTTTTGGTGTGATGTTTCATGTCCCCGACAACCTCTGACATCCCATTTATCCGTTTGTTAGCATTCACTTTTTTTAAATAATGCGTGGTGTCTTACTGAAGTTATTTATGTCATAGAATAAAATGTACACATTTCTTGAGCTTGTGTTATCTACAGACCTTAAAGCCATTCAGAAACATAAAAAACTGAAGTGCAAAAATTTTAACTTCGTTTTTTGGGCTCAATACTGTGGCACCCCATTGTAAAAGCATTTGTTTTTAGTCAGTGTTGGTCTTTGTTGGTCAGCTAGTTTTAAATTATTTTGTGTTGTCTTTTGGAGCACTTCTAGTTTAACAGGGTAAGGTTTACATTCTTATTAAATTTATGCTGTCTTTTGTTTTCCCTTTCCATTTGTTCCTGAATGGCTCTCGTTTCAGTCACAGTGTCAGTGGCGTCAGCCTCCAGGCAAAGAGATTTATCGCAGAAACAATATCTCAGTATACGAAGTTGATGGGAAGGACCATAAGGTGAGCCTTCATGATAAATAGATTTTAAACCTGGAGAAGTCCGTAAACTTAAACTGGTTTGTTCCATTGCATTCTCACCATCCTTGTCTCTGTAGATCTACTGTCAGAATCTGTGTCTCCTGGCAAAGCTGTTTTTGGACCATAAAACACTTTACTTTGACGTGGAGCCTTTCATCTTCTACATCCTCACTGAAGTCAACAAACAGGGAGCACATATTGTGGGATACTTCTCTAAGGTAAAATGTTTGATTTTGACATTGTCAGTTTTATTAATGCAGTGTATCTGTTAATTTGTATCTTATTTATCACGCTTTATCTATATCTGTTTTTCATGAGCAGGAAAAAGAGTCTCCAGATGGGAACAATGTCGCTTGTATTCTCACGCTTCCTCCATACCAGCGAAGAGGATATGGAAAATTTCTAATTGCATTTAGTAAGTTTTACCCCTGTTTCACCTTTCACCAAATGTTTGCCTCTGATATAAGTACTTTTACAGATGAATAATTGTTCTTTGTGTCAGGTTATGAGCTATCTAAGCTGGAGAGTACAGTGGGATCTCCAGAGAAACCTCTGTCAGACTTAGGGAAGTTGAGCTACAGGAGTTACTGGTCATGGGTACTACTAGAAATTCTGCGAGACTTCAGAGGGACTCTCTCCATCAAAGACCTCAGGTACACATCCAAAATACAACAAATACATGAGGAGATATGCACATTTGTATACCTGTACAGTTCAAAACATTTAAAAAAGGAAAATGCTGCCAAATAAATAAACTGTCAGTGCATTGATGAAAAGCACTAACTAATCCATACTGTCTTTACCTATAGTCAGATGACCAGTATCACTCAGAGTGACATCATCAGCACACTACAGTCTCTAAACATGGTAAAATACTGGAAAGGTCAGCATGTCATCTGTGTCACACCCAAACTTGTAGAAGAACATCTCAAAAGTGCCCAGTACAAGAAACCCCCAATAACAGGTAACAGATCTAAAAAATGCTTAAATGTGATTTTAATTCTAGCTTTATGTATGTGATGTTGTGTTTTTAAGAGTTTAAACCATTAAACATTTTACATTTTGTTTCTACAGTGGACACGCATTGTTTGAAATGGGCGCCTCCTAAGCACAAGCAGGCCAAGTTCTCTAAAAAATGAGGAATATGAACGTGGAAAAAATGGAGAGTGAGACTGTCCCTTCACCCCAGATGTTTTTCACAGCCTAGCCTACATGTCATGTAGAAATACTCTCTCTAAGAGGGAAAGGTCTAAGATTGTTCATTCGCATTGTATTGAGTCTGTTATTTTTTTTAAATAAATGAATAGTAATATTCATATAATTGTTTATGAACCTTTATTTCAAGTCAACATTTAAGCGCATCGGTGTGGTAATTCAGATCATGTTTTCTGTGAGGTGGTTTAATATCTATACAGACTATCTTTCATGTTCAAATGGCTTAGTTAAAAAAAAAGTTTGAGAAGTCAAGCAATATTATGCTGAATTATTCATTAGGCAGTATAGAATAACTTATTGCACATGCAGCACCTGTCTGGCTTTTAGGTGAAAGTTGATATCCCTATATTCTGTGTGTGTGTCATTTATTTATATATATATATATATATATATATATATATATATATATATATATATATATATATATATATATATATAAATTCTTTTAGACAAGTCATTTGACCCTCTTTATCATATACATATACAAGAGGTTCAAATGACTTTTCGAAATGGCCCTTCAATTTAAAGAGCAATAACTTGGTACTAATATATATATATCTATATCACTGACATATAGCTAATAACCTACTTTTTTGTGTCCTCCTGAAAAATAAATGATTTGATGAAGCATTTTATTAATTTGTTTGTTTTAACTAAAATTATATTGTAGGGTAAAGTGGAGGATATATTTAAAGATAACCGTGAGGGTTTTAGCAGACTAATTGTCATGTTTATAACCATTGTTTATAAAATGGTTAGCAAAATGGTTAAAATATGGTTACTGTAGTAACACAGTAGTACATTAGTTATTAGTTGTTGCGTTTTTTTTTTTTTTTTTTTCAACTAAAAATATAATCGTTTTCCGTTATGACCCAACTAATGGTTCTAAGTTTTAAAAATGTAAAGTCTTAATCCAACTGTTCGGCAGGAATTCTGTTCTCCTCCACTGTGTGAATCATCTTTATGCTGAGAACAACGGGCTCATTATTTGGGAGGAGATTGAGACCGCGCGTAGTGATTGGATGCTGGCAGCAGGTAGAAACGCACAGGTAGGCTACATTCTCTGGCAAATGAACATTTCTGCGTTTTCGCTCGGTTATCTTTTCTTCCATGTCGATTACATCGAAATCTTTGCTATCAAAGAACATGTAAATATATTATTTGAAAGATACGAATATGTAGTCTACCTTTTTCAAAACGAGGCATCACAAATCTGTAGCTTGGCGCGATCAGAGTCTTCGGACATTCGAGGCTAAATTGTTTGTATTTTTTTGTCGGAAACTAAAAAAAAGTGCTTGTACGAGCTTGATCCAACCTTGGCTGGGATATCCCCTTTGGGTATATGACGATTAGCCTACACGTATGTTTTTGGACTCCGTTATTGACAATGTTGATTGTGTTATGTTGAATCGGAGCCCAATGGTCTTTCCAAGGGCAAATTATAGTTCTTTAAAAAACTGACATTATTTACAGACACTGAACAGAATGACTGATTCATGCTTGCAGCTGCTCCTTGTCTTGTTGGTAACAGGTAAGTCTTGGTGTGTGATAATGGTAAATTTATTCTCTGCATTCATTCAATTCTTAATGTGTCTTTCTATGTCCTACAAAATTCAGGTCTGTCAGCGTGTGTGGCACAAGGTAATTATTCTTCAGTTTATGGGTCAGTAAAAGTATGCCTGAGATGATAGAGAAATCTTTTTAAAAGTCATATGCTTAGAAATGTAATCTTTGTGTTCATGTTTGTTTTTCATACAAATTGAAATGTTTATAATGAATTTTTTTAATGTATGAAGAAAATAAGTTAAAGAACAAAATTAAGGCTACACTATTTGATTTAAACAAGGCATAACTTTCTAATAATGTTCAAAATGTTTAATATTACAAATCATGATCTTGAGGGTCTATAAGGGTTATTTTCTTTCTTTCAGTTTTTTTTTTCTTCTTTCTTTTGGTGTGGACTTGTAGAAAGACAGCAGGTGCATTCTAATTGACAGGGTTCATACAGTGTTCACTGCTTCCTACTACCTTAACACAGGATATCTAATTTTTTGGAATTTATTTTCTAAATGTATTTTTTTTTTTAATCTAAAATAACTTATATTGCATTTAAGGAACACATTTTATCAGTTCTAAGAAATTAAACCCATGATGTTTATAGGGCCATGCTTTACTGTTTCAGCTTTAGAATTTCTAAAAAAAATAAAGCCTCACATAATGACTTTGAATTCAGAAATATATATATTTTTATGCATTTTTGAATAGCTTAATAAATCATTCTTAGAAATTCCTCATACATCTCTTTAAAGGGGTACTTCAGTGCTGGGAGTATGAATGTGTATTTAAACAGGGTCATTTATGTAGTAGAAATGTGAAATTATGTAGTAGAAATGTGAACTTGAAGCCTTCTATACTGAGAATAGCCAGAAAATGTATTTTTGGCTCATTTGGGTAAAAGACAACAACTGCCAAAATGCACTTGCTTTGGTACCCTATGAGGCCACTCCCAAAGACACCAGACGTGTTTATCACTTGCCCACTGCGGCACCACCCCTACCATTGTGAGTTCAGTTAGAGAACAGACACTACAATTAAAAACTGAATGTGTCTGTTCAATATAATCTGAGAGAGCCGATCAAGTGTCACACCACAAACGTAGCAGGAGTCAGATTTTCAAATCAGGAATCATTTTGGAGCATGATTATTCAAATATACTACCGGATTTTACTTATACAAAGCTTAATGCTAAATGGCTGAAGTAACCCATTAAGTTTTTAACCTTATTATCAAAAGCTCTCTCATGCTTGTTTATTTAGGTCCTGTTGTAGGGCAGGTGTGATCTGGTAAGAAATCCTCTGTATATGTACACTAAATCTCTTCTGACCTGTTCATGCAAGTGTGCGGCAGGCCTCCACTAGGGAAGCGCATTGTTGGAGGAGTTGAAGCACCAGCAGGGGCGTGGCCATGGCAAGTGGACATTCAGATGGGAGCCAACGGCCATGTTTGTGGTGGATCTATAATTGCAAAAAATTGGGTCCTTTCTGCTGCACACTGTTTTCCAAAGTAAGTATGATCAGGTGATTAATGTCTGTGTTCATTATATAATGTTTTATTAACAAAGTCTGTGAGGAACACGCTAAAATAATTAACCTAATTAACATAGGAGGAGCACATTTGGTGTAATAGCACTCATCAATGTCAAAATGATGATCAGCCAATCAGTTGAAAGGCTTAATGGTCACTGAAGATGAGTATGAATTTTAATGCACCACTTTTAGTAGTGAAGGAGTGTGTGCGGTAATATACAAGTTGCTAAGTTTAATATCTGCCAACTGTTTTACAATTGGTTAAACGACCCAAAGTAACATAGTAAGGCAATGATGCAAACTACTCAACATTTGTATTGTAATTTCACTATTTTCACAACGGAATGTGATAAAACAAAACAAAAAACATATATATGTTTTATGTTTTGTTTTATCACATTCCGTTGTGAGTGACAATTAAAACGATTGCATATGTTCAATGCAAAATAGTGAAATTACAATACAAATGTTGAGTAGTTTGCATATACACAGCGTGTGTATATATATATACGTGTGTGTATATATATATATATATATATATATATATATATATATATATATATATATATATATATATATATATACACACACACACACTCACCTAAAGGATTATTAGGAACACCTGTTCAATTTCTCATTAAAGCAATTATCTAATCAACCAATCTCTTGGCAGTTGCTTCAATGCATTTAGGGGTGTGGTCCTGGTCAAGACAATCTCCTGAACTCCAAACTGAATGTCAGAAAGAAAGGTGATTTAAGCAGTTTTAAGTGTGGCATGGTTGTCAGTGCCAGATGGGCCGGTCTGAGTATTTCACAATCTGCTCAGTTACTGGAATTTTCACGCACAACCATTTCTAGGGTTTACAAAGAATGGTGTGAAAAGGGAAAAACATCCAGTATGCGTCAGTCCTGTGGCCAAAAATGCCTTGTTGATGCCAGACTTCAGAGGAGAATGGGCCAGGGCCGGCCCGTGGCATATGCGGAATAGGCAAATGCTGGGGGCACCACTCGTCCATAGGGGCGCCAAAATGAGTGGTTTTATTACTGCGGTTTTATTACTGCGATTTTTTTTATTTATTAATATTAATTCAAAATATACCAAAAAAACCTTAAACAAATCCCCAGACTCTTCCCAGACCACCGCATCAATCTCCTCCTGCTCAGCGAGTGCTTTAGTGTGTCCGTCTGTCCGATATTAAACGCGCGATCAGGGAATGGGAATTTGTTGTTGCGTCGCCTTTAGCTAATCTAACAGACAGGATTGCTATCATTTTTGAACATGTGCTTGTTCGCTCGCACCAGACAGTGAAAGTTGCCTAATTATTTATGACGGATAGCCAATGTGTCAAAAAGACCGAAGCCCTCTGATACAGGAAAGGAATAAGGGGATAAAGACAGAGGTAAATTGATTAAATGAATGAACAGTTTATCTAAATGCATTATCTAATGTTTGCTAATTAATTCCAGTTATTTTTACCTTAAACTTTATGCAAGCAACTGTTCTGGATGATCAGAATCTGTAAAAAATCATGTCAATTGTTTATAAACATATATATATATATATATATATATATATATATATATATATATATATATATATATATATATATATATATATATATATATATATATATATATATATATATAATTTTTTTTTTTTTTTTTTTTTTTTAATAGCCTAATGTTTTTACTCAGTTGTGCAATTGTAAGGGGATATATGGTGTTCTTTAAATTTATTTTCTGAAATTATTAATGATATTTATATACAGGTTTATCTAAAATAGCTAAAAAATAAAATAAAATGCACTAAATATAAACAATTCTTTAAAAGTTTAATTCATGGTAAAAACATGAGCACACATAGTTTAGTGGAGGATATACATACATACACACATTTTTGTGTGTATGTATGTATATATGTGTGTGTATGTACATATATATGTATGTGTGTGTGTCCTTGTTTATATTACATTGTGGTGAACAGATGTTCCCATAAGGATTGTAAAACCTGAGATCACCTACATTGTGGGAACCAGCCAGCGGTCCCCACTTTTCAAAAGGCTTATAAATCATACAGGATGAGTTTTTTTTTGTTGAGAAAGTCAGAATGCAGAATGTTTCCTGTGATGGGTAGGTTTAGGGGCAGGGGCAGTGTCGGGGGATAGGAGATACGGTTTGTACAGTATAAAATCCATTACGTCTATGGAGAGTCCCTCAAAGATAGTGAACTAGACGTGTGTGTGTGTGTGTGTGTGTGTGTGTGTGTGTGTGTGTGTGTGTGTGTGTGTGTGTGTGTGTGTGTGTGTGTGTGTTTGTGTATGTGTGTATTTATTTAAAAATGATAAAAACACAACCAACATATAAAAACTTTGATACAAGGGACACCAAATAAAATCTTGCCTAGGGCAGCAAATTGGTCAGGGCCGGCCCTGGAATGGGCCGTGATTCAAGCTGATAGAAGAACAACTTTGACTGAAATAACCACTCGTTACAACCGAGGTATGCAGCAAAGCATTTGTGAAGCCACAACACGCACAACCTTGAGGCGGATGGGCTACAACAGCAGAAGACCCCACCGGGTACCACTCATCTCCATAACAAAAAGGAAAAAGAGGCTACATTTTGCACAAGCTAACCAAAATTGGACTGTTGATGACTGGAAAAATGTTGCCTAGTCTGATGAGTCTCGATTTCTGTTTAGACATTCAGATGGTAGAGTCAGAATTTGGCGTAAACAGAATGAGAACATGGATCCATCATGCCTTGTCACCACTGTGCAGGCTGGTGGTGGTGGTGTAATGGTGTGGAGGGTGTTTTCTTGGCAAACTTTAGACCCCTTAGTGCCAATTGGGCATCGTTTAAATGCCACAGCCTACCTGAGCATTTGTTTCTGACCATGTCCATCCCTTTATGACCACCATGTACCCATCCTCTGATTACTATTTCCACCCAGATAACGCACCATGCCACAAAGCTTGAATCATTTCAAATTGGTTTCTTGAATATGACAGTGAATTGACTGTACTAAAATGCCCCCACAGTCACCAGATCTCAACCCAATAGAGCATCTTTGGGATGTGGTGGAATGGGAGCTTCGTGCCCTGGATGTGCATCCCACAAATCTCCATCACCTGCAAGATGCTATCCTATCAATATGGGCCAACATTTCTAAAGAATGCTTTCAGCACCTTGTTGAATCAATGCCACGTAGAATTAAGTATTAGTATTAGTACAAACACAGTATTAGTATGGTGTTCCTAATAATCCTTTAGGTGAGTAGATAGATAGACAGACAGACAGACAGACTAATAAGAGTGTGTGCATATTTTTAAATGGATTACTTCACAACTATATAGGCCATATTTGGATATAGCCCAACCACCCCATCCCCACCCCAGCCTTACCCCCCACCACAAAAAAAAAAAAAAACTGGTCCCCCCCCCAATGTTCAAGACATGGTTACGGCCTTGCCAAATACGCATAAGGCATAAGCTTTACTCTATTGAATTATATGTAAGTGAGAACTTGTAAAAGAGAAGTAATGTATTCTATCTCCTACCCTCAGCCCCTCAGAAGTGTCTTCATATCGTCTGTACATGGGACGCCATCTGCTTAATGGCTATAACCAGTTTGAGTTGGTCAGTCAGGTGCAGCGGGTGGTTGTTCCAGAAGGATACTCAAGCCCTCAGGAGGGCAGAGATGTAGCTTTAGTGCAGCTGCGCTCTCCAGTCACCTGGTCAGACAGGATTCAACCTGTGTGTCTGCCATATGCTGGCTTCCAGTTCAACAGTGGAACCTTATGCTACGTTACAGGCTGGGGACACACTCAAGAGGGTGGTAAGTACATCAACAAGGTATATAAGAGGTTACCACAGAAAATTACAGAAATTTTACTCTTTAAACTCTTGGAAAAGCTTCTCTCGATGTGATAATTCCATTGGAGGGTACAGTTGGATTTCTTACTATTTCAGTAGTGGTTAGAAGCAATCATGGACATTTAGACAATGGCTTAATTGTGAAAATATGCAGTAACATTCAATCAGTCAATATATGTGAGGAAAGAATGAGAAAAAGTGGTTGGCACATTTACTTCATGCTGAACTAGTGTCAAATTGACCCACCAACATATTAACAAATTTTTAATTAAAAAAAATTACACACATTCCACAACACATCAGTGTTGACACTTTGCATGCACGTTCATAATCCTAAATGAGGAAAAGGTCACATTTCAAAATGTGTTTCAAGAAGTAATTAACTAGTATTTATGACAACTTAAAATGGAAATTGACCCGCAACATAGTTTAAGATTTGAGATTTTTTTGTTCATTGTCCTGCAATGAGAAACAAAGTTTCCCTATGTCTTTTGTCATGCATTCATGCAAAGTAACCTTTGCTGCTGCTGTATGAAAAAGATTAAATTATTTGACTCAGAAATGATAGATAAGAGACAAGACTGCTTTGTGTCAATAACATATGATATAGCAGCCTGACAAATAATGTCTGAACAAAGCATTATAGATATTACACTTCTATTCCCATTGTATGTTATGTGAGTTTAATAATGTTTTGGACATTTTCTATTTTGTAAATTGCTTTCCCTGTCTTTCCTTTCAAATAGTCTCACTCACTGGAGTCGGGGCACTACGGGAAGTGCAAGTGCCCATTATCGACCAGTCCGCCTGCCAATCAATGTATCAGATTTTATCATCTGATTTAGTAACAGTTGACATCCTATCAGACATGATCTGTGCAGGATATATGGAGGGAGGCAAGGATTCCTGTCAGGTATGTTACTACTATACTGCTAGTGCACTAACTATCCTGCCGTGTAAATAACATGTTTTTTCCCTTTCAGGGGGACTCCGGAGGGCCTCTGGTTTGTCCTGTTGGTAATGGGACGTGGATTCAGGCAGGTGTTGTGAGTTTTGGACTTGGGTGTGCTCAGAAAAACCGACCAGGTATCTACTCCAGAGTCTCAAGCTTTGCGAGCCTCGTCCGCACCACAGTTCCAGAAGCTCACTTTTTTGGTTATGCTTGGAGGAGTGAAAGTCAAACACCTCTGGTTCTAGGCCTCTCTATTGCGCTAGTAGTCTTTTGGAGATAGTAGTTTTGCTAAAAAGATGCAATGTTCAAGTTAAACAGTCTTGCATTTCGAAACACCACCAGTTTTGTCTGTGTGGCATTGGTTTGCCATGTTTTGAACGCTGTCGTCATGCAAAAATGTAATCAATGCAAAGCTTCAGAGGTGTTGCAAATTATTTTGAATAATGTAATATGTGACATGTATATGACGGCGTGATCGGGACATCTAATCCTTCCTAAGCACATATATAATTGTTACTGTTGTTATTGTGTATTAAAGATTTATGCAATTGCATTTATTTTACCAAGACCTTAAAAACAATTTAACATGCCAATATCCTAATTTATAGGATACATTTAATATGAATTTATATTCTTGTTCTTAATATTTGTAGGCTAATAAAAAATAAAACTGATTTGAATGCAAGGCATTTTATTGCACAGTACATTTTGCTTTCACTCATGTATTCAATATCAGTATTGTAACTTTTCACAATTTTAGAATTTATATTAAATTAGTGTCACCTGTTTCGCTTTTGCTTGTTTTTGTAATATTCATTTAACAGCAAGTAATTTAATACATTTTACACATTTAATACTCACGCTTAACTAAAGATGCTATTGATGTGAATTACATTTTTTCAAAGAACCCTGTAAGTCTAGTTTTTAATTTGTTCTAAATTGTTTATGTAAATATTTTGTAAACATCAAGAACGGATGATAGCGAGCGTGACATCAACAGTCGGGTGCCGCCTGCAGGTTTAAACCGACACGACAACACCCAGTTCGCAGAACACAGTTCGCGCAGTTGCGCAGGTGATATTGGTAACCATAGGTGACTGTGCAACTTTTGTCAAATTGGGCTTCTTTATCAGCTACCTAAAAGGATTTCAAGGGCGATCATGGCGTCAAATGGTAAGATAGGTCAATGTGTTGTTACTATTTGGCTTTTATTATAATCGCTAGGTTTTGCCGAAACGTAACTTAGCATAACGTTATACGTTAACGTAACGTTAATGCAAAACAACGTTACCTAGTGATTTTCTCAGTCATCTTTATTGGTCACACACAAATGGCGAGGGGATGTAATGGGCATGTTACAGAAGCGATGGACCCATTTGGTGAATTTACCGTTATGTATTATTTGTGAAACGGCGAAATGAAGAACATGTCGGCATCGGCCATTTTGTTTGCAGCTCTTTCAATTTTGAGCTGGTTTGTTCTACTGACCCATATTTACTCCAAGCGCAAAGTTATTTTTTCACCCGCGATTACAATTCAGTTTCAGTCGTTAAGGGTTTAAGAGGTTAATTATTAGACAATTGGCGTCCTCTACATCTAACACTGGCAGCGACGCAAAAAAACAACAACAACATGAACGCCCCCAATTACGACGATTACAGAAGTGTGTGAGCGAAGCGACTCATTTATTAAAATGAAAATGTGATAATTTACTCGCCCTATTGTTCCAAATCTGTATGACCCACTTTCTTCTTTGGAGCATGAATGAAGAATGCTTGTAATCAAACAGTTTTGGTCCCCACTGACTTAAATTTTACAGAGAGAAAAGGAACATTTCTCAAAATAATATTTTTTTTTCTACAAAAGTAACGCATACAGGTTTAGAACGACTTGAGGCAAAATAAATAATGACATGACGTTTGTTTTTGGGTGAACCATTTCCAGACTCGTTTTTATCTTCCCTAAGACAATGCAGACTAGGCATCTTTTTTTAAAAATCTTGCCAGTACTTTGCCAAATAAGCACCTAACAAACCACCTTGTATAATGTACACTGTGTTTTCCCTTTAGATTATGCTCAAACCTCAAGCCATGGGTAAGTTTGCATGATTTCTTAAGTGTTTTCCTATTATAGGCCGATTTATCATTTAAAATAACAAATTCATTGTGATGTGCCCAGTTATGGCAGTTATGGAGGACAGTCCAACCAGAGTTACAGTCAACCCCCTGGCCAAAGTTACAGCCAGCAGAGCTTAGGAGGATACAGCCAAAACTCAGAGAGCAGCTCTGCTCCTTATAATCAGAGTGGATACGGCTCCAATTATGGACAGTCCCAGTCAGGTATTATACTGCAAATACTGTGTATTGGTCCATTTAGTTAAACTCAACATGAAATCAAAATAAACAGTTCTCTCTTTTTTTGAGACTATTTGGAGTTTGTAATAGAAATGATTTATCTGTTCACAAAAAAAAAAGAAAAAACCCTGCAGCAAATCTGTGGGAAAATGGACTTGGCAACACTGATGTGTTTACTTGCACAAAGGCGGGACAACCTGTCATACACATGAAATCGCAGCAGTAGCAAACTACAATAATCCAATCAATTTCGATGGACAAAATCAAATCCTAAATTTTTTTCTTGTTCAAGAAGTTATTTCACTGAGATATAAACATCTTATTTGGCAAGAAAAGTCATTTGCAACTTTTCTTTTATTATATCTTTTTTTTTTTTTAGGAGGATATGGGTCTCAGGCCCCGTCTCAGGGCTATAGTCAGTCAAGCCAGTCATACAGCTCTGGAGGCTACAATAACAGCAGCCAGTCTCCACCAGCTCAGAGTGGAGGCTACAACCAGCAGTCTTCTTACTCGGGCTATAACCAGCATCAGTCTGCTACTCCATCGGCTTCTGGGTGAGATTTTAGTGATGAAGCTTGTCTAAAGTCTGGTTTTAGTAAAGATTTTTTACCTTTTATTCCCAAAATGTGTCATTATTAATTAGATATTTAAACCTATTTTGTGTTTCAGTAACTATGGTAACAGCTCCCAGTCGTCTGGTTACGGTCAGCAACAACAGCAACAGGGTGGGGGTGTTTATGGTGGCAGCGGGGGTCAGTCTGGAGGATATGGGAGCAGCGGAGGACAGAGCGGTGGATACGGGGGTAGTGGGGGCCAACACCAGTCCTCTCAGCATGGAGGAGGGACTTACAGCCAATCTCCCAATTACAGCTCCCCTCCACCTCAAAACTATGGACAACAAAATCAGTACGGACAGGGAGGTGAGCTTGAGAGATTAATTCAGCAAGTCTTCGTATAGAAATTTTGCTATATAGCAATCTTGGTAATAAAAAATACAACTAAAGGTAACACTTTAGAATAATGGTCATTAATTAACATTAGTTAACTACATTAGTTAATATGACCTAATAATGATCTGCACTTATAAAGCATATCTTTGTTAATGTTAATTTCAACATTTACTAATACATTTATTATTAGTTAAATCACCATGAACTAACATAAACCATGAAAAGCTGTATTTTTTATTAACTAACATTAAAGGGGTGATGAATCGAGAAATCAACTTTTCCTTGGAGCTTTTGATATATAAAAGGTCATGGTAATATAAGATTATCATGTAAGTTTCAGAGCTGAAAACGTCCTTGTTAGTCAAAGGCAAGCTTTTATAGATACCAGGCCCAGAAAACGATCGTGTTCGCATCTTGATGTCATTGTGTGACGAAACACCGCCTCTACAGCACGTGTAGTTCAGTAGCACCGCCTACCGACTCATGGAGCTGTTCAGATTGCGCTAGCCAACAGCAATAAACATGCTGAATAATATAGCAAGATATTGCGCTATTCCTGGTTGTGGAAGAACACAGTTGCTTTATAAGCTTCCTTCTGATCCTAATATTAGAAATGTGTGGTTGAACTTGATTTTTAATGAATTTATAGCTGGCGTGGGGAAGACATGGTGTTCACTTAATTTCACTGTGGAATCGTGTGTAAACCCATCTTGATTCATGATTCGGTTCGGGTGTCAAACTGAAAGCTAAAATCACGTGACATTAGCGATCCGAATCATGAATCAATACGCTGATTCATTAACGTTTGAATCTTTATTTGAGGTTTAAAAACAAACACGGAAGAGAAGACAATGCTGAATAAAGTCGTAGTTTTTGTGATTTTTGGACTAAAATGAATTTTCGATGCTTCAAGAGATTCTAATTAACTAACTGATGTCACATATGGACTACTTTGATTATGTTTTTATTACCTTTCTGGACATGGACAGTATAGTGTGCATACACTTTCATACGCTCTCGGACTAAATATAAAATATCTTTAACTGTGTTCTGAAGATGAATGGAGGTCTTACGGGTGTGGAACAACATTAGGGTCAGTCATTAATGTCATAAAGTTCATTTTTGCGTGAGCTAACCCTTTAACTACGCACAGATGTTGCAAAAAGACATTTTTGTGTGTGAGGACTCGGACTATGAGCGGATTGCGGTTAGGTTCAGGTGGGTAAACATCCCAAAAATTGCAGGTGGAGGAGAGAAATCGTTAATATGTTGATTTTAATAAAGACGGGGAACTCTCATTTCATGCTAAAACGCAATGAATGTGATCTTTAATTCTCGTTGTATAGGCACATTTTTTTTTTTTGAGAGGAGTAAAATGTATGTGGTTTCAACAACCAGATGAATTTACATTTGTCCAGTTTTGACTGCAATGCGTTTTAAACCACCTCCTGAAGTGGTTTAAATCCGTGTTAAATGCATTTCGATGGGCATCTACACTTGGTCTTTTCACGAATGGGTAGCTATCTGATAAGACAAAATTAATGAACAACCAGGTATAAATATGCCTTAATACTGGTCAATAATCTGCTATTACATCTTGACTCAAACATTTATTTCAAAAAGCAATTACAATGCAGTGCTGTAATGTTTAAGGTAAGTGTGTAATGTATTTCCATTTCAATGTATTGTATTTCAATTCTAGGTTACAACCAGGATTCCCCACCATTAAGTGGTAGTGGTGGAGGAGGAAGAGGTTATGGTGGTCAGGATGGCGGATATAGCCAGGATGGTAGAGGTGGGCGTGGCCGCGGAGGTGGAGGTGGCTTTGGAGGTCGAGGAGTGAGTGGGTTTGACAGAGGTGGGCGTGGAGGACCCCGTGGCAGAGGAGGAATGGGGTAAGCAAGCATTCAAATCACGCACTTCTTCCATCTCCTTCACCACATAAAGTCCACATGTATGCATCAGTGTGTCATTTAGGGAAAATGTAACACCTTCAGGTAAAAGGTTAACATAGAGCCAAAGGTGTTACACCATATCGACTGGCTGGGCTGAAAGTAAATGGTGGCCTAGACCTCGATTAATTACAGATAAAGTGTTTTGATAAAAAAAAGTTATGATCTACTTAAAACAGTAATATGGACAATCAGTAAAACTGAATACAGAAATTTGTCCAATTAGGAGCCAGAATGGTCTGGTGTATGATTTATTGGTGATCCTCTTATTCATGTATTTACTTAAAATGATGCATGATGTAAAGTTGGTGACAGTGTGCTTAATATTTCCATGTCTACACCCTTCACAAAATGGAACCAATCAAAGGTTCACATAAAATCAAACAAAACTACTCAGAAGTTGCAATGAGTGACAAGGTGTTTAAAAAAAGAAAAGGAAAAAAGAATCCCTTAATTGTTGTCTTACCGGTGGAAAAAAAAAAAAAAATGGGTTTGTGTCCTGTCCTGTGGCAATAAGTTGATAATTATACTAGTTGTCTATGGGAGTGCATCACATCACATGCTTTCCTTCACATGTTCACATTGCACATTGTGACCAGGAGTCTACTATTATTATGAATCATTGTATTGTAGGTTTTATTGTTGTTTTGTTTACATATAGTGTTAGTATAGTACATTGTTTTCATTATGATTTCGCATTTTTTCAGTAATGCTTTTATATTTTAGCTTGCAATTAGTTTAAAGTAGAGATGCACCGATACTAGTATTCAGGTTGGATACAATGTTCTGATACCTTTAACTCTTTCCCTGACAGCGTTTAAAAAAAAAGTTGCCAGCCAACGCCAGGGTTTTTAACCATTTTCACCCAAGATGTAATAGCCCATAGAATATTTAGTTTTATGAATATCTGAGCATGCAATAAATCAAAGAAAAAGCTGACCCTCTTTTTTTAAACAAAAAAAAATCCTTTTTGATCAACAATTGAATATGGGTAAGTTTCATAAAAAAAAGCCACGTTTTGAACAAAAAGGTGAGAAAATTACGTATTTGTGAAAGACTGTTTCCAGATCAGATTCAGAGCGATAATCAAACACAGATGGAGTAGATTGAGTCCATCAACACTCTTAATGCTTGCACAGTCCTGTAGCTTGTCCTGGGTCCAAATTTCATTCACTAACGTTGGGCAGTTTTGGTTCATATGCTGTTTAATGATTATGATCGTTATTTTTCATCTGCATATGATTACATACGATCGCTCGTTTTACTGCGTCTTAATCGCGTGTGATTTGATTTGATTCAGTACTCTTTCAGGAGATGCGTAATAGCGCCCCCCCTTGCGTCTAACAGTAAAAACACGGAAACCCAGAAATTTCAGTTTTTGGCCTGGAAGCATTTTCTCACAAATAACGGAAAATTACTTGTTTGGCAGGGAAAGAGTTAAACACACAGCATATTGTGAATGATTGTATGCCTTCCGTAGAACTGATGCTTCCGTAGAATTTCACAAGCAACGTTGAGGTGTCTCATTGGAGTGGATTCATGCAGTCGGATGTTTTAATGGGGGGGAAGTGAGGACATTAGTGAGAGAGTGCTAAAACTTGTGCTTTGCTCTGCTTCTACTCTCTACCCCCCCCCCCCCCCCCCCAGATGCCCTGGTGATCAGCTTATAAGTGATCAAGTTAACAGTTCAAAAAGATTTTAAACATTCAACCTCCAAATCTCCATTTAAAATGTATTTGAAAAATGTCAGTATATAACAGGTATCGACCAAAAAATAAAGTATCGGTGCATCTGTAGTTTCAAGGAACTACCAACTCCCCGCAAAATAATAAACCCTATAACAGCCAAGTTAAGGTTAAAATGTTACTTTAACATTTATTTGAAGCAGCAGATGATAAATCCCAATGATAAATGCCATCTGGCTGTGATCTCACCTGTTCTCTAAACCTTCTCCATCCTCTCCTACAGGATTATTGTGTGTTGCAATGCTTTAATGAATCTTTAAATCTCCTCCTAGGCTGTTCTCTACAAGGTTCAGCGAATTAGGCTTTTCCTTTTGAAGAAGATAGAACAGAAACACAGACTCTAGACAACTGGGGAGGTGAAGATTAGTCAAGGATAAATGAGGAATGTGTGGTAATAAATAATAATAAAACAGTTTAAAGATCCTTTCGGATCTTAAAAGGATCCTAAAACAGTGTGGAACCGCTGGATTATTCCAAAACGGGGAGAGTGTCACATCAGTTACCGTATGTCTATTAATTTAAATGCAAAACTGAATGCAGTGAATGCAGTTTCTGTCCAAAGTATCAGAACATGGATACCGTTTGGTAAATAATGGGTGAAGGTCCTGGGCTAAAGATGTATCTTCGATCTGATAAAAGAAAATTATTGATTTGGTGAAAGAATGATTTGAGTTCACAGATGCACTGCAAAACTGCATGGTAAAAGATATATGGTAATTCTTTTGAGGAAAATAGGCCAAATGGTTATTATAGAGGGCCTGCATGACTTGGGGAAGGAATATCAAATGGGTTCCCAAAATTCTCTTATGGGTTATGAGGAAAGATGAACCTAGTGAGAGGAAGCAGAAAAGAAAGGGGGCAATGGGGAACTTGTAGAAATGATGATGGGATGGCGATGGGTGGGGCCTTTCCAGCCTCAAGAGTGAAATGAGGCACCACCCTCATCAACCTTCAATTCGTCTCGCTTCTCTCTCCTTCTCCGTCAGAATGGGCGATCGTGGAGGATTCAATAAGTTTGGTGGTAAGTGACAAACTCTTCAAACAAGGAACTTCAGGGGTTTAAAGAGAGCCTGGTCTAAGAGGGAGGAGTGGGTGTCTGGTCATGCCACAAAGAAACCTGCTTTATATTTTAAAAAGAATACTGAAATGAATGCGATAACCACTTGGTGTCTGTGGTAAACAACAATGCTTTAAGACATTTAGCAACAGCATTATGCATGGTTAAGGTAGAAACACAGTCATCTGTAAACCGTTATAGTAAAAGACCTTAAAGGGATTGTTCACCTAAATTTTTTTTATTTTTGTAAAAATTAAAAAAAAATATTTTAATTTTTGTCGTTCCACATCTAAATGACCTCTGTCCTCTGTGGAACGAAAAAAAAAAGATATTACAGGGATAGTTTTGGTGTACTATCCCTGTAATACAATGTTTCAACATACAATTTTTTCTTATTAGTGTCGCTCCTAGGGGTGACCCCGAATAGTCGAAGATTCGATGAATCGATATGTGGAGCCGGATTCGACCACCGATCTCACGGTCGAATCTTCACGGGTGTTATGAAACGAGGATCATACCATTTTGGCAATATGGAGTGCTCAAAATTTTAAAGACGTGGCACTGTGCTGAGCTTCGCGTCCGGTGTGCGACCCCTTTAAGGGCGCTGAGCTTTGCACCGCGCCTTTAAAATTCGAACACATTCACACACTGGTGGCGGCATTCGGTGCCTGTCCACAGCGACTCAGGAAGTTGTTTAAAGTCCTGCTGCGCAACAGAGTGTTATTTCAAGGTTTTATATTAAATGTATATTATATTTCCCTCAAATCATAAATGTACATACTTATTTCACCGTGCTACAAGATACACTCCTTGTGCAGCTATTCTGTCAGAAGTTGATTCAATATTGAGCTTGCGTGTATATAATGTTCACGTCCGGTGTGAGACACTTGAGACGCGTCACTGAGCTTTGCGTCCAGTGTGCGACCCCCGTTAGGCACAATCGGCTTAAGAACATGCATGTAAACGCACTCAAAGTGTTCTTTTCCTCTCTAGGCAGGTATTTTTTTAGGGTTATTTATCAAAATGTTCTTTTATATATTTGTGTGATGTTCTGTATTTCGATCACGGCTTTAACGGTAAACCGGTTTATGAATGTTTATCCATCACATTGCCTTTTATTTAAACCTAAATAAGAAAGCCATTGTCAGTTCGTCTGTCAGTTGGCTCGCAGTTTTGGTCGCTTTATTGAAATTGTTGCTGTGTGCAGTGTGTAAAGGAAAATAAAAATAGTTTTACTCTCCTGCTGACTAGTGTCGTGCCCCTCCCAACCCATTCCCACACACAGATGATTCGACTATCGGTCGACCATAGAGAGATTCGACAATTCTGATTCAAATGTGTAAATTTCTTAGTCGGGAACACCCCTAGGCGCTTAATTTTCGGAGCTTAAATTTTAATTTTGTTTATGCATTTATTTTGTGATTTTTTTAGATGGATTTTCACATTCGATCGCTGGAATTTGAAATTAAGTAGAATCTATTGAGCTGATGCTGAAACAGAACAAATTGGTTGTGGATACATGTTAGCTTGGGCTGATATATCTTATCCAAAAGCATGCGGCTAGAAATTAATTTTTTTTAAATTATTATTTATTTAAAAAAAACTTTTTTTTTTACATTTATGCATTTATCAGACACTTTAGTCAAAAAACAGTTTACAATGCATTCAACATTAAAAATATTTTGTTTATCAGCATGTGCCTCATGGGAATCAGTCCTGTGAACCTGGCACCATGCTCTAGCTGATAATAAATAAGACTTCATCTTCAATGTTTGCACCTACTGTGGCAGTATTTTTGTAGTGGTTGGACAGTAAAAGTGATATGCACATACCTTTATTGGCTGCGCAGTACGGGATGGCATGTCTTCAAATGTCTGGGAGAATGTGGAATATTCAAAATATTCATCAAACTAAAATAATCGTTTTCTTTTTTGGTCCATTTTTTTTTAAATGTTATTGGAATTTACTGTGAAGATTCCTTTTTTTTCCTTCTTTTTTCTTTCTTTTTGGAGCACCCATTTTATACTCTGAGCACTTTTGCTTTTCAAAAAGGTTTCAAGTGGCAAACAGCTGGATTCTGAAGGTTCAAATCCATTTGTCAGGTGGTTTTAGGTGGTCAGGTGGTACTGGTCTGATGAAGGTCCTGATGGAATAATTCTACACGAAAAAGTACATGAAAAATACATTTAAAGCAACTGGAATGGAGCCCTGGAGATGGAAGGGGTTAAAACTGCACATCATATTTGTAAAGTGTTACACCGTTTGAAAAAAAAAAAAAAAAAAAATATATATATATATATATATATACATATACATATATATATCACGTTCATAATAGTTTGAACATGTCAGCACCAGCCGAAACCAACATGCTTGTGTTTACTACAGTGTTTCTAACCGGTAACTACCTCAAATGGCATCTAAAGGTATAACAAGGGGTCGAGACTTGCTTATCTGGCTAGCTCAAATCCAATTTCCAAAGTAAAACTGGTCATGGGTTTCATTTGGAAGGAATTTTGCTGAAGATGATGAATTGTGAACTTAAAGGTGATCTTAAGGCTGTTACACTTTAGGGTTAAGGAACGTCTGATTATACAGAGAGTCCGAAAGTACATAATTTGGGTTTCAATATTATTATTTCGATTAGACTAGTAAAATGTGTAATATTATGGTTCATCATTGATCATTGTAATCTCTTTTTAAAAAATCAGCGGTGTTGGTAACTATGCTAATGGTTATCTAAATTACTAGTGGTTGTATAAATGTTGAAATGGTTGCTTATCCTGGGTAAATCCAATATCTAGATGTACTCAAAAGCAATGACATGACAGAGTGTGACATTTTGTCTGTTTGGAAATCATCTTTTGTGGGATGGAGAATAAGAAACTAATCACATGGCCTATGATCACATTGTCATTGATGTAATGGGTCATAATGTCACAGATTGCTGTGGTGTTCAGTGCTAATGGAGTTACTGAGTTCTCAATAAAAGGTGAATGATTTGTGACTGGTCACAAAGTGGTATTCAGTTAAAAGGCGTCCTTATTAGCTATGCATGTATTAAAATTGACCAAATACATGCAACCAATGAGATGACAATAAAACAACAACAACAATAATAAAAAAGCTGCTCTTTGCAAAGCAGACTGTTAAAGTATGTTCAGATGGTTTTGCAGGGGTTTGAACCTGATGGTTATTGCATGGTTTACAGCTTTCCAGAAAATGGGAGATTTGTTATATAAAAGCCAGTACATGAAGTTGTCCGACATGTATTTCGGTTTACGTATGAGGATAAATCAAGCTACAGCTATCGGTATGGTAGAAAAGAATCTCCCACTTGGAGTCCTTGGACCTATTTAAATGTTGACCAGTTTTGTCAATTTTGAAAATAAGACGATAAGAAACAATGTTCAGATAGTGTTGGTTGGTGCTTGGTACTCTCATTTATTCAAATATGCTGCTACAGAGTACACTACAGAGGTTGCGATAGTAACCGGAGATGATTTCCATTCGGATCGGTTCGGATTCCTGTATCTGGAGCATAAATTATAATTGATTGTACAGCTGTACATGACACCATAAAGAAAAGTCAAAGGATTAAGAATGAGCAATAAGTACTTGTTAATCGCGTGTTTGTGTACATGTTTAATATTAATACCCGTTCCTTTCACTTCAAAGGGCCCAGGGATCATGGAGCTGGTGGGCCCAATAGTAAGTATACGGAAACTGCTTACTCCAATTACTTGCATTATTAGATAATTTTCAAGCCTTATTATTTTACATTTCTGATTTATGTTAACAGTGCAGGAGCCGGATAACTCTGACAACAACACCATATTTGTGCAAGGGCTTGGAGACAACTACACTGTGGACTCAGTCGCAGACTTCTTCAAACAGATCGGCATCATCAAGGTGGAAAAGCAAGGAGAAAAAAACTGCCATTGTGCAGGAGCTATCTTCACATAGTTTCCTTGTTGTAATATCTTTTTCTTACACAGATCAATAAGAAGACAGGATTACCCATGATTAATCTGTATACAGACAGAGAGACAGGGAAGCTTAAAGGGGAGGCTACTGTTTCATTTGATGACCCCCCTTCAGCAAAAGCAGCCATTGATTGGTTTGATGGTATTTTGAGAGACCACACAAATGCCTTAATTCTAAAACAGAGTTTTTTTACCTCTGTCCAGTCTTAAGTCACATTCTTCTTTTATCCTCAGGTAAGGATTTTAATGGAAATCCAATCAAGGTGTCCTTCGCCACTCGCAGAGCTGAATTTGGACGTGGCGGTGGCAGCATGAGAGGTGGTCGTGGGCGAGGAGGTATTTTAGGTTTTCTCCTTCAATTTTAGTCCCTGTTTAGGTTTCCTGACATGGGTTTTCTCTCTATTCTTGCAGGGCCAATGGGCCGTGGGGGGTTTGGGGGAGGCAGAGGGGGTGGTTTCCCGGGTAACAATGGCAATGGCGGTGGTGGAAATGGCAATGGCAATGGTGGTGGCGGGCAACAAAGAGCAGGAGACTGGAAATGTTCAAATCCGTAAGTGTTGGTTTGAATTTAAAAATAATAATAATTAGTAGGGCTGTAATTAACCAAATAAAATCTTGGTTGACTAAAGTCCTACATTTTTTGACTACAAATCGACTTAAAATTATGTTTAAAAAAAAACAAAAGGTTTTTTTTATTTATTAATTAGGCACTGTGTGCAGTACTTGGTAGCCTTGTTGTCTGCCTAAATGAATTATAAAAATAAACATAAAAAACTAGTAGGCTATTTGCAGTATATTAAATATTTTTTTGACCTGATTATTTTGCACTGAAATGAGTCTGACACAGGAGTCTGTTGGCTCTGAAAGCATTGCATCACGTGCACCTGTGCAATATCATAGAATATGATTTCTGAAAATATAGTACTATGTTGTCAACTAGTGATATCAAAAAATGTTGAGGAATATGCAACATAATTTAGACAATTGTTTTGTCATATGTATAATAAGAACTGACAGACACTATCATTTCAGCCACTCTGTGCAGCTCGAACATATAGCTCTGCAGCTGAGACACGAATAGACTATTAACTTAATGTTTTTACTCTTAAACACAAAAAATAAAAAAAGGAATATTTATTAAACAAGCCAGATCAAGGACAACAACGTGCATAACTGAAAAAAATAAAGCAGGCTCAAAACTAATACAAACATTGGGCATTGCGTATTAGGCTCCAAAGAAAAAATAAAATAATACAGTGCCCAAATCCAAAAATTAATCATATAGCCTACTCAAAACAGACGGGCAACTTAATGCAGACAAGTTAGCTTACTGGTTTTAGGTGATATGGCATGTTTTTTGTCAAAATGTGATATGCAATCTGTTGCATGCAAAACTAATGAAATGAACGCGCGGCAAAAAATCTGAATTTTGGTCGAGCCAGAACGTATCGACTAAACGTCTGTGAGATTACAGTCCTAATAATTAGTTACATTTATATAGCGCTTTTCTAGGCACTTAAAGCGCTTTACATATAGAAGGGGGGAATCTCCTTAATCACCACCAATGTGCAGCATCCACCTGGATGATGCGACAGCAGCCATATTTTGCCAGAATGCCCACCACACACCAGCTGATTGGTGGAGAGGAGACAGAGTGATTAAGCCAATCAGTGTTTGTGAATGAAAAGGAGGCCATGACGAACAGGGGGGCCAATGGGCACATTTGACAAGGATGCCGGGGTTACACCCCTACTCTTTTTTCCGAAGGACATCCTGGGATTTTTAATGACCAAAGAGAACTATACTAGGGTGTTAGGACCCACAAAGACCACAGGGTGAGCGCCCCCTACTGGCCTCACTAACACTTCTACCAGCAGCCTAGTTTTCTCAGTTGGTCTCCCATCCAGATACTGACCAGGTTCAGCCCTGCTTACTTAGCTTCAGTGGGAAACCAGTCTTGGGCTACAGGGTGATATGGCTGCTGACATTTACTTTTAATAAATTATTTTGTAGCGAAATGTAAATATTATTATACAGCTCTTTATTTAAAATAGGATATAAAAGTATGTCCAATACTGCTAAATGTGACTATAAGGCATTAGGATATAAACGTTAAGATCATGATTTTCTGGAAGGCTTATTTAAAACTATTTATATTGAGAAAGGTGCTATATAAATAAATTTAAATCGTCTTGACAAATTCATGTTTTCCTTGTGTCTGTGCAGAACATGTGGGAATTTGAACTTCTCATGGCGAAATGAGTGTAATCAGTGCAAAGCTCCAAAACCGGAAGGAAGTGGAGGAGGAATGTCACCGATGGGAGGTAAAGAGGAACTTTTGTGGAAGCATCTGACTTATTGATCTGAGATAGTGGATTGCTGCTTAAATTCACCTATTTTTGTAGGTGCTTTTGGAGGAGACAGGGGCAGAGGCGGTTTCGATCGAGGTGGTTTCCGTGGCCGTGGTGGTGATCGAGGTGGCTTCAGAGGAGGGAGAGGAGGTGACCGGGGAGGATTCGGAGCTGGAAAAATGGACTCAAGGTGAATGTTCTTATGATTTACATTATTGCACATCTTAAAATGTTAATTGGTAGAAACCTTATTTTTAATATTCACTATTCACCAGTGACAAATGTATTAATTACAGTGCCTTCTTTTTGTGTTTTTCAGGGGTGATCACAGACATGACCGCAGAGACCGACCTTACTAATGGGGAATTCTCTTTTGTCCAAATAAGACTTTAATTCTGTGTGGGACCAGTATTCATTCCACTTTAACACTTGTTACCTTCTTCCTTATGTTTTGTGTTGTATGTTGTTAAAATAAGTATTTGTGTTTTTGTTCTGGTAATATCATTTGTTTTGTACTATTCCCTCCATACTCTGATATTGTTAATTAGGAATATTTTTTTTCCTCTATGAACTTGTTGGTGCTTAGTTCACAGTAGTAATATTTGTGAAATTTATTAAATATAATTTCTTTAACTTTTTTGTGGTTTAAAATTAAAAATGTTTGGAAAAAAAAGTATATTGTAATGTGGCATTACTATCTCTTTCATTTCATTTCCAAGCACTTTGCATTTGTCTCTCATTGAGTTATAATAGAAATAAACAGCTTATCGCGAAATAAATTATATTTCTTAAGTACAGTGTTATTGCTTTAGTTAACTTAAATTTTAACTGAATACACATATATTTAAATATATAGATTTCATCTAGTTTAACTTTATGTATTTAAATAACAAACTGGAATATAAATTCATTAAAACTATATTAACATTAAAAACACAACAGCTCTTTAGGAAGTTTGAACTATCATCCAACTTCCAATCCAGGAGTTCCTTAGGTGACTATGGTGTGGGGGAATTTGTCCTTTAATGTATCAGGAGTCATCAAAAGCACAGGAAACGAAGGTAAGAGGAAAAAATAACACTTATCTACCATTATATTTACTACCTTATTCTCCACTAATAATAGTGCAAAATACCCCCATTTAAAAAACAAACAAATACCAGTAATCATATGTAAATAACCTTTAAGATTGTTGCAGCACCCCCTGCTGTTTAGTAACGTAGTGGTTTCTGAACTTGCGAACAGAATGAATAAGAATTTTAAAAATAACAATAATAATAATAATAATTAAGTGAATATCCTTTTATAAATATTCGTTAAGTATTTTCTCTCCGTATCTGACGCATGCATCCAAATACAAAAAAGCATTGTAGAGAGCAACTTTATGTAGCACAAAAATACGTTTCTCTGCCTTGTTTGTGCGACTTCAATGTTTCTTTAGAAATAAAAGCCAACGTTACATTTTAATTATCTATTATTTTACAGTTCGTTTGTCTCTAGATAAAAATTCAGCTTTAGTATTTGTGAGGACACATTTTTGTTCATAGCTCATAATTGGTAGCTAGTTAACTTATAGTTGGTTTTACACTATTTATTTTAAAATAAATATTGTTATGAACTTGTGCAATTGTTCTTACGCAGAACCCTTTAAGTAAGTACACGCAACTACATCAAGTTCATACTTCGATGACGTAAAAATGAAACGGAAAATCCAGATTCGCCACAAAAAAAATTACGCTACAACGACCAAAATTATTTTGAGTTTATCGAAGAAAAGTTAAAGTGGAAAATAGCATAATGTTAATGTATATTACAATTTAATTTTTTATGAAAATATATAGCCACACTCTATTTTATCGTTATTTAATATATGATGTATAGCAAAGGCACATAGTCATGAATTATGTGGAAAGTGCGAGTGCCAATGCAACGGCTAATATTTCTAGTGACTGATGGCGAGCAGGCGAGGCTCTCAGGTTAGTTACGCGATGGCTGCTTACTGTATTATGTTATTCTTTTTAGTACATTTCATTTTCTGGCTAAATTTAAAGACGTGTGCCGCATCGATAGTGCACCGGAATACAAGCGACGTCGTTTTATATCGGATTTAGGGCGCACATATTAAAACGGAGCTAGATTTCAACTAAGGATTGTCTGTTTTTACCCGTCCGATACAGGCCTAGCTGTAGCGAGCTAGCGGCTGTCGAAGCGGGCAAACCTCCTGAAGACGCGCGCTCCGTTGTGTAAGTCTTTTGGCATACCGTGTAGGAATATTTAATTTTAGTATCGGGAATTTGTGTAGATTCGTTTGCTAGAAGTAATTGGCGTTTTCCTTGACACATCATTTTGAAGTTGAACTTTTTCTAGCTCGCGCTGTGAGCAGCTAGCAGCTTCAGTGTTTATTATGTTAGCTTGTTGTTGTTGCTAGTCGATATGTCAGAGGAAGCATATTGCATTATAACTGCAGTGCGACTTGGCTGTTACTCCGTTATAGGCAGCATTGAGTCGTTTTTATTTTCTACACTTGTATAAATGATAAATGTTACATTTTAACTCATTACAAGAGATGTTAGATCAGCTTGTCATGCTGGCAACACGATATTAGTTAATATCATAATAGAGAGGTGACAACAGGTTAAAGTTCCCTAAATAGAGACCTATTTGTGTTTGGTTTTATAAAGAAAGTGAACTTTTTTGTGGAACTGCTTAATATGTTGCTTTTTTCCCATTGTTTACTATTATTGTTCCAATGATTTTACACTGTCAGGTCTTCAAGATTATAGTGTTAGTGGCTGTTCTGCATGTGGACACTGTCAGATTGTTTGCCTGGTGAAGTAAATGAGCCATAAGTGAAAAGTTTTTCTCACTGCAACTTCAACATGAGTCATTGAGTGCTGTTAGCATCTGTACAACATCTTAGTCTCCTCTCTGTCTCTGCAGTGATAGCATGGATCCGGACAGTGGGGCGGACTCTCAGCGAAATCTCAGTCTGCAATGGAAGAGCTATAAGCTTGTACAAGACCCCGCTCTCCGACGGGTTGCTCAGAAAATCTACAGATATGATGGGATTCACTTCAGTGTACCGGTATGAAAATGCATACTTCTAACCGACAAAAAAAGCAAGGAGTCAGCCTAGAATTCTCACTGTAAAGACTGTGTTCTACATGTTTTTAGGATTCGGGATTCCCATCTGTGGGGGACTTGCGTGATCCAAGACCCCGCAGAATCTGGTCTAGACACACAGAGCTTTCGCTGCCAGTGCCTAAATTTAAGGTATGCTTCTCTTTTTATCATTTCAAATGATCATGCTGCTTTTGTGGTGATCTCTTTGTGCTTGACATTTTTTGTATTCTACTTGATTTTGTATTCTATGTTACTTAATTTCCTTTTTTAATCATAGTTGGATGAGTATTATGTAGGCCCTATACCACTTAAGGAAGTGACGTTTGCAAGGTTGAATGATAACATCAAGGAGCCATTCCTGGCGGAGATGTGCGCCAAGTTTGGTGAGGTTGAAGAAATGGAGATTCTGTTTCATCCCAAGACCCGGAAGCACTTGGGCTTGGCCCGTGTCCTCTTCACCAGCACTAGAGGGGCCAAAGACACCGTTAAACACCTGCACAATACTTCTGTCATGGGAAACATTGTCCATGTCCAGCTAGATATCAAAGGTCCGTCTCTCTTTTTAAATTATTTTCTTTGATCATTAATATTTGGAAGTACTTTCTATATACACTACCGTTCAAAAGTTTGAGGTCCGTAATACCACATTTTTTAGTTTTGACAGAAATTAATACTTTTATGTAGCAAGAATGCGTTAAATTACCATTTATAAAGTTACAAAAGATTTTTTAATAAATGCGGATCATTATCACAGTTTCCAATGAAATATTAAAGGTGCATTATGTAGTATTTTTGCAGTAAAATATCCAAAAACCAACAGGCCAGTGTTATATATTATATATTCAAGAACTCAGTTGAGTTCTTACAATATCCCAAATGTTTCCAACTATTTGTAATATTGTGATAAAATTGCTATTTTAACCAAGGATCTGGGATGTCTGGGCATAGCGTCTGAGGGAGTCGCCTGTCAGTTGCGTCATACCTGCTTTACCCTCTGGTTTATTTGGCAGAAATGCATGTACTCTTAGCAGTGTGCACCTAGTGTCATATCAGCCACTGAGCGAACACACGAATGTTATGAGTAATGTCATAACATCATTTTAAATACACAATGTATCTAATATGATAAACAGAGTTGCGTTACCTCATACTCATGTCCGGAAAAGCAGAAATAGCGCCCACGGCTGTGTCCCGTCCTGTCATAATAAAAGTCCCGGTGTGTTGCTCAACAATCGCTCCAGCAGCCTTGCTCAGCTCCCACAACCCTCTGTCCTGCTCTGCTACATACTACAGCAGGGGTCAGCAACACTGTGACCGCGGGCACCAGGTCGCCCGCAAGGACCACATGAGTCGCCCGCAGGACTGTTCTAAAAAATAGCTCATCATAGCGCCACTTACCAGTGAGCTGAATCAAATTTGTATTGGTGTGAATTTGAAATTGACAATGTAAAAAAACAACAACCTTAAATTGTTTTATATTAGACTAGAGCAGGAGTCTCCAACACGCCGATACCTGGTCGATACCATTTCTGTAGTGGCCTGCCAACTAGTATATTTCGACCCGCAGCTGCGTTCAGTCGCTGCCATGTTAATCCAAGCACAGGGCTCCAAACTATAGCCAAATATATTCTAGTGTCTATGATTATTAAACTGCAAAATACTATTTAAATATTACTCCTGCAAATTCTGGGTCTCTGCGTATTCCGAGTGAAACAGCATGGCCTTTAAATGTTCATGTATTATTTACTTATAATGATTATCAACACAAATAAACTGAATTAATGATTTTTTAAAAAAATGGTTAAATTAAATAAAAAATAAAAACATTTTGCTGTGGTACCAAAATTGGTAGCGCGTACCAGACAATTTTTATGGTATTGGTACCGACTACTGGAACTACTACACTCTTTCAGGTGTAAAACAGTTTGGATAGTTGTTAATATGAGAATTATGATGTATTGTTTAAGAGTTTTAAGTATTGTATAACATGAGTAGCTCTCTGCAACTTTCTCTAAAGAGTTATTTTAAATAATATGTTGTAATATTTTGAATGGTTGTGCATATATTTAGATTACTAAAATGTAGAAGACTGAAGTAGACAGGCTTATTATATTGTACTAATTGGTTTTATATTTGTTTGAATCAAGTCTTTTTGAAAATTATTTTAAAAAGAAAATAGTCTGGACTATTTACTTATTAATTGACAAGCATTCATTTGGTATAAATATACAAGTTTGAGCTAAATAAGAAGTGTCATTTTAGATGTTTGGTAAATTTGAAAAACACTTTTAGTAAAACAATGTTGTTTCTTGCCAATATAAATTGATGCAATGACTGGTTATCTTATTGGTAACAATCAATATTGGATATTTAATTCTGGCTTAGTTTGGTTAAAAAAGTTTTAATAAGTCGGGTAGTGGCAGAAAAAACTAAGGAATTGACAAAGTCATGCAGTGGCAGATCGTTAACATGGCTGGTCTATGCGGTAATATGTTGGGTAGAAAATCCAAAGTGTGGGAACATTTTGACAGGGTAAAGAATAACCACAAAAAAAGGTGATCTCAGAATCTGATCTCAGAAAATAATTAATTTGTAACATTTAAAATGTTTGATTTTAGTTTTATTTATTATGCATGCATTTACATGCAATTGTAATGTGTGCATTTCTACTTGCAGAGAAATGTCAAAACACATTTTAGAGTAATGCTTGTTTGTATCCTGCCATCTCGTCATTTCTCGAAAATATGAAACAGTGGGAAAGTCAAATATTGCATGGTGAAATGAATGCACCAGTCTATAGTTGAATTTAAATTGTGTGCATTTTTTCTAGGCCAACAGAGGATGAAGTACTATGACTTGATAGTGAGTGGCTCATACACCCCTCAGACAGTGCCGACTGGAGGTAAAGCTCTCACAGAGAAATTTCAGCCCCCGGCCCCAACACAGCCAGATACGGTGAGTACACAAACAAACCTTAGCTCAGCTATTTTGGAAAGAATGCTTTGCTTTCCCATATTGCTTGTAAAAATGTTTCCCTCAAAGGATCAATTATGTAGCCTTGTAATAATAATAATTATGGATTTTATTGGTTATACAGTAGTTTATAGGGTCTCATATTTTATGTTTTAAATCAAAAATACAATATGAAATATCATTTTGAGAATAATTGAGATTAATTTATTTTAATATATTGTATTTTAAAATGTTAGCTATTTTAGATTTTGAGTAGGAGTGTGACTGTATTTGTGTCACTAGACTAAACTGTGACTAGATTTCTCGTCGAGGTGAAAAGCTCTCTCACATCATATTGTCATGGCCTGATCATGACGGAATGTGAGGATGAAGTTAGGATAGATTATGCCAAAGCTACGTTTACATTACGCATCCAATGTAATTTTGTCTATTATAAAAATAAAAACAATTGAATTCAGGTGGTTAACAGTCGCTTTAATTCTATCAACTTAAAAATACTATGTAAAAATCTTGTCTCGTTCTTGTGAACCCAATCTCATAGTCTCGTCTCATGAGATAAGCGTGTTGTCACACCCCTAATTTTCAGTGTTAAATGACAGCAAATAGCATACATTTAAAAAAATCTTGTATATACAATATCAACCAGTACATAAAAAAAATTATACTTTTTTAAAAATCTTCTCTAAATGCTGTTATTTATTTTCTTTTATTAGTCGTCTGATATCCGAAGGAGGCTCTCCACAGATCAGATGGCAGCTCCTGCTGCTGCTGCACCTCTCAACTCTGGCAGTACCACCCCTTGTTCTGTGGACACTGGGTTTGGAGATCAACGCCTAGACACCCCTCCATCCTCAATGGGGGGACCCTATACGCCAGGTTCCTCTGCTTCTTCACAGGGCGGGGGCACCCCTTACACGCCTCGCTCTGGAACTCCTTTCTCCCAGGACTCAGGCTACTCTGTGGGCAGGTGTGTTCCTAATTCACATTAAAACAAATTGTTGCTTGGTTAAGCTTTAGCAGTTTGAAAAAACAAAACTCTTTTTCTTCTTTTAGGCATGGTGGCTTTAGCAGCACTCAAAGTTATCCCCAGCAGGATATGCTTCCATCTTCCTCCTGTTCTTCTTCAGCAGTCTCCTCATCATCAGGATTTAAGCCCCCACGCTTTCATGATGAACTACATGCTCCTCCTCCACAAGAACCCTCCGTGTTCCACAGGGGTCGGCCGGGATATCCTCCATCTGCAACTTTCAGACCCAATGAACCTCCCTATCCATATCCAAGTGTTGGAGGGTCAGGGTTGCACATGCCTCTGCATCCACCCATGCCACCTCCAGGGCCTCAGTTTGAGCCAACTCCTCTGTCTGACAGAGAGAGAGACAGAGAAAGGGGTCACAGAGACAGGGATCGGGAGAGAGACTCAGGAGGGCGCTATGGAGGTGGGATAAGCTCCCGACGTTCCTCTTACCACTATCAACAGGATACAAACTCCTCTTCCACTTCCAAATCCTACCATTCGCACCACTCGCATCATGCTGACCGGCGGGAGGACAGGGATGGAAGGGGGTACCGGCGGGACAGTTCAGGCTCCCGCTCAGGAGATCATGGAAGGCATCGGAACCACCATCACTCCCACAACCATCACAGCAGCGGTGGAGGTGGGTCGAGTCGGCGGAGGAGTAGCAGAGACCGTGAATGGGAGCGTGACAGAGAAGGAGACTTTAACAACTCTGATCCGCGTTACGGAGGCCATTCGAACTCCAGCCACCACTCATCCAACAGCCTCTCCCCTCCCTCTGCCACCTCCTCTTATGGAGGATACTCGTCGTCTAAAGATCTGTCCCCCTATGACACACCTTCCTCCTCCCGGCTGGAACCCTCGCCAGCCTTCCATCCTCAGCAAGGTGCCAGTGAGAGGGGTTTTGGAATGGGAGGTAGCATGGACAATGACTACCGTGCTCATTCTCACCACACGCCCCTGGCACCTCCGCCTCCACCTCCTCCTCTCCCACCCGCCTCCGTTATTGCTGCCGCTGTGGCTGAAACCCTCGGCTCTCTTGATTTCGGACAGGACAGTCCCATCCGAGAAGAACAGTGGACCAAACCTAAACGCCATCCCAGCACGCCGCCCCATCCACCTCGGACGCCTCCAACCTCCTCGCCTTCACACGCCTCCATCCCATCGTCCTCCACTTCCCCGTCTTCAACCTCTCTGCCTCACCACCTCCCCTCTTCCACAGCATCCCTCTCTCCGCCTCCTCCACAACGTGACTCCTCCCCAGAGCCAGACTCAACTAATGAGAGCCTGCCGTTCATGCACCACAGCAGCAGCTTGGACTCACGTATTGAGATGTTGCTGAAGGAACAAAAGGCCAAGTTTTCCTTTCTTGCCTCAGATGATGAGGATGATGAGAAGGAGGACAGAGAGAGAGGAAAAACCGATGAGAGCACAGATGGAGGGGGAAACAAACTCAGAGAGGAGAACGGAGAAAGACCTAGTCACAAGAGACAAGGAGAGACGGAGGGAGGCCAACAGAGCAGGAGAGGACAGAAAGATGGACGTCGCAACAGGAGCAAGAGGCAAGGTGGTGGAGTGGGTGAAGGCAGGAAAACACCTCCAGAGGTGGCCTCATCCACTCCCACCATACACGGTTTAGTGTCTGAGTCTCTTCAGGGCCAAATGTTAGCACCCCAGGAGGAGCACACAACCTCTGACACACACAGGGCTCCACATACCCCACCCACATACAATGGAGAGGCACAGGTGAGTTCCCTAAGTTATGTTTGGATGAATTATGGATCTCTGAGCTTCTCTTTTTCCCATTTTTAATAAAATGAAAGTTTTGAGTCAGTACATTAAACTAAGAAAGTGCACCAGGTAGTGTTGTCAAAAATATCGATATTTCGATATATATCGATACTGAAATATCTGAAACGATACGATTCTCAGTTTTTACAGTATTGATACCAGCTGCGCTCTCCTCTCCGACCGAAAGCGAGTTGACACACACCGGCATATTCTCACTCAGCCCGGTTAACCTCTGTGCACGGCGAACGCGCGTTCTGCTGGACTTTTTCCTCATGACAGTGTGTTAGTGTTAGTGTGTGATCGGTCTGAATTTCGCGCGGGATTGCACATAAATTAATTCTACTAATCCCCGCAGATTTCGTGCTCACATCTGAAGCGCACACACACACAGCCTACCGTAATAAAGCCGCCTCTGACATGATACAAGTGCAAAGATTTGCTTCCTTTTCCAGCTTATTATTGGTCAAATACACTCAAAGAATTATCAGTACACATCTGGAAGAGTATTAACATAAACACAGTCGCAAACAGTTCAGGAAGAACGAGTAACAGGAACAGTGTTCAGGATCCATGCGTCCGTTAGTCTTAAAGGGACAGCAGTCATTTGTTATTCAAACTACAAAAAGACAAACGTTCAACTGCTCTTGACTGATCAACTTGTGTAACTTTAATAGTTTCATCTGTACGCTATTGAATTTTTTACAAAGAACATTATCCAATGTTGTTTTAAATGTAATTATGCATTTTTTTATTCAGTTTCTTATCTGAATGTTAGACCTACCTGAAAAAATAAAGCAGTCTATTTAATTTGTATCTTCTATTCTATTGTATTTATTTGTGCTATTGTTTGTAATCTGGTTATTTGTTCTTATTTTATTACTGTTTACTCGTCTTTTTAAATTCAATTTACCATTCGAAATCAAGCTTTCTTGTGCTGTGTGTAAGCTATTGAAACACAATTACCCCCTTGTAAAAAATACATTGAGATAATTTAATAGTAATTGATCAATTGATCAATAATTGTTCAAATCAAAACGATGCCCAACCCTAAGGAACATGCTGGCCACATGAATTATTAGTAAAAAATAACAATGAATAATAAGTTCTGTTGTCATATTAAGCATCTTATCTTATTTATTTATTTTTTTACTGTGGTATCGATTTAGTATCGATATTTTAGTCTGATATCGTATCGAAGTCATAATTTTGGTATCGTGACAACACTAGCACCAGGTAGCTTTAAATATATTTAGGCGTGGATCTCGACTGGTTGGAGTTCCTTTGGCTGAACAGCAAAATAGATACTTTTGTAAATTTATAAAAATAGATATATGATTTACTAGCCAAACACTGGGCTACATTTTATATTAGTTGTTTCATTTACAGAGACCAAAATAATGTTTTGAGTTTTTACTTATTTTTGTTTAATTTGTCATACAGCCTTTGACAATAGCACAGGAGATACAGGAATAATTCTCTTTCCTTCTATTTTGCTTTTCTATCATTTAGGGGTGGAATGGTTCAAAATACTCAAGGTTTGGTTTGGTTTGTATCAGTTTCTGTACCGCTCAGAATATGCTATATTCAGGGAAATCAGGACTTTTGTCAAATAAAAATAAACTATATAAGAACAAATAATAAAACTACAAGCGACAGCACAATATAAAAATATGCGAACAAAACAAACAGTGCTTATCAGGTTTTTCAGCCACATAAATTGAATAAAGTAATCAATTATAACATAACATTGCATATTATTAACTTCACTGTATAAATTAAATAAAGATTTATTTGACCTCATTATTATTGAAGTTACAAACAGCAGTGAGTGATTTCTTTATCATTTGTAGTTTGGTTAACATTGAACACACAGACAGCATGAATAAACTTCTTTCCCTTTAAGACATAATGCACAGGTGCAGTACATACTGATACACTTGAACACGTCTTTCTCGACTGTTTGTGGTTTACTAAACGATTAACCTACTACGTTTTCTAGGATACTCACCAAGATGGGATTTGTTGACATATTTTTTGTTCAAACACAAGACTTAAAAGAGAATGACGCACCGCTTCAGATGAGTGCATATTGCGCGCACACACACACACAAACCTTCTCTCAGCGTGTGCGAGTTCTCTTTCACGTCTTGCTCTTGAATGTTTAAATTGGCAAGCCTTAAATAAGTTCTCACCTACACTTGCTCGCTATCAGCTCCCAGTGATGGTGTAAATGATGGTCAGTGGTCATGTTACATACGGCAGTCACAAGAGTATCATCACTTATCGATCATCACTTTTCTAATGTATTAGCAAGCCAGAATGTGTATCCATCAACAGAAACGTACATTAACCTAACTCTGTTTGTTTTATATATATATATTTTTTTTTTAAAGAAACCACATTATAGATGCGTCATAAGTTTTTAGATGTGCAGGTACGTGCCAAACCTTGGGTGGGGAACTGTTCCATCCCTACTATCTGCTTTCAGCATTTTGAATAACATGACCATGAGTAAATAATGAAATTTCATTTTTGTTCAACTATCATTGCAACTGTTGATCTTAAAAACAATAGTAACTGACATAATGTAAATGAACCAGTAAGCTAACAGAAGTGAAATTTACATGCTTTTGCTTTTGTTATGCTCTGGTTGACTGGTTTCTGAGTATTATTTCTCAGTTATGGTGCACCACTACATTTGATTCAAGCTAGAAAATGTCCCCTTCCCACACAGTGTTTAAACTATAATCTTCACAATCTCTTCTTCTCAGCCATCTCCTCACTCTTCTGGGGAGGATATGGAAATATCTGATGAAGATGACAACGCCATCACAACAGCAACACCCCATCCCGCTGCCTCTTCGTCCTCTTCACCAGCCACCTCCTCGCAATCTGCCCTCCCCTCCCAAAATCAAGACCCCTCTGCCAGCCCTGTTCCTGACACTAGCCAGCACTTCAGCGCCACCATGCCACCTCCGCCCATCCCGTCTTACCCTCCCCACCTGCCTCCCCCACCTCTGCCCGGCTTCTCCCTGCAGCCACCTCCGCCACCTGGCATACCCCCTCCACTTCCACACATGGAGCTGCACCCTGAGTACCCTCCTCCGTTGCCGCACCACATGTACGACTACGCCAGCTCCATGGAGCTCATGAGCCAGTATTGTGGCGGAGTGCCCATGTCATTCCAAATGCAGACGCACATGCTCAGTCGTCTCCACCAGATGCGAATGGCCTCCTCCAACAGCACTACGGCCCCCCCTGGAGAAGTCCCACCCGCCTCTGAATATCCCCCGTCATATCACCTCCATTCAATTCCCCCTCCACATGCACCTCCGCACCACCCGCACCACCCATACATGGACCAAGATGGGAATGTTGCCTCCCACTATGACCAGGACCACCGTTACATCCCTCCTCACTTACCGTACGCCTACCCGGACCCACACGCCGCCCAGCTTCCGCATCATCATGCCATCCCACCTCCCCCCAGCCCCTGGCCTCCTCACCTACCTCCCCAGCAGTTTCCTTCCCACTATCCTCCACCTGGCTTTGGCACAGTGCCTGGTGTGGATGGAGAGCTGTACGGAGCGGCAGGTGACCAGATGGCCATAATGGGCCACAACCCCTGTGAGGCCGTAGTGCAGCAGGTACTGGCAGCTTTGATTGAGGAGATGAAAAACATCATGCAGAGGGACCTGAACCGCAAGATGGTGGAGAACGTTGCCTTTGGCACCTTTGACGAGTGGTGGGACCGCAAGGAAAGGAAAGCTAAGGTAACATCAGAGTTTTCTTCACATTTGCTTTGAATGACCTTCTGTGTTTGTCAACCATGCACTTAAACATTCTCGTTTGCACAGCCATTCCAGACAGCCATGCGGGGAGTTGCGGTGGTGCGCGAGGAAGACAAGAAGGATGAGAAGACCAGCAACCGACCTCGGGAACCACTTATGTCTCTGGTAGACTGGGCCAAGAGTGGAGGCATGGAGGGTTTCTCTTTGCGGGGAGCCTTGCGCTTGCCTTCTTTTAAGGTTTCTGACTTTACTTTACCACTTCTTAAACATCTAAAAAACATTTACACTGTCTTGTACATTCACATACATCTGACATTCCCTCCCAAGTAGCCGTAAAATGGAACTTTCAAATTGGTCTTGAGGCAGTCCTTACCCTCAGTGTAATCACTATGTTAAAACTAATTAATATATCCTCACAAAACAAATGGCCACCATTACATGTGACAGAAAAAATGTGTGTAGGTTTTTTTCTAGGGTTAATATAAAGGGTTGTAATTAATTGTAATTAAAGGACAACTCCGGTGAGAAATGAACCTAGGGGTAATTAACAGATGGTTACAGAGTAGATCGTTCTCTGGGATGCGTTTTCATGGAAATCGAATGTAAAGAGTTTTATCTTTAAAAACAGATTAGCTTATAATGCTTGTCTATGGGGCACAGGGTAGACACAGGGTGGTAAAATTAAATGGCTAGTTAATACCACTGACAAGGCTCAAAATAGCCTCACACTAACACAGTAGTATAATGAGGGTCCCAACATGCAAACCGAAGCATTGAGAACTTTGTAAGAGTACAAACAGTTTAATAAGAAGACACTTTATAGACATAGTGCATTACGCGTTCACGGACAGGCGCCATCTTGGAAAACAGTCTCGACTCATCGAGCCACGAGAGCTCTGCTAAGTGATGAACTGTGACTTGGAATCTCATATGGTCCGTTGTTTCTGGAAGAAAACACTGACGCAACAGAGAAAATAAATAAATAAAAATAAAAATGTCCATGTTATTACATTTCACAAACTTAACTTAAACGACCAGCTCACTTAGAACAGCGCTCGTGGATCGATTCATCGAGACTGTTTTTCGAGATGGTGCCTGTCCGTGAACGCGTAAGGCACTATGTTTACAACGTATCTTCTTATTAAACTGTTTGTACTCTTACAAAGTTCTCAATGCTTCGGTTTGCATGTTGGGACCCTCATTATGCTCCCGTGTTAGTGTGAGGCTATTTTGAGCCTTGTTAGTGGTATTAACTAGCGATTTAATTTCACTACTGTGTGCCCCATAGACAAGCATTATAAGCTAATCTGTTTTTAGAGATAAAACTCTTTACATTCGATTTTCAAGAAAACACATCCCAGAGAACGATCTACTCAGTAACCATCTGTTAATTACCCCTAGGTTCATTTCTCACCGGAGTTGTCCTTTAAGGTTAATATAAATTAATTTGGGCTTTTCTAGGGTTAATAAATGATTATGAATTATTCATAGTATATGTAAATAGTAACATAAATAGTAACAACAAGTAAATAGTCTGTTTTAGTGCAGAAATATTGATAATTCTTCCTTTTGCTCATAGTTTTGATTAAAACACATCACGTGTGTCTAAAGTTTAGCTGCAAAAGAACAAATGTTTCATAAAGTCAACCGAAGCTCAAATCTGCTGCATTTTTCCAAACAACAAAGAACATAACCATTTTATTTTATAGGGAGCCTGACAAGAAATAATGTTTTGTCCCGTGATAATTTGGGTATATTTTGTTAGTTTAAATAAATAATGTTTTACTTGTTGGGTTATTGAAGTAATACCAATATAATTTGAGAATCTCACGTCACATTTATTGGCAGATATGATTCAGCTGCCGATATTTGGTTGTTATGTCTGACATCGCTGTTTCTAGGTTCAACCGCTTTATCAATCACAAAAGCAAACCACATATATACTGATAAAAAAATATCCTACCCTTTATGTCTATATAAAAATCTGTTGTCCAGACAGTGATCATCTTTTCTGAATTGTTAAAATGTAATTGTCTGAGATGCTGTGAGCCCAGAGATTGTAGTGTACACCCTCATTATAATTGTTTTATTTTTATATTAGCTTAACACTGTGTCCTGACTACACGCTGTGCAACTTGCAATAAAAAGTATATTTTTAATGTTAATTTGTTTTTTGTCCTAACCATCTGTGACTAGCTGATACTATTTCAGAAACGGTTTCTATTTCTGCAACGTCACGGCTGGAACAACACCAGAAAACATGGCAATAATAATCTCAGGTGGTATTGTGTGCTTTTTTTTAAAAGCGTGTAATCAGTGTTGGGCAGTAGCGAGCTTCAAGTAGCGATGCTACTAGCTTAACTAAATTTTTCAGTAGCTTGTCAGTAGCTCAGTTACTTTTAAAACAGTGTAGCCTTTCCAGTAGCTAACTAAATTATACAGCAAGTAGCGGAGTAACGCGACCAAAAGCTACATTCCGTTTTGCGGTTCTGAATCTGACGACCGACGAGAACGAGCGGAGCGGTGTGCGGAAGCTCAGCTTGCAGACACGCTTCACTCATGTGAGCTGCTCAGCGGTAAAACAACATTGTAAATAAACTAAAACTCAGCAGGCTAATTGCCTCTTCTGGTAGGGAATAAAGAACAAAATATTTTTATCAGCTGAAAGGCAGAATACGTTTTTTATTAACTTGTTGTTGTTGTCTAACATTTCTCACATTTTCCCACATTTGGTTTGATGGTGGTAAACCTAATCCTGACTCCTGAATATTTAATTTAAGTTGCATAGATTTTATTCTTGCACTGATGTTAAATTTTTAGCCATGTTGCACTTTGACAGTCAGTTTGAGATATTGGCTATATTCGATTAGTGTGGTTATTGTATCAATTATTCAAATGATTCTGACAGTTTTTGCCTTTGAAATGACTGGGGGAAAAAGTGTCCCAATCAACCTGAATTCACACTATACTCTTTGAAATCAATTATATTGCATTATATTGCTTGAAACCCCAAATAGTATAACATATTTCAATAATTATTCAAAGTTATTTGTCATTGTAAAAAAAATAAAAGTATTTTCAATGTAGCTAGCTACTTTTTGATCATAACTTGTAGTGTAGCTAGCTACTTTTTGATCATAACTTGTAGTGTAGCTAGCTACTTTTTCAAAATGGTAGCTTGAATGTAACTTTAACTACTTTAACTTACAAGTAGCTTGTAGCTTGCAAAGCTACAGTTTCAGAGTAGCTTCCCCAACACTGCGTGTAATGTGACTTTGAATATCATTTAGTGCTCATAGCTCTGTAGCATAGGTATACTACAGTAAAAGCAACAATGGAAAATTTCGCCTCAGACCTTGAAATTAAACGAAATGATACGAGAACATTCAAACTGTACAAACAAGTATATTCTGTGACAAAGATTTGTTTAGTAACTTAGTATGTATTTTTAGTAATGTTTAAGTGGTGTAATATTTGTAAATTTTATTATGTACTTATCCATTTCCTTGCGAGTGCCGTCAAGATTAATCTCTGGTTCCATAGCCTACACTTGCTGCGAGAGCCCGCACACACTGTTCTGATTGGCTGTTTTTTTTTATTGATTTGTGGTCGTGTCTGGAATATTGTCGTGTTACGTGTAGTTAGGACTCGGTGTAAAGGTGTGCTATAAATTAGTAGTACTTGAGTATAAATTAGGCTCTTGAGTAGTGGAGTAGACCACTTGGACAAGGAGACAGCATTCAATACATCCAGACTTTGATATTGTGCATACTTAATAAAATTGAGTGGTTTTGATAAGGCTGGTGCATTTCATTACATTATTTGAAATATTCCTATAATGTAACTAAGGTGGAATTTGTTCTTCAGGTTAAGAGAAAGGAGCCTCAGGAGCTTGTTGAGGGTGATGAGCTGAAGAGAGCCAGGCCTTCCACTCCACCGGATGAGGAAGATGAGGGTATGTTCCTCATGTTGATTCAATTTATACTATACTATGTATGTATGTGTATGTATATGTACTCTCTTTCTCTCTCTCTCAGACTCGTATCAGGGGAAATCTGCAGACACTGCTGCAGGAAGAACAGAGGAGAGGCGTGTGGCAGACAGAGGAGCAGCCAGGAGGAGGAGCAGAGCCAAGGCGCGCAAGCCATACGACCTGGACAGCGAGGGAGAAGAAACATCAGATGGTTCCTCCTCTGAGAAGGTTGGTTGTATAGGGCTGGTTTATAGCATTCCATTACTCCATTACAACTCAAGCATCATGCAAGGATTCCCACTCACATGTCCTGTAGGAGAGAACCGCAGAGGCTCATTGTGTGTGCTTTTAGCCAGGCACAGCAGTTGTTGTTGGTTAAGAGTTGGCGTTAAAAGATTCATCTTAACTTGAACTGGTCTGCAAATGTCTCAGAGCTGATGTGCTCACACAGTCAATTTACTGACTTGATCAGCTGGTCAATCATTTAAAATCAGTACTATTCTAGTATAATTTAAATATTATTATAGTATTTTTTATTATTTTTGAATTAGCTTTTCATTTTTACATTTTCTGGTTTCATTTTAGTTTTAGTCGTTTTGGTAGTTTTTTTATTTTATTTATTTAGCTTCAATTTTTGTTTCAACTAAACTTTTTTTCTTTTTAGATTAGTTTTATTTCAGTTTACAAAAAATATTTTTGATAGTTTTAATTAACAATAACAAATCTGTTCTAAATTGACCATTAACCAATGTATCTGAACAACCTTACAAATTGAACAATTTGTGAATTAAAAAATACAAATTAAATATCATATCATATTAAGATTAAGATTATCATATTTCCATAATATCATATTAAGATTTTATACTATATTTTGGATTTTTTTTTTTTTTTTTACATAGAAATGCATAAACATACATGACAATTAGGAATCTCTGGAAATATTTTCATATGTACATTATCTGAATACCTGTTTATGACTGACAGATTAATATTTATTTATGTATGTATGTTTCATGTCTTCATTTTTTGATGTAAATCAGTTTTTCTTCCATTTAGGTTGTCACTGTGGGATGTCTATGAAGACAAAAATGCTATCTAGGTCAATAGTTATGGAGCTTTTTACTGATAGTGTTGCCATTGTTAACTTTTGTTTTAAATATGAAATAATTTAGCAGAATATATTCTGTTCTACTTGTTTTTCATCGAATAATGGCTAGATGGCAGCATTTCTTCTTTAAGTGCTGTGGAGGAATTCACACAATTCCCAGCAGAGTAGTTCAGACATGTTATTGTCATTATTATAACTGGTGACTGTTTTATGTTTAGGAGGAGGATGAAGACAGTGACAAAGTGGATGAGTCAGAAGGTGTGAAGCTGCCTTGTTTTTCTTTCATTCTGTGCTCATTCATTTGGGCTCTTATTATGACATTCTTAAGCTTTTATGTGTATATCTGATCATATCTTGTAGATCGATGTTTTTCGGTTTCCAACAACTTTTCTCTCTTGCTCATTTTTTCTCAGATGAAGCCTTTAGTGCAGACAGTGATGACGAGAGCATTTCTTCCTCCTCTTCTGAAAGCTCATCATCATCTTCCTCGGCATCGTCTTCTTCCTCCGATGAGGAAGATGAAGAGGAAGGTGAGCAAGCTGCAGAGAGCGAGTCATTGGATACAATGGACGAGTCTACAATGGACAGCATAGCTCTGGACACAGAAAAGAGTGAAAGGTACCTCCCTCTACGAACTGATACAATGAAGAGTGTTGTTTCATAGTGTTGTCACGGAACCAAATTTATGACTTACTAGAATAAAATACATCTATATCAATACTATATCTATATCAATACAATATCTTTATCGATACTACTGCAAAACAACTAAAACAGTTAATGCAGTTGAATAATATGACATAACTTACAATTCATTGTTTAACAGTAACATCCAAGAAATAAAATAAATAATGAAATGTGGAAGAAGAAAAAATAGTATTCACTCTATAAACTATACATTAATTCTCAATAAATATATTAACCTAATCCGCACCGGATCGTGGGCGGGGAGTCTGACGCAAGTGGGCGTGTCTCTACTTATAATTACTTTTGTTTTATACAAACTGTTCAATCAACTATCACAAACTATGCATCATTTGAAAGCTAAAACACTCAAGATTCATGTTCTGAACTCGTTTTTGCAATAAATACACCAGAGAGGAAAGGGTTAAATTAAATGCTAAAGCAGTGGCTATTTAAACATTAGCATAATGAACGCGGTACTCATCTTTCATCTCCTGACGTTCAGAACAGACTGGACGAATCCACAAAACAACAGCATACATGTCTGTGTAAGAGTCCACTCTTCAAAATGCATCCCACTTTTAATCCAAAACAACGAAAAAATAAGGGGAAAAAACTAAAAATCCTCCGTTGTTTGCATAAGCGTTTTTGCGTTAAGAGTAATCAATCATGTCCATTTTCAATGAAATAGCGATTGTAAGCCTTATTTTGACAATCTCCCCTGTACTGTGGAATGTTCCGGTCATATTAAACCCTCCCAGATCTCTCTCCTTCAATCACAAGCCCGGTTAGGAAACATGCTAGAAAGGGAGCGCGTCACTGGGTGATACATCTGTCAGTCAAACTCGCCGGTCGTTTTAGTTGGATAAGCCAGTCAATCCCTAGCCAATGCATAGCCAATACATAGCCAGCATAGATTTGATTCATGGATGTAGTAACGAATCAAAAGACAATATTTTGCGTAGTTTTTGTAAGCGATGTCGTAAGAAGCATTGGTGAATACCTCATGCTTACTTAGCGTCGTCTTCACAGTATTCATTCATCATATCCAGCGCCTGCCAGTGTAAGCACACACACTTACACACAACGCGCAGACTAAATTAGAGACTGTTTTTATCAACTAAATTAGTTTTTTTTACACTTGTAAATTCTGTAAATAGTTGTTTTAGTTATCAGGGACTGCAAAGGCATTATAATTAGCAGTTTATTGCAGATTTATTTGAATAAAAACTGCTCTTTACTATTACACAAATGTTCTAATATAATTGGACTTTATTGAAAGGACGCCCAGTCTTTTTTTGACATAAAAGCTTACAGAAGCTATATTTTTGAGAGAATCGTCCTCAAATTTTAATCAAAGCATGATCAGACATTCAGTTTTATATTTAGGTTATTTTCAGGGCATTAAAATTAAAATCTCATATTTTTTTTCCATAAGGGAATAATAAAAAAATTAAAACGTGAGTCACTTACATGCATATTTCCCCTTGTTTTAATCTGTCCCTATACTACTTATTATGACTTTTGGGTAACATAATTTAAAGTGTCTAGTTTAAAATAAGACCACATTTATGGATATAGACCATAGGGTTTAAGAGCTGCAGACATTTTTATTTGGGGTATGTCATTTTTTTATTTATTTCTCAAACCAGGGCGAGGGTTAAGTAAAGTCATTCAGTTAAGCATGGGGTGATTTTACTGTTTTCTTTTGTTGTTTGATTAACATTAATCACTAAGGATGTCACAAGTATCGGTACTTTGGTACCAAGTCTGTACTGACATTTTGAAAATATGATGATACCAGCATTTCTGTAGTACCAAGTATATTCGGCACCCACTAATAGGCAGCTGCTTTCTGTCGCTTCTGTGTTTGTCTGAGCGAAGGGATTCAGACTGTAGCCGGAAATACTTGTGTCTGTGAATATTAAACCACAAAAGACTATTTAAATATAAATCCTGCATGTTCTGTGTCTCTGTGTGAATGATGCAGAAATGCGTGGTTTCATTTGCCACGCAAACTCGCAGACACACAAGCGTGACACTCCCTATCTTTTTAGCCTCTGTCTTAGCACAATATGAGGGCATAAACCTCACCTCTGAGCACTTCATGTCACTGCATGAGCATTTACCGTTTCATTTGAGAAATCTGTCATCATATCATATAAACGCACAGAAACTCAACATTCTTCACGGCAACCCGTCAAAATAAAAGTTTGGTTTAACTTGAAGAAATTGATAGGAATATATCATGTATAAATCTAACTCTTTTAACTCCCAAAAGAGTGATTATCATTTCAACACCCTGAGGTATATGCAAAACTGCATTGGTATCGGTTTGTTATCGGTACTCCGAAATTTGTAATATCGGATTAGACAGGTTCTGAAAAAATGGTAACGGTGCATCCCTATTTCAAACCATATAATCTACAAAAGAGAACTGGAGTTGCAATCGCTTGCTGTCTTGAAGGTGTCCGCGCTGCTCTTTTTCTTATGCATGCATGTTTCTTTAGCTTTCTTTGTCTTGCGCTGCTCAAATATATTTGACTGTTCTGCTTCCATTGTTTAGTGAGCGTAACAGTGGAAGCAGAGCTCGTGCTAACTCCTGCTGTCACACATCGACACAAATTAAGAAATACTGCTCTTATTAGAATTCTGTCATTCTTGAAGTATCATATCGTAACGTTTTTTTATAGCAGGGTATCGCAATACGGTATATCGCACAACACTATTGTGTTGGAGGACAGATACAGGGTGTCCGCAGGGTCTTAAAAAGTAGATAAATCCGTTTTGGGAAAATTAAGACCCTTAAAAGGTATTAAAAATTCTTAATCACGATTTTATGAGGTATTACATTTTGTTCAAGCTTTGTCAAAAGAGTTTAACTCAAAAAAGTATTCATGAATATATTTTTCATCCCCATAAGTATTAAAAAACAACGGGGCGCTCAGTTTGAGATCGTCTCGGGAGGTGCCCACCAGGGATGGAAATTTGCACCCGCCACCATCCAAATGCGGGTGATTTTGAGTTGTGGCAGGTAAACTCGCTTCACCTACCGAGCATATTGTTTCACCTCTTTGTAAACTTTGTAAACTTTGTTCACTGCCGTATGTTCGAATATGACCAGTCGTTTTTGCCGTCATCACCCGCGTGTGCCAGAAGATGCGAATGAGAACTCGCACACGCTGTGAGAAGATTTGTCTCTGCGCTCTCGTCCGAAAGCGCGCACATGTCTCACAGCATGCAAATATTGAGTTATGTTTCAAGTCTTGCACTTGTACGGACAAACTCACATAAAAAGTATGTCAACATGTCCATCTTGATGAGTATCCAAGCAGACATAGTCTGAATATGCCTTAAGAGGACTGTATAGAGTCGAGAAAGACGACACATATCCCTGCATTAGGTCTTAAAGGGCAGTAGCCTTTACTGCTGTATATTTAATGTCAAACAAAAGTTAAGGACATCACTCACTGCTCTTGATTGAATAGCTTTTGTAAGTTTAATAATGATTAATCTTTCATTTAAACAATTAAATATGCAGTTAATTTACATTTGATTACCTTTCTGCAGGCCTGTACATTATTTAATGTACACATGCGTGAGGTCAAGTTAAACACTTTAGTTTGAATTTTATTTTATACTGTGCATTGTTGCAATGTGCTAAATAAATATTTGCATAATTTGTAATTGATTTATATTATTTTAATATTAATTTATGCAATTGCAGTGCCTTGATTTTTAGTAAAGTTACACAGTCACAGCATTAGCCATAAATGAAATGGTACTAATATTTGTCCTAATTTCATTCAGTGTTTCAGTTTTCGGCCTTGGTTTCCTCTTTTTAGGTTTTGGCCTAGAATTTTGATGAGGTCTTAAAAAGGTATTGAAATTAATACCCTGAGATAAGTTGATATGACTTGTCTGTTTTTTACAGGGACAAAGCCAGCATTAACCAATCATCAGCTACTGCTGCAGAGGTCAAACATGGTGAGTTCACTTTTCAAAACAATTTTTTTTTTTTTGCTCTTTAGGGAATTTATTCACCTTCATGTCATTCTATATCTGTATGGCTTTATGGCAAGATATTTTTTAGAATGTTGGGAGCAGTTAAAGACTCACCCTAATGTCGTTCCACACCAGTAAGACCTCCATTCATCTTCAGAACACAGTTTATGGGTTGTGAACATCAGTTAGTTAATTAGAATCTCTTGAAGCATCGAAAATACATTTTGGTCCAAAAATAGCAAAAACTACGACTTTATTCAGCATTGTCTTCTCTTCCGCATTTTGTTTTCAATCCTCAAATAAAGATTCAAACGGTAATGAATCAGCGTATTGATTCATGATTCTAATCACCAATGTCACGTGATTTCAGCAGGATCCGAATCATGAATATATCCGCTGATTCATTACCGTTTGAATCTTTATTTGAGGTTTGAAAAAAAACGTGGAAGAGAAGATGATGCTGAATAAAATTGTATTTTTTGTTATTTTTGGACCAAAATGTATTTTCGATGCTTCAAGAGATTCTAAATAACTAACTGATGTCACATATGGACTACTTTGGTGATGTTTTTATTCCCTTTCTGGACATGGACAGTATAGTGTGCATACACTTGGATACGCTCTCAGACTAAATATAAAATATCTTAAACTGTGTTCTGAAGATGAACGGAGGTCTTACGGGTGTGAAACGACATTAGGATGAGTCAATAATGACATAAAGTTAATTTTTATGGGTGAACTAACCCTTTAACAACATTTTTCAGAATATCTTTTTTTGTATTCAAGTCCATACAGGTTTGCAATGACATGAGAAGTAAATGATAATGGTGCACTATTCTTTTGAGTTTAATACTCCTGATTTTTATTTTCAAAAATGTTACGTTTTGTGTTGACTTCATTCTTTCTTTTACTACCAGAAGAAGAGAAAACACCCACAGCTGTGCCTCCATCTTCTCCATATCCCCGGCCTTCTTCCCCTATCCTCCTCCTCCCCCCACTCAAGAAACGGCGCAAGACCGTTTCTTTCTCAATGGAAGAAAGCGAGGTCAAGTCCCCCATTCTGTCATCTTCTGCTCCCTCTCCCTCTCCATCTCCCACTCCTGTCTCACAAGCTTCAGATATTCCTACTTCCACTTCTCCCGTAAGCACAGCCACAGCAGTTACTCCACCCACCGCCTCCAAACCCGCCCCAATGCTCCTTCCATTTGCTTCTCGTCCCAGCGAGAGTAATGCCCTGACTTCCCCTGCTTCCCCTTCTGCTGTTCTTACTGTCCCTCCTCCAGTCCGTTCCCTGCGGCCTGATGAACCTAAAAGGAGTCCAGGTACCCCTCAATCCCCACAAACTCCCACTTCTAAAAACTCTTCCAAACGTGGCAAAGACTCCCCTAGAACCCCCCCTGTGCCCGTCTGCCTCACGGTCCAGAACCTCCCGTTGGACCATGCCTCCTTGGTCAAAATGGCCTACGAGGACCCCGTCCCTATTCCAACCACACAAAAGGGTCGCGTACGCGGCCGCCCTCGAACACTCAGCCAATCAGCTTCTGGCTCTCATTTACATCCTGCTGTGGAGGAAGAGGAGGATGAAGAGGAACTGGAGCAGCGGCTAAAACTCAGGGAGCAGCTGGGAGTGTCCAGTCTGCTACAGCTGGCCTCTGCCCCTAAGCCTGACCTGTCTGTGCTTGCCGATGTGGCACTGAAGATGGATCCGGAGGCAGATATCGACTCAGAAGAGACTGAGACCTCTGATGAGGCAGAGGAGCACAAGTTGGAGGAGGAAGAGGGCGACTTCTTTTCCCCACACCCACGCCAACCACTCCTGGATCCAGAGGGTCTGTTTGTCCTGCAGGAGCACAACTATTCTAAAACTCTGGCGCCTCCACACCTCACATCTCCACAAAAGAGGACGAAACAGGACCCCACCGTCCTGCTCCCTGCAGACCTCAACCAGCACGGTGTTCAGGAAGCACCTGAAGAAGTTATTGGGGAAGCTCTTGCCGCCAGGGGAGAAGCTCCAGAGCTATATGAGAATATTTCCGGGATGGGACTGCTGTGTGAACCCAGGGACGCGGCTGAGAATCAGATCAAGAGCCTCGGCCCACCACACAAGAGGAAAGGATCAATTAGCAAAGAGATGGAGATGGAAGAGAGGGGGAAAGGGAAGAGCAAGAAGAGAAGTAGAAAAGACAAAGAAAACGAGGAACTTCAGATCTCTAAGAAACAGAAGGAGAAACAGATTAAGAAACAGAGGAAACGGAAGTTAGAGGTTTGTGCTTCTGTCTGGTTCTCATTACAGAACTTGTTGAGTGTTACTCAAGTACTTCTTTATATACACTCTTTTTATGTATTAGAAATGTTCAAAACGACTGGTTATATTAACGTTTAAATGGGATTTTGCAATTGACTAGTTGACTAGTCTAATCCCACCCCTGGAGACCATCAGTAAATGTGATCCATTTGAAATAGACTGCTTATTTTAGTATGAACAGTCAAATCATACACAGAACGCCACTAAAAATAGGTCAGATGCTCGCCTTATATACATTATAATTAATCTATATTAAACATAAACTTAAAGGGTTACTTCAGCGATTGGCATATGACTTTGTATCAGTAGAAACCCTGGAGTATATTCGAATGATTGTGCTTCCCCCCTTCATATCCCCCTGAGACGAGATTTATGCATTTTATTTTTGGAAAAATTCCTCCGATGAAGCAAATATCGTCAATTTGGTAATCGAATATTTTAATAATGTTTCACAATATTACAGTTTTTTGCATTTCTAGTAACATAAATGCAGCCTTGGTGAGAAGAGACTTCTTTAAAAAATATTTAAAAATCTGATCTTTCTAAAAATTTTGACCGGTAGTGTATATATTACACATACATACATGCATGCATACATACATACATTTATGAATACATACTTGTCATTTTATCTGAACTTAGGACTGGTGGTGGTGCTTAAAGGGTTACTTCAGTGATTTAGCATTAAGTTTTATATCAGTAGAAATTGGTAGTATATTCAAATTATTGTACTTTCCTCCTTCATATCCCTCTGAGACGAGAGAATTATGCATTTCATTTCTGGAAAAAATCCTCTGATGACGCAAATATCATCATTTTGCCTTATCAGAGGAATTTTTGCCTAAAGACTAAAGCCAGTAGAAGGATTTAAAAGGGTGTTTTTTTAAGGGGCGGGATCTCACTCGCAGAATGTAAATGCGCACGGCCGCTTGGATCGGGCATTCATAATGGAGCGGTGCGGAGCAAAGTCAGTGTTTCGACTTTTCAAATGAATTTCTATTAAACTTAAGCTTCCATAGGAATGATCTGAACACGCGCTGTGAATGTATGCAGTGGCCACCATTACCTCAGCTCTGCTCAACTCTTCGCTCTTGGTGGCTTTGGGAGTGGCATTGTTGGGCAGCGAAGCAAGTGTGTTCTGGGAGTTGTTGTCTTATACACATGAGACAAAAATACATTTTCTGTCTTTTCTCAGTATAAAAGGCACCAAATTAAAAATAATAATTTCACATTCTACTACATTAATGACCCAGTTTAAATACACATTCATCTTCCCAGCGCTGAACTACCTCTTTAAAATGTTAGTCATTCAGTGTTTCTGTAAAAAAAATATAATAGGATAATATACAATAAGATAAAATTATCTTATTAATAATTATGGTTATCTATTAAGTGAACATTTACTCGCATATATTATGCGAGTGATTACATTGTAGAGGATTGAATAAGCTCATATATAAACAGAGCTCCTCAATCAAAAGTTAGTCCACATAATTCAGCACGCTATGGTATTGTTGTTCGTTGCCACAGCAAACTCTTGCATGTCTAGGTTTAATCACGCTTATCCTGTATGAAAAGTATCTGTACCCAAGACAGGCGGCAAAAACGCAAAAAGCTTGATGTGTACTTACAACTATAGATTAAGTGTATTCTCTTTAGGAGGCTGCTATATTATAAAAACTGTTGCAAAAGTATCAAGTAAGTTTTATTCATTTTGAATCCAATATAAAATGTCATACTTGGTCCATCATAACTAGTAGTATAACAAGTTTAGTTGTTATATACTAGTTTGAAATGACAGACGTTTTCTGTAGGCTTTCAAAATGTTCCCTTTACCTTGTTCATCTTCAGAGTGGACATTTCTCTATGTGCAAATTAAACAATATACAGCTCTGGAAAAAATTTAAGAGACCATTGTTCACTCCTGGTGCAAAAATTCACGCGGTTTGGATTTGTTTGATGGCTTGTGACCATGAGGTTTTCAATGGGGTTCAGGTCTGGAGATTGAGCTGGCCATAACGGGGTCTTGATCTGGTGGTCCTCCATCCACTCCTTGAATGATCTGACAGTGTCGCATAGAGCATTGCCCTTCTGGAAAAAACAGTCCTCAGAGTTGGGGAACAATGTCAGAGCAGAAGGAAGCAAGTTTTCTTACAGGACGTCCTTGTATGTGGTTTGTTTCATGCATCCTTCACAAAGACAAATCTGCCCCATTCCAGCCTGGCTGAAGCACCCCCAGATTATCACCGGTCCTCCACCAAATTTCACTATGGGTGCCAGACACTGTGGCTTGTAAGCCTCTCCAGGCCTCCGTCTAACTATTAGACGAGCTGGTGTTGGACAAAGCTGAAAACTGGACACATCAGAGATGATGACCTTACTCCAGTCCTCTGTCTACAGTCCAATCCTTATGGTCTCTTGCAAACCGTAGCTTGGCTCTTTTTTGCTTCTCATTGACGATGGCTTTTTTTTTTAGCTTTGCTCAACTTCAGCCCTGCCCCAGGAGCCTGTTTTGAAGTCCTCGCCGTGCACTTCACCCCAGAGAGTCGTTTTCGCCATCTGGTGGTCTGTAGCTTTGTTGTCCCCAATGTCTGCTGCTTGACCTTGTTCTTATGAACCGCAGTCTTTGAAATTTCAAGGATGGAAGCAACCTGACGCTCACTCGTCTGTACTCGCCAGTAAAGCCAGAATTGAACCTTTCTTATCCTCACTCAAAACTTTCCTTCTTTGGGCATGGTCAATAGTTATTTTTTTGATTCCAATTATTTTGAGGTACTACTTAGCACAGTTTTTTTCATCCAGCTTGTCCTACTGCAAGAGGATAGTGATGACCACAGAAGTGTTTTTTTTATACTTTCCTTATTAAATAAGATTTGGTTCAGGTGATTATCTAATCAGCACTTCATTCAGTAGAATGAGGTATGCCTGTGTTGGAATTCAACAGACATTAGAATGGAATGGCTTCCATACTTGTAGAGATGCTGATTTAAGAAAAAATTGCAGTGGTCTTTTAATTTTTTCCAAAGCTGTATTTATATTAAAGGGGGGGGTGAAACACTCAGTTTCAGTCAATCTCATGTCAATCTTGAGTACCTATAGAGTAGTATTGCATCCTTCATCAGTAGCATCAGTAGTATTCATCCCTCCGAAAAAGTCTTTAGTTTTATTATATTTGTAAAAGAAATATGGGCTGTATCGAGTCTTTCTGGGGGAAAAACGAGCGCCTGGAGGCGTATCGTGTGGGAGGAGCTAAAGAATGACGAATGCGCAAAGCGGTGACGTCCTCAAGCGTAGAGAAACCCTTGCTATCAATCTTAGCTAATAGATATATGATCCAGAATCTAATTCGGAGGCTGAAATAGAAACAGCAACAGCAGGACGTCCGTCTCTGTGGTATGTACTGTATTTACTCTCAGTTTATGAGGACATGATTTGGTTTATGGACTATTGTATGCGACCAAACCTTAGTAGCAAGCAGAACGGTTTTGCACGTAAGCCTAGTGTAACGTTATAACTTACATAGAACAGCAATGGAGTAACCGTATACACAACGATAAGCAACAGCATAGACATTTGAAGCAGGTTTACTTACCGGCTGCTTCCAAAGCAGGACCGAACCTTTATCGCTGGGACGGCTCCGTCAAAAACACACTTCTTGGAGTGTGGAGATCCACTTTGCGATGCGACTGAAGCATTTCTGCGTTCAAATCGTTTCAAATGCAGCGCTGCCTTTCCGAAATGCTGTGCTGAAGCGTTGAAGTCGCTTAATGTCAAAGTGGAGGAATGAAGTGGAGCGCGGCGCGGACTATAACCGACATTAGTGTTCACGGACGACGGCCCATACAAGGACCTTCCGGTCTATTAACGTCAAGTTGACCCATACTCGAAAAAAACTCTCCGAAACTTGTGAGAAACCGGAAGGAGTATTTTTAACACAGAAATACTCCATCAAATGACCAACATTAGTTTTTGAAACTTTGTCTATGTTTAGGATGGGAATCCAAGTCTTTAACAGTGTAAAAAGCTCAGTATGCATGAAACAGCATTTTCAATTTAATTGCATTAACAGCAGATACATCAAACGTACATCAATACATCAAATGTTGCTCTGATTGCAAAACAGTAATACTTTTTTGTGTATTTTTATTGTTTCTATATAATTATGTACATTTTGTTTGTAGTTTGTAATGTAACTATTGTTGTATGGGTTAATTTGACTAATTTAAAATTTTAAAAGTTTGACATTTTAAAAGCTACTTGTTTTAAGTGGCTTCCCCAATATTTAGTCTTTGTATGAGGAACTTTGCAACATCTTGCATGGTTTGTTTGCATATTTTCTCAGTGTACATCCTATTTAAAAGCCACTGTGCTTTGTTAAAGTGTTGCACTGTTGCAATAATTTCACCCTCTTTCAGGCTGTTGTGATATATCAGTTTGTCCTATAAACCCACAGAACTTTACTGTTCTGCATTGTTGGGTAATACTAATAAGTTTGCCAAATATTGGTCAGATATCCCCCACATAGCCTTTTTGTGGAATGGATTATGTTTGTTTCCTAACATTTTCCTAACATGCTCTATTGGCAGGATTTTGAAGAAGATGTAGATGTGGAGCAGTTGGAGTCTGGGGAGCTATCCAGCTCCAGCTCTGACTCAGGAGACTCTGACTTTGGTCTAGAGAGGTCACTGGAGTTTGAAAAAGAAGACGTTAGAAAGAGCGAAAGACTTTTCCTGCAGGAAGCGGGCTTGACCCCTTCCACTCAGCGGCGGCCCAAACACGTGCCTGTGGCAGCTCCTATGCCTCTTCCCTCTTACAAGAACCGCAGCGAGTTTGAGCAGATGACCATCTTGTATGACATCTGGAACACTGGCCTGGACCAGGAAGATTTGAGACTCCTGAAGAGCACCTACGAAAAACTGCTGCAAGATGACCATGGCACCGACTGGCTCAACGACACGCACTGGGTTCCTCATACCAATATCCTTACAGCTGCTTAAGAGCAAAAATTCATAGTATATGTACAAGCAAAATTGCATGCTTTTATTGGCCATACACTAGCCAACAGTATAAGCATTACCACTATACAACATTTATTGGGTTTGCAATAACTGTTAAGAGAGTAAGGGGAAGGGGAACTGTGATACTGCCTTCTCAGTTGATTTCGCCCAAGTTTTGCTCCTTAACCTATTGCCTGCACTCACCAACATCCCGAACCCCCGGCGGAAGAAGAAGACAGTAGATGGGCAGCTAAGAGAGCATGTCACTGGCTGTGCCCGCAGTGAAGGCTACTATGCCATAAGCCGCAAGGAAAAAGACGTCTACCTTGAGCTAGACCAGCCAGTGACTGTGCAAGAAGTTGGGGACTATGATACTGCAGTAGGTTCACTATACATTTTAAAACGTATACGTTTAATGTGTGTAACTTGTAATTAAAGCAACAAAAAAAGTGTGTGAGAAGACAGATTTAAAACCGATGTTTTGTAGTTGTGCTACTGCTAATTTGTTTTGACTAAATTACTCATCACTTGCCATTACATTTCTTTGTTCAGCGTGAGTATGGCAGACATTTTGGGTTAGTAGTTTGTATCCACCTGAGCAGCTCTCACTCTTAGTCTGTCTCCTTCATAGGGCTCGAATCGCCTTCTGTCTGAGAGGCGCTCTGAACAGCGGCGTCTCCTCAGTGCTATCGGCACGCCAGCAGTGATGGACTCAGACCTGTTGAAACTGAACCAGCTGAAGGTAAAGTTCTTCAGTTCATTGACATGGCCATGACCTTGATCATGCTATCAACACTTTGATTACAATGACCTCACCGCTCCTTCAGTGCAATATTCATAGCACTCTATTTAATGTATAATTGATGGCATCTGAGGGCACTTTCACCAGATTTGTACCCTTGTAAAGTAATTCATACCATCCAAACAGGTTTATAATGTCTGTTGACTCCTGGGTCAATGACCCTGACTGCTCCTTATCAACAGTTTTGGCTGTTTTTATGCTCTCTAAGCTCTTTAACTCTGAGTTCATGAGTTCAAAGGTAAAAAGTTCTGAGTTAAAAGTTAAAAAGCATTTCTTATCTTAGGACCTATTTCATTGCATGTTCTTTGAGGAAAGACTTCATGAATACACATTGTATTTTTGGAAAGGGCAGGCATATGTCTTGATGATTTATCGTACAGCAGATATGGATGTACTTCACACAAAGGATCCCTGATGGGCCTTTAATCTTGTCATTTCTCACTGTAAAGCCAGATTGTAATCAGTGAACTGGATGTATGTGCATTGTTAGTCCATTTATCGTAATTACAATATGTGTGGTTCCTAGGAGAACATGTCTGTCTGTTTTGGAAAAACCTGTGAAAATTGATGTTTTGACAGAAATGTTCCTTACATGTTAATCATTGTTCAGTTCACCATTAAATAACCATAATAATCATTCCAATAAAATCAGTCTGCAAGATGATTTAAAAAAAAAACTATTTATACTTTTTCAGCAAAGATACATTGCATGGGTTAAAAATTACACTTGGAGAAAATAAAATGTATTATATTACAAAAATATTTATATTTCAAATAAATGCTAATTAGGGTTAAAAATACTTTTTCCACAGGTGCAAACAGCAGAGCATACAGAACAGATGAACAACAACAGAACCTGAGAAAAACAGAATAAAATCATATAATAAAAAATATATAGGCCTACACTAAATATTTTCACTTAAATAAATAAGATTAAGATTCACCAAATTAAGATGACAAAACAAACATACACTGAATCCGTTTGAAACTTTGAACAACCTGAATAGTTTTTGTTTTTTTATCAAATATAAATAGCAGGCCTATACCTCAATCCACGCCTTGATTGTTTTTTGTTTTTTAAAGTAACATGTCTAAATAATGTGGGTTAGTCTGGAGCACAGTCTGTTGATAGTTAAACCCATAGCAGAAAGCCTTATTTATACTTTCTTCTGTCTCTGCAGTGCAAGCCTCCATCTTGTCTGTTTGGGGAAGTGTTAATACTCGACGCACTCGGCGGTGTGCTGTTTTTTGACAGAGGGCAACTCTGAGTAATTGTTATATAAACCATCAAGAAGCAGCACATAAAAGAACATACGTGACGATGTTTACTTTAGTAAACTTCACCAAAACCACACTACGAAACTGGCTAGAGTAGCCAGCCTTGGAAAGCGCCTTTCATTTGCTTTCCACCAGTCAGGAGCTTGTACTATTGCTGTATTTTAATACCGCATAAGATATTTTGCAAGTAACTTTGTAGCCCTTTCTATCGAAAAGGTCCACACAATAGGCTTTTTCTTTCCCTTTGCTTCATTTTGCAAAATATGAAAAACAAAACATGTGGTTGCACGTGTCGACGATCCACGTGAGTTAACAAATACAGCATATTTTTCATTAACCATGCAGCAAATTCTTACTATCGGTAAACGGTTAAACGGTCAATATGAGCATCTCTAATGCTAATCTAAGAATCATGAAGAAAAAAAAGTTTCATGGATGGTTTACACAAATATTACTGTTTTAAACATTGATAATAAGAATTACTATAAATTACTGTAAAATTTATATATTTTAAATATAATACAATAGAAAGTTATTTTAAATAGTATTAATATTTCACAATATTACTATTTTCACTGTATATTTGATTAAATAAATCTTACCAAAACCAAACTTTTGAACAGTGATGAAAAGGTGTGTATGTGATCCAAAGTTCTGAGTAATACAGGCATCGGTCTTATTTAGAATTTAGAACCAAAGTATTGTCTTAATCAGGTTAATTCCATCTGTATATTGCTAAATTCTAGTTAATGTACATAAAATTTTCTTCCGCCTGTAAACCATAGTCTATCCTATACATGCTTACATCAAATGTATTCTTGAATTCTGCTTGCAGTTCCGTAAGAAGAAGCTGAGGTTTGGCCGCAGCCGCATCCATGAATGGGGCTTGTTTGCCATGGAACCCATTGCTGCAGATGAGATGGTCATTGAATATGTGGGACAAAATATTAGACAGGTAAGCCTTCTAGCTGAAGTATAACTAACAGCTATTAACATGATTTCTACTAGTAAGTAAATTGGTTCTTCTTGAGGTATACATGCTTGTTGATGTTTTGGTGTTAAAATATTGTGTTTGTTGCTTCAATTGTAGATGGTGGCTGATAATCGAGAGAAGCGATATGCCCAGGAGGGCATCGGGAGCAGCTACCTATTCCGTGTCGACCATGACACTATAATTGACGCCACCAAATGTGGAAACTTGGCTCGGTTTATTAACCATTGTTGCACGGTATGTACCGTCCTAGTGACGCAAACATCCATATATCTCAAATGCCACATGACCTCTGATAAACATATTGCTGCCACTCCCAATGTGAAAAGATGCTTGTTTTTGGAGTGCATTCATATAGACCCACCATCAATATAGCCTTAAACTGAAGAAGCTCTTGAGTAGTTATGTTAGCTTATTAGGGCTGCAATGATTAATTGAATAACTCGAGTTAATCGAATTTAAAAAAATCCTCGAAGCAAAATCATCTGCCTCGACACTTCATTTAGTCCATTTAACTACACATGGATGTTGGAGAAAGACATTTATTGTGTAAGGACTCGGACTATGAGCGGATTGCGGTTATATCCACGGTTCAGGTGGGTAAACATCCCAAAAATTGCGGGTGGATGAGAGAAATCATAATGTGTTGATTTTAATAAAGATGCGGAACTTTCATTTCATGGTAAAATGCAATGAATGAGTGTCGTTCTTTAATTTTCGGTTTCAGCTCATGTCAAGGTCCCATTCTTTGCGTGTTTTTGAAGCTTTATGGTTACAGTGTGCAATATAACATGAGTTCATGTTTCGCGTGTAAAAAAACAGTATTTTTCACACAATTTACTTATCTGTACAACGCTGTTTCCTCTGTCCTAAAAACGGCCTAATGATTTCCTTGTTCTATGAAGTCCCTCCTTCAGAAATACGTAACGAGTTCTGATTGGGCCAGTGCTTCCCGTGTTGCGATTGGACAGCAGCTTAGCGCACTTTGCCAGGAAAGGTCCCGCTTCTTACCATAACGGGGAGATGCAAGCACTGAATGAGCTCTCTTCTCCATGTGGGAGAGCAACAAGACCACGCCCCCTTTTTTGCGTGTTCTTGGCGGAGGGTTAGTCAACAAACGGTTCTAGTGACGTCATTCCATCCCTGCACTTCTTGCTGTAGTCCAAACCGGCCGTTCGCTGTAGGCTTTGAAAGGGAACTTCTGTTAAATAAAATATCTCGCTTGGCATTGAACTTTGAGCTTTATAATTTTACAGGTATTATTTATGCTCTAACAGCAACATTACACACTAACTAAAGTTTGAAAGATGGAATCGCGAAGAACGGGGAACTTTAAGTCCCGCCCACCGACTCTATACACGATGTGATTGGCCTGACCAGAGTTTGGTTTTTACAGCTCAGACGTGTATTGAGAGTTGCCAGACCATACTCGAGGCAGATTAGATTTGCTGCTGCTAGGATGCATCTAGAGTTCTAGGCTACCACAATTCTGAAATAACCATAATAAATTCACCCTTTGCAATAACTCTTTTTAAGAGCTTGGCAATTTATCTGTTCGTTACAATACATTACTCACCTGTTGAGTAATAAAATCATCATCTTGCCACTTTTACAACATTTCAAATCCCACAGTTCTCACAACTCTGAAAATTCAAGCCAATGTCAATTCTTGTTTTATTACGAACTTTGTCACATTCTCTTTTTTGACAGCAGTTTAGTGTTTTTTTTTGTTTTGTTTGTTTGATTTAGCTGCTCCATGTCAATAAATCTTGCTCTTTGTGACAACTAATCTATGCCACTCCCTGTAGCTGCAGCAACTTTTCTTTATTTACGGATATGATGAGACACGCATAGGCGAGTGATGTACAATATATACACAATTTCTCACAAAAACCGGCCTGATAGGTCTAAAATAGTCTGAAACTCTTATAATAGGCTTACCATGGTGAATCAGGGTAAGAAAAAAACAAGTTAAAATAATCTAACTGCGTTTTTTTTTTTATACCGTTGCAACCCTAGCGAGAACACACTGTAAGCACAGCGTCAAGAAAATTGTATAACATGCAATTAATTGTTCAGCCCTACATGCAAATGATAAACTTAATAATTAATAAGTATTAATAAGAATTAATAATTCTGTTGCCAGCCTGTCCCACGTGTCTTTCACGCTGTTATGAATGTTTACAGGTGGTCTTTTAGGCAGATTTTTATCCCTTATCATATCGGATTCCAAGCAGCTGCTGGATTTGCTGATTTATACCTTGATAAGACTTGCATAAAGCTGCATCTGGTCTTTATATAGTTGATAAAACCCAAGAAAAGTGCATACTTTTTTCTTGCTCCATCTGTCAATGGAATTTGTGTGTATGCATCATGGTTATCATCCCCTCTGGCAACTGAAAATGAGATCATAGATTTTGTTAAACACATACCCCATAGAGCTATGCAGTGGAACAAACTCGCTGAAACCGAACATTAAAACATTTCCAGATTTCCTATGGGAAGGAACATAATTCAAGAAACCCATATTTATTCATGATTTCATGTACTTCTCTCTCACAGCCCAACTGCTACGCCAAAGTGATCACCATTGAGTCCCAGAAGAAGATCGTCATATACTCCAAGCAGCCTATCGGTGTGAACGAGGAGATCACGTATGATTACAAGTTCCCCATTGAAGAGAACAAAATCCCCTGTCTGTGTGGCACGGAGAACTGCAGAGGAACCCTCAACTAAAAGTGTCCAAGTTCTACCCCAATACAAGATTTGCCAATCAGTTTTCCTGGCCCACAAGCTATTTTTCTCAGAGTGCACAAAAATGTAGGTAGTGTGTGAAGGGAGAACCTTTGGTCAGACTCTTTAAAAAGCTTCTATACAGACAACACAGTGTGTCGAGATGTTTAATCATACGTTTAGCCCAGGGTCTTTGGGATCTAAGCACTGCCGCAACACCCTGAGTTCCACCTGTGAAGTTTTTTTCTCTCACGACCAGGCCCTTATCTAGTTTTGTTTTTCCTTTTGCAGCTGTGTCTGGTGGAGTTGTTTTTGCCATGATCTATGCTTTGAAGTACAGCTGTTAATCGTCTACACACACTCATATTCGGCTCACTTCTGCACAACACTTCCTTAAAGTGCTCTTTTTTCGAGAGCAACTTTTAAAGACCTACCAAAAGACATGGATTTAAGACTTTTGTAATGCTGCACCCCAGTTGTGAGAGAGTACTCATTTTAGTTTATTTATTATCCCTGTTCTGATGCCTGTCCTTTCATGTTATTTCATTTAGGTCAGATCTACCGCTGTACCTTCTTCAGATTATCTGTGTAGAATCAGCTCTGCCTATTTTTATTTTAATATGAAGCTGTTTTGACGCACATGTTTCTTTTCAAAACTACTTCTGATCTTAATTAAAAATGTCCCCTTTTCCAGCATGACATGCTGGTATTCTTTAACTTAAAAAAATGATATAGTATTGTAAGTTACATTGTACATTGCTATTTTATTTTCATAAATTAGTTGTTGCAGTGCCATTATACTGTAACAACACATTTATTATAAAGGTTAACATGTACCTCCCATCATTTTAAAACACACCTTACATGAAGTCATAACCCTTCCATACATAGTTTTTAGCAATATAAGGACAGGACAGATGAGGTCATCTTTTTGGTGTGCTGAAATATATGCACATTGATATTTTAGCAGAAGGATGGAATTTTTCATTGGATTTTCTTTTTCTATTGATATTTTAGTGCAGTAATTCTCAAAGACCCCTCACCAGTGCACATTTTGTATGTATGCCCTCATCAGACACCCAATTCAAGTCTTGCAGTTTCTACTTATGAGCTGATTAGTTGAATCTGGTGTGTTAGATGAGGGAAACTTGCAAAATGTGCACTGGTGAAGGTGTCCCAGGACAGGTTTGAGAACCACTGTTTTAGTGGACCACTGAACAATTGTGGAGGAATGGGACATGTTTTAAGAAAGCCTTCTTCTTTGAGGCAAGTAACTCCTCTCTGCTAAGGAGAACATGATTGCACAAATATGTATACATATACACACGGAGTGCATTTTCTAAAAGTGTAAACAAATCTTAGCTTGTGTGTGTATATTTGCATATTTCAACACAATTTATGTCCCAAGACCCCTGAAAGATAAGCATGTGCAAAGATTCACTAAAACTGTCCTTCTGGTTCTCTGTCTCTCTGCTCCTCTGTCTCTCCGCTCTGCCATAAGTTAACATGGTGACATTTACTTCTTTGCTCCCTTTTCCCCCACTTTGTCTGAGGGCCTTGCCAGCACTCTGTTCCTTTGAGAGGAAGACCTGTAAAATATGTAGATTTATTGCAGTCTTTCAGTGAAAACTGATACACTGAAGTGTAACCATAAAAAAGGACAAAAAAGTTAAAAAGAATTACATGTAAATATTGTAGAGGTGTTTGTTTCTCGTAGAAACACACTGGTTCTAGTCTGTAAATATGTTCATCCTTTTCCTACTTCTCATTGCAAGAAAATAATTGTACATACCTATCATTCATTTATCTTATTTGTTTTGTTTTTGTTGTTTTTTTTCCTTTTATTTTGATTTAAAGTTTTAATATTATTTGCAATATTTCTCTTGTATTAATGCGTTGAACCCTTTATTAATGGTGCATTAAAATATTTTTTAAAAAATAATTGCCATTCGGTTTTTCTTCCCCCATTTTCTTATAGTATGAACTAAAACGTGTGATTTCACTTTTTTAACTTTAGTTAGTGTGTAATGTTGCTGCTTGCAGAAACAGTATCTGCAAAGTTACAGCGCTGAAAGTTCAATGCAAACTGAGATATTTTATTTTAAAGTTATGGCAGTTTATTGCCTACAAAAACGGCTGGTTTGGACTACAGCGAGCTTCTTCCTGGGTTGGTGACATCATAAACCCTTGCTATTAACATAAACACTGCCCCAGATGTGACTTCTGCCCGTAATTGTAAGGGGGGCGTAGCGTTTCTGGACAACCTGTGCTTGGCACTTCAGCCAATAAAAATACATTTGGCCATCTAACCAATCTAAGGCCCTTTCACACTGGACGCTATTTTGACGTGCGAATAATTTGCGCAATGTTTTTATTTTTCGATCAGCTGTTTGTGTAATGAGCGCTTCCACACTGAACCGAATGTGCTGAGGCAAAAAAACGACATTTATTTCTTTTGTTTCGATGTCGATTTTTTTTATTTATTTATTTTTTTTTATTATTTTTTTTACTCTACTGGCGACAAAAACGGCTTCAACCAATCACATAAAACGAAACAAAGGTGACAAAATGTCCAGTTGATGTCACAAGCTGTTCAATCAACTTTAACCTTTCCAGGCATGGCATTTCTCTTGAGATTACAACTGTAAGCTGTAACTTACAGCTGCCGCTGTGTTAGCCCACTGTATGCTACAGACAGCAATAACTTATAACCTTTTATAAATAGTTGATTTTTTTCTAAACATTGTGTCCGCGATTATGGAAAGTGAACGTGTTGCCATCAATAGGCTACGTCTGTGGCACTGAAATGTTTACATTGTGACTCGACTGGAAACATCTGCTGGGATCGACTGATTCCCTGAAGTGCGCAGTTTGTCTCCTCAGATGCGCTGTCGTCTCTGGAGGAGATCCTCAAATTGTCCCACAGACTTTAGAAAGTAAGTGCTGAACCAGCCATGATAAAGTTTTAGTTCCTGTACAAGATTAGCATCCTCCCCTTCAGACTCTCTGTTCTATAAGACTGGCTGCACCCAAAACCTTCTTATCGGTCCTTTAAATAAAATGAAAAGCTCGTCTTCACTGAATGATGAAGTGCCCGTGTTTTCTCGGCTGTCGCTGCGAATGTTTTGGAATGTTGGAGCTCTGAAACGTCGCAAATTCGTGTTGCGGCTGATGTGAATGGTTTTGACACGAAATATTCGCTTATAAATATACCGCTTTTTCGTTACGCGTCAGGTGTGAAAGGACCTTAAGACCATTGTGTTTTTCGGAGGGATGGGCTTCATAGAAGCAGGAAGCAAACGAGCCGTTCAAAGGACAGTGGAGACAGCGGTGTGGAATAAATGTAAAATCTAAGAAAAAAATAAGGTGTTTAAAAAAGAATAAGTATTAAGACATGTTATACTCTGCCCCATAAACACAACCAAGCCTAGGGAAAAAAAAACACGGAACCACCCCTTTAAAATACAGGTACGTCAGACTCAGACATGATGTTTAAGGGGCTCCTAGTGCATTGAAATAAAACTGGGGGGAAAAGCATTGCTAAGGCCTATTTTAGCAATGTATTTTCCTTAGGGGTTAAGAACCAAATAACTGTGTAACTTTGTATTTCCAATTACATAACCCCACTGTGAGCCAAAATAATAGCATTGAAATGGAATATTGTGGCATTGATTAAGTGATTACGTGGCATTTACCAAACTTTGTTTTCAGATTATTGTAGATTTGGGCTTTTGTTGTGAATGTGAATAATGGTCTGAATACTGATGTGTATTTTTCAACTGAGTTAGAGAGGTATAAATAGCCTCTCTCACTGTTCCTCTCCTTTACCATGTTCCTATTTGAGCTGTAAAATATGGCGGAAGAATGCGGCTTGCAGAGAGGAAGATGCACACCTCAAAAAAATTACACAGGAAGCATCAAGGTTGAACTTACATGATTCATTAAAGAAAATGAGGGGATATACAGAGGTAAGGGGTAAATTCAAAGAAGCAATATATGTGTTTTTTTAGACCACCTGCTTGTAAGTGGCTGTGGACTCATTGTCAAGACATAGAAGCAAAGATACAAGAATTTGAAGAGAGGAGGAGACTGTGTGAAATGTGTCAGTTCTTGGTAAACTGTAATGAGATGCTGGGGCACACAAGCATCAAGTGACAGCTTCAGTCATCTGACTGCGATGAACTTATTTGGTTGTGGGCTATGGACACAAATGAGACCAGATAAGGTTTCGCGGAAACTTTCTTCAGAAACACTATACCACTGAACTAAAACACAGTAGCCCAATTATTTATTCTGCTCAGGAAATATGAGCGGATTCTATGGAAGTGCGGGCGCACCTGTTTGCGGTGGAAGACAGTAGCCTAGTGATATCCGGTTCGGTCGAACCAGCTAAACGGTTCGCGTCTCAAATCAGCGCTGATCCCACAAGTTACTACTGACATGAGTGACAGTCTCTCCGACTAGAAACAAACTAATATCTTGAATCATATGTTGTAACTCCAACCATTAGCTGAACTGAGACATGTTTTGCTAAACGATCTGATGAACTCACGAGCAGCTGATATTGAGCATGCGCGTGTAACCGCAGTTAGCGACTGGCATGAAGTTGGTTTGACGTTAGACGTTTGTTAGCGGTTCTTCTCGGATGAGCAGGACAGGAACATGCCCACACAATTCACTCAACCTGTTTCATTTCGAAGGCTGCTTCTTCCGGAGGTCACATTTGTCGTCTAATGCTGCATTCACGTGTTCTCTGAATTATCGTAAATAAGAGTTTCCTTGGTAAAAATGGCACATGATCGCCCTCCCATTTCAAAATTTGGGAAAAGCTCGTAATCACGACGATCAGAAGTGGGAATTTTCTAATTTCCGATAGCACGTGAAGGCAGCATTATTTCTGAACTTAATTATAGCATTGGACGTTATTTCTTTAGCCTAATTGCATAATGACATTGGGATGTAGTGGTCATTTTGTTGACTTAAAGCAACTTCAACGACATGCGGCAGAAAAATGCGACCAACGGAGAACGCAGCCTTCATTGACGCATCTGTGTCGACAGTTTAGATGACGTCAAGCAACGTTGCTATAGTTAACGCTGCGTCTAATCGGAAATATGCGATACCAGAAGACGAGTAGCATGCAGTTTCTCATCGCGAAGTCAAGTTCCTGAATAACCAATGGCGAACCCTAATGCGGGTAATGATTCATTTAAGGTGTCTGGAAACTGGACAACGATGCTACCCTGACATCAGCCGCACTGCGTACGTAAGTTAAATGAAAGAAAAAAAAACAATTTTAATAAAATCATAGGTCAATGACATAAGGAGATGAATGAGGGAAATATTTTAACAACCTGTAGTTTAAAAGGTCTGTTCCAATTTTGTACTTTTGTTGGTTTCATACATTTTCTGAAAAGGCTACAAGCCAAGTGGTGTAGCCTATCCGAGCAAAAGTCGGGACCCCAAAACCAATCGTAAGTAGCACATATTTGTGGCAATAGACATTGTATGGGTCAAAATAATCGACTTTTCTTATGCACCAAATCGTTATTATATTAGGGGAGACCAGAGACGGTTAGCACGTTGAATTCCTAGAGTGACATTGATGACACTCACACTGTGCTCATGCTCAGTACGTTACCTCAATTCTTGCCAAAAAGTAGGCTAAGCCACAACTTCCTGACGGAGGGGGGACTTTTCTTTCTGATGTACTTTTTTGGATGATGTTATACGATCAAATGTCTATGAATTCAAACAATTATTATTAGAACCACTTGTTTTGTAAGCCAAAAATAGAAGTGGTTACGTGCCAATCTAGCAGTCAAGCTAGCTCACATGAGATGAAAACATATGGTTGGTGATACTGGGACGGTTGTAACGCCCCGTTAAAACTGTCCCAGTATCACCAACCAAGTTTCATTTATATTTAAAAAACTATAAGCTAAAACTAAAATAAAAAACAACAACTATAGTTTCCCTTTTAATGTGCAGATTAAATGTAAAATGTGAACTGCATTGCAAATTAAATGTACAATGTAATCATGGTGCAAAGTGGAAGATCCTTAATCCCTAAATGATTGTATTTACATACAGTGGGGCAAAAAAAGTATTTAGTCAGCCACCAATTGTTCAAGTTATCCTACTTAAAAGATGAGAGGGGCCTGTAATGTTCATTATAGGTGCACTTCAACTATGAGAGACAGAATGAGAAAAAAATCCAGAAAATCAAATTTTTTGATTGTGAATCACATGAATTTATTAGCAAATTATGGTGGAAAATAAGTATTTTGTCACCTACAAAAAAAAGCAAAATTTCTGGCTCTCACAGACCTGTAACTTCTTCTTTAAAGCAGCACCAGGTAACTTTTCAACCTTCATAATATATTCTCAAGACTCTTGTGATGATACATCGACTTACAATAGGTTGAATGACACGTCTGCCATAGCTTGATGGGGTCTGTATCGCTTTTAATCGTACTTTTAAACTTTGGGTTTCAGGTAGTAACCCGAGAACAAAAAGAACTACAAAATTCGACTGCTATAGGACTATAGGTCACTTCCACCAACACCCACACTTCCTTATTAAATGTAAAATTCGGACGTGCAAGCCCAACTTTGTTCGTCGGATAATATAGTCATGTCCGAAGCAGCACAGACAAATAAGAAAGAAAAGGTTTTGTTGGAGGAAAGCAATAAGAGGAAACGAAAAAGTGATGGGATTAAAGGCAGGACAAGGATCAACATGTGACCAGTGTTTGCTCGTCGGCGTGAGCTGAAGGAGGCGTGCCCGACCGATGCTGTCCTGCTTGTTATGGTGATTTCCTACCACTCAAACATTGAACTGAAGTATCATATAGATTCTCTAAAACAGTAACCAATAGATAATGACGCTGGCTTGTAAACGTGAGCATCATTTGGCGTTTGAAAAAAATAAAACCCATGAAATTATATTCATATGACATGCTAAAAAATATATGAAACACTTACTGTACCTGGAATGAAGACATTGGTCTTCATAGGTCTATAATTACTAACTTCATAATGATCTCCAGATTTAAAAATAGGAGTAACAACAGCTTGTTTCCATGCATTGGGGAAAACACTGTTCAAATGACAAATTAATTAAATGAGTAATAATAGGAGTTAAGATATCTTTATGAGTTTTTACAAACATAGTGTCTAATTGATGAACATCTTTACATTTTGAATTATTTAATAAACTAATAATTGTATTAACTTGCATTTCATTAGTCTTAATAATATTAAAACTTGTACTCCCAACATCAATCGGAAACATATTTATTTCCCCCTTTACAAATTTTTCTCCTAATTCACTAACAGAATTAATAGAAAAAATCTATTGGAAATAGTAGCAATTGCATAATTATCTTCAACTGTCGTTCCCTGAACTCGAAGCTTACAATCTTCTTTAAAGGGGGGGTGAAATGCTGTTTCATGCATACTGATCTTTTTACACTGTTAAAGACTTGGAATCCCATACTAAACATAGACAAAGTTTCAAAAGTTAAGGTGGACGTTTGATGGGAGTATTTCTTTGTCAAAAATACTAGTTCCGGTTAGTCATAAGTTTCGGCAAGTTTTTTGAGATCATGCGTCCCCTTTGACGTTAATGGGGGCGGAATTTCCTTGTATGGGCCTTACGGACAATTCTACTGGAAGCGCGTGAGAGAGAGAGAGAGAGAGAGAGAGAGAGAGAGAGAGAGAGAGAGAGAGAGAGGGAGAGAGCGAAAGTAACAGGCTACGCCCATCAAAGCGCTGGCTTGTAGGATGCTGGACAGGTGATGTGCACATAACAATGTCACCAAAAAAGTGCGTTTTTGGTTGCCAGACCAAGACAGTCCTGCACAGATTCCCCCAAAACCCCCGCGTTAAGGCAACAGTGGATGTAATTTGCTTTTCCGGATCAGCAACTGAGTTGCGCGAATGTTTATATCTGTTCGCTGCATTTCGGTGCCGACTGTTTCATAAACAAGGCCCAGCTCGACGCCGGATTTTCCCGATCGTCTAATGCTGAATGATGGAGCAGTCCCAACGTTAGAACCGCAGGCGGTGAGTGAGACTGCTTCAAATGTGTGTTTTTGCCTATGCTCATCAAGTAGCCCAAACATGATCACGTATAGTTAATTGATCAATGGAGCATGCGATGTGTAGTGCGTGTACATTTGTTTAGCTGGCCACTATATGTGTAACTTTATGTTTGTGTATTGTAAAAGCACTCCAAACAACAATACACAAAGAGGGGGGAAATATGTTGAACTAAATAAGCGCGCTTCTTCATTCAAATGCGCTACTATTCCGTGTCTTTCTATGTAAACACTAACTTAACCTGTCTACACAAACCACGCGTAAACACACAAACACACGTGCACAACTGCACTTCCCACATGTACACCTTCAAAGACCAAAATACGACGATATAATTCAAGTATAAATATGTAAATAACACAAGCCGCTAAGCATATTATATAGTTAGTGTATAACTTGTACCACATAGAGACGTCCTGCTCTAGTCGTTTTTGCTGCTGCTCCTGTTCAACTGCAGCCTCTGGGTCTGATTCCGGATCATAGATGTATGGCTGTATCTGATTAAAAGCCATATTTTTATTTTGAATAAAGTTTTTTTCCCGCTGTTAGGGATGACACAGCTTTACGACGCACTCGACTCAACACAATAGCAGCAGCGAGCACACGTCATTATTTAGCTCCGCTCACACGATACGCCCCCACCCGCTCGGCTTTTTTCGGAAAGACTCGGAACAGCGCATCTTTCTTATATAATTATAAAAAAAATAAAGACTTTTCGGAGATATGCAGGATGCAATGCTACTCTATAGGTACTCAAGATTGACATGACACTGACTGAAACTGAGTGTTTCACCCCCCCTTTAAAAGTAGGCTCTTTCCGACAAAGCGTGTTTACATTTTTCCAAATTTAGCTACTCTTATTTCTCAGATAACTTTATAACAAAGCCTATATATATCTCTTCCAGACTTAATAGCTTTCTTTAAAGCTGAATCTCTTTTTTTAATCAGCTCATGTCTCATTAAACCACGGTAAATTATTCTTAAGCTTTAATTTTTTAAAACTCGAATAGTAAAATTCTCTCTTACAGATTTAATTTTATTTTAAAAAGTATTGCAGCCATAATCTATATCCCTAGAAGCTAATATGTTGTTCCACTTTAAACCAGCTATTTCCTCATTAAATGCTATTCATCTTCCTTTAGGTATACAATGAAAAACCTTAGAAGAAGTTACTGTATTATTTTTAAACCTATTTTTTGTTAATTTCCATGCAACCAAGGTTAAATTATGATCAGATATAACCTAGTGATCAAATTATAACTCTTAATTATCCTTTTGGGTCTGATGGTAAATATTAAATCTAACTGTCTTAGTTGAATTTAGCTGCAATATATATATATATATATATATATATATATATATATATATATATATATATATATATATATATATATATATATATATATATATATATATATATATATATATATATATATATATATATATATATATATATATATATAATATTTCTTTTTAAATTTATCTTCTCAGTTCAGGTAAAGTTGTAACAGTGGAAAGACTGTATTAAAATCAATTTTTAGATTTTTCAAGCAATCATTTCATAAATCCACGTAAATACATTGTTTTAGCAGTTGACATATTGATTTTATAATATAATAAATTGGTTATTCCAGTATAAAAAATGTTTATGTATTGCTAAAAATTCTAAAAAGTGTTACAACTGTCCCTGGTCTCCCCTAAGTCACCCACCCAATCAGAAGCTTGGCCCGCCCTGGCGCCACGCCAAATAACTGATTTCAATAGGCTATTTCAGCTTCAGATTTTGAGAGGGATCACGGTTTTCATTTGCTTGCCATCAAAAAATCAGCTTGTTATTTAGAAACTAGAAAGCCAGATTTAAGTCTCTATTTTCAGTTTAAGCATTCAAGTGATTTTAAATCGTTTTGCGTAAAGATGTGCTTGTGTGTTGTTTTCTCTGTGCATACACTCAAAGCTCACACAGAGAGCCGCATCTAGACAGTTCTCTTTTGCCTCTCATGTTCATGTGTCATTTCTTTACAGAAAATTATAATTTTTTGCGCTCACTGCCATCACAATATGGGGCAGAAATGTTATTAAAATGTGTGGGAAAAAATTCTGTTCTTCATATTTAGAACATAAATCTATTATATATGAGTTATTACGCAAGCAACAGTGCTGACTTTCAGAAACAGTTCAGAAAACAAGTTAATGAGTAACTTTCTTAGACACATTGGCCCTCATTTATCAATCTTGCGTAGAAACGGGTGTATATGTTGGCGTAAGATTATGCTTACACTCCTCTCACCGCCTGATTTATGAAACTGTGCGCACCTCTGCAATTCAGGTGTACGCAATACTTGCCCTTGATAAATCCCGCGGCTGAAAACGATCGTCATTAGAATAACACGCCCCTATATATTCAAGTCTCCGCCTCTCCCACGCCCTCATTTTACGCCATGGACACACAGAAGACGGCAAAGAAACGAAACTTCTCCGACGTGGAGATCGGGCGCGCTCAATCATCTCTTTAGTCCACTAGTCAGGGCACTGATTAGGACATAAGTCAACGGGCTGACTCCCTGATCAGTGCTCTGACTACTGAACTATTGAGATGATTGAGATGCGCCCATCGAGACCATCACCAGGGAAGTGGAAAAAAACCCGAAATTGTTTTATTTGGGAGTTTAAAGAGTGGGATTAAAGGCGCTCACAAAAACAAAATATGGACCCAAATTACGAGTAGCTACTGTTAGTGTGGGGGTTGAGAAGCGCACTCCAGCAGTTTAAATAGCTGTTTGGATGATAAATGACCATCCCAATGCATTATTTTACAGCACGTTTTGAAACAATTGGCATTTAATTTCGTATCACGGCATGTATTGGGGTGTACAATAGTGATGATGATGTGATGTGGAGTAAGATTCATTCACATTAATAATTACATGACAATTTGTAAGATTCTTCTTATTATTATTATGATTATTATTCTTAATGACGCTTGTTATTTAGAAGAAAATGCCGTTTTTATTGATTTTATTATTATTTAAAAGAAGAAGGCCATTTTTATTATTTTGTCAGTCTGAATTATTTTAGTCCCAGTCCGTGCGCAGCTGCTGAGCCAGGCGGGCCTGAAACGTCAGGTAAAGCGCACAGGCTCGCGACTGGAGGAATACATATGCCTACAGATCAAACATTTTGGTAAAGTCACACAAATTAAACATTGACGTTCATGTTACACAAAAATAAACACTAAATGTTGTTGTTGTGGTTTTTAACAGTGTATCATATAGCATATCTTGTCAGTGCGTTTTGTGGTGTTAGGAATTGCTTTTCTGCGCATTTTCCCACTAACTCAAACGTGCGTACACCACCTCCTGAGCTGGCGTAGGATTTGAGCGTGCCGTACGCCAACGTCCATATTGATAAATCTCGAAGTCACCGTGGGTTTGGGTGTACGCAAGGTGTACGCTGGAAATTTGGTGTACGCACTTTTGATAAATGAGGGCCATTCTGTTTTTTTGGTCTATTAAAAAAAAAAAAAAAACAGTAAAATCAGCAGAATTGCTGCATCTCCGAGCAACAATGGGACTTATTACTCAAAGAATCAACATATTTTAACAAATCAGATGATTAAATGATTTATTTATATAGACATGAAACTGCTCTTTTAATTCTTTCAAATAATAATACAAATGTGGATCAATTATTCTTGAACTGACCAAAGTATTTGAAGGGAGAAGGTTATTAACGTTTTAAAATTGTAAAATTATGATGTTAAATCCACTATTGTTTTATATAGAATTGATGTCTAGTAACTAGTTAAATTACAAAGAAATGAAGAGGAATTCCTTACTTTTTTAAATGACAGTAATTAATGAATTAGTAATGCATTACACCAACACTGATTATATGACAATACATTTAAAAATAGTGTTCATCATTATAGTCCTCTATAGCAGTAGGCTACTGCTTAAGCTGTACAGGGCAGGTCCTTTTTCTCTCAGAAAATGTTAAAAATCAGAACTATTTAAAGGGGTGATGAATTGAGAAATTAACTTTCCCTTGAGCTTTTGATATATAAAAGGTCATGGTAATATAAGATTATCCTGTAAGTTTCAGAGCTGAAAACTTCTTTGTTAGTCAAAGGCAAGCTTTTATTGACACCAGGCTCAGAAAACGATCGTGTGCGCATCTTTTCGTCATCGCGCAAAGAAACACCGCCTCTACAGCACGTGTAGTTCGGTAGCCTCACCCACCGACTCTGATCGTCTTGCGCTAGCCAGCAGCAATAAACATGCCGAAGAATATAGCAAGATATTGCGCTATTCCTGGTTGTGGAAGAACACAGTCGCTGCATAAGCTTCCTTCTGATCCTAATATTAGGAATGAGTGGTTGAACTTGATTTTAATGAAGTTCCAGCTCACGTGGAGAAGACATGTTCACTTCAGTTTACTGCGGTATCGTTTGTAAACAAATCTCCGGTAGATGCTGGATTTGCAGACATTTAAAACACAATGCTGTTTCTTCTATATTGGATCCAACAGGAATAGTGCAACACATTTATGTGAGTAAAATGTGTTTTTTATATGTAATAGTATTGCATTGTTATAGTTCGTTTTGATTATGTGTAACTTACGTGTCTAACAGAACATACCTTTAGCATGCTGGACTCAGAAGTATGGGCCAGGGCTTGCAAAGCCCAACGTCCCTGGGCTATTTATTTTCCAGACGGCTTACCAAAACGTAAGCCTGTTGGCAGGCCGGTAAATGTCAAATAGTGAAATAATATTCCTTTCTTGATCTGCGCTGACTTGACATTTGAAGGGCGTGCACACACATATGTGTGTGTGCGCGCGGTTCACGCTTGATCGGGCAGGCCATGTAATACAAAAATAATAGTCCAATCAATCACGGGTGGATGAGAATAAAATAGCCAATTACTTATTAGTTATGATGTTTTTGAATGTAAAAACCACACAAACATCATTAGTTGACCTCAGACAGCAGTATAAAAAATAAAAAGCCAGTTCATTAAACCTTTAATATTAATCAGCACCCAGCATGTTTTATTTAGCTGTGCGCAGGGAAGGATTAACATAAGGGCTAGGTAGGGCTGAAGCCCTAAGGCCCGAGCACGGAGGGGGTGAAACTGGCTGAACCAGACTTAATACCTCCGATCATATAAAGTGAAGTGTTGAGGTAAACTAGGCTGCCTACATGACTGTAATCATGGCCGTAGTCCACTATGATGTCACCGAGGTCCAGAACTCTGTGTTTTTTCCGAGGTGTACATAATAAATGTTGTGAAACAATTAACTAATAGAGTACTAACACTACTTTAGTGCTGCAAGGATATCTTCTTATCTGAGCTAACCTGCTTGCAGTCTGTCAAACATCATAAAATGCACATATAGATCAGAGAAATACACATTTTCTTGGGGGTTTAGGATCTCACTGGTTTTAAAACTCCTTAAGAAAGTTGTATGCTCAAAGGTTGTTGCTGTTAATGGAAACCTGTTTGCTTTGACCTCACATCTGGAGTTAATGCATTTATATTGTCAATGTGTTGCAGCCTGGAATATTTATAGGCCTACTTAATATTAAAATTGGTTATTTGGATAGTATATAGGCCCTACTCATTGTATCTCTGTGCTTTGAATCTTTTTGTATGGATTACGAATTATTTTTGTGGTAACGTTGTGGCACCAAGATCGGCTACTATTGGGGCCCCATAGTAACATATATTTACATGTTCTTAATCCGGATCTGGCTGTGTGGAGTTAAATCTGTGTGGTGAAGTTGTGCTAGACAGCGAAATAGCGGGTGTGAAGCACAAATGACAAATAGCACCAATTTTCAGTCAAGGGTAAATACATCATAACTTTTATTTACAATACGCTCAGTTTTTTACAAGGAATGGTCATTGCAAATACTGTCATGCAAATCGGCGGAGGGGTACTAATGATGTTGAATTAAAATTTTACTGTAACTGTAATCATAGCCACGAGCGAGAGTGAGACAGGAGGATAGCGGAGGCAAAAGCGCACAAAATAACTTTTGTTAATAAAAAAAGTTATTTCTTACTTGTTGTTGTTTTCAATCAAATAATAGTGAACCACTAGCCTGGGAAAACCCAGACAACTTCTGGGAAATTTATATTTTTAGATTATATTTATTATAGTTACTACTGAGAATGGTCGGGTTTTAACCAGGCTATAGTGAACCACAAACTGAGCATTCGTTTTATTTATTTGTTATAATGCGGGTGGGCTATTTTATATCATCCGTCTTAGATTTTTTATTGTACTAGTGTATTGTTGTTGTATTTTCATTAAAAATAGAATGCAAGCCTACTGTTTTAACGATTTTGGATGCAGCCAGTGTTACTTAATGATAATGATGTCAAACATGAATGGGATGTCACGATTTGATACATATCACGATACTGATCTCACAATACGATATTATTGCGATAGTCCAAGACATGGGAAAAGGTAACAAAAAACGTACTGTTGATACTAATGATTAAAATGCTAAAGCTGATATTACATTGGGTAATAAAAATATTCATGTTTCTGAAGCTGAAAATACAGAATTATTTTAAACTAATATGCTTGCACTCTGTCACTGATTACTAGATAGCTACAGTATAGGTTACTTTTTACTTGTGATATAAGATAGTTTCGCATTATCGACCCACATATATTCCCCAATTGCATTATAGTCTACTATATTATAGTTTTGCTGTGTACTATAAATATATTTGTTGTGACATTTGCTCACAATATTTTTCTTACAAAAACCTCAGTAACATGTAGCCATCATTCAGAACAGGAATGTGCCAATGAGGACATTTTCCCACTGGTTAACTAACTTGTGACAAAACCAATGTTATCCATTAATCTTGCACTGTGAAAAGAGATGTGTTAAAGAATACTATTATTAAAAAAAATATGAATCAAAATTAATTATTTCAAAATTTGAAAGACAAACACAAAAGAGGTGTGTTTTAAAGTAATTTGGTTGCATTATTAATGTATCTTTAAATAAATAAACATGTATCATATTATATTGACCCATCTGCAAAGAGTCATGAAGGGATTTCTGGAATGTTTTTCTAGAGCCACATGACATTCAGCCAACACTGTAACATGGTTATCTTCATCTTGTTAAATTGAAATTGAGAAGTGCAAGAGAGAAGCACAAATAACTGCAGTTCATTAGGGCATTGAGGAATTTTATCAAAATCCTTTGTTAGTAGGGGTTAACAGTTTATGGCCCAAGACCAGTAGTGAAAAAATTAAGACAAAGAGTCAGGAGTGCAGTTTACTGAAGAAATGCAGTTTCATCAGCAGAAGCCAGCTTCAAGTCTCACACGGAGTTTGTAGTTCCCTCTCTCCCTGTCTCGTTATACCATACATACATACAATTGTCCCAACAGTTATACTGTTTTTCAAGGTTTAGCCACATCATTACTGCAAGGTTGATTCTGACTGGCTCAGAGAAAATTAACAGTCATGGTAAATTTCCACACATTGTCAGTAAATCTGTGTCCATAGACGTGTCACTTATGCTTTCACCCCAGAGTTAGGCCCATAGTGGCCTTCCAGATCTGGAGCAGGTGCCAGCTTTCCCAGAACAACAAGTCCACTCATCTCTTAGGAGGTCCATTCTCTGCACTGATCTGTAACACAGAATATTGCACACATACACAGATACACAGTCTCTCCAATGTTGAAGCTGATTAATCTCTAGTTCTAACCCAAAACATACTGATAACAGGTGCTGTCTCTCAGTGAGAGGTACAGACAGTATAGGTAATATTCATCTTTAGTTTTTTAGTAAAAGGAAATATAAAATGAATAAAATATAATACATTAAATAAAAGACGAGACAAAACCATATTTCATCTGAAAGCTGGGCTAAGTGAGAAAACACTGTTTCTGCTATATAGATATCAAAATCCCCCTTTCACCTTGTTAATTCGCAAAACTATTGAATTAAAACATTTGCTAAAAGAACAAAAACAGCCCAAACATAAAATTCCAATGATGCCTTATATATTTTAATATAATGCCTCTCTATGTTTGCTTACAGTGCTGTATGAACACCTACCCCTCAGCTGAAACTGGTGTATACTTTATTATGAAGTATATTATTTGATAGGATAAGCTTAAACTACACATCAAATGAGCAGCTGTTAATCTGATGTAACCAGTTTAGTAATGTAGCCCAACTGCTCAGTTTTGCTACGCAAATTCTATTGCTTAATTATTCTTTCACAGTTTTCCCATGCAGCGTTGAAGATTATGCAAACAGAAACCGTTTTAGTGCCCGCAACTGAAAGAGCTACTAGGGTTCTTTAATGTGATTTCTAGAGTTTAAACATTAAAGGCCCATTCACATTTCACACCAAGAATGATAACTATAAAGATGACTATATTAGCGTCCACATCACTCTTTTTTCTCTCCACGTTGTCACATGTTCTGGTTTATAGGTTAAATTGTAGATGGTGCTAAAATGGCACTGTCCTTGACATGAAATTGCGTATGATTACAGTTGATCATTGTTCATTCTTAACTCACACACTTTGTGATTTTTTTAGCAAATTCAAAATTTTGACTTTGAATTCATGTATTGAATATGGGCTTGCAAGGTTTTATCTTTGTGAGACAAAGAGTAGACAAAAGGCATTAGGCTACATAGTGTTTTTGGATGAGTGAATGTGCACAAAAGACAAATTGGTCATCATTTCTTAAAAGGTTTCCCATTATTTTTAGTCACCCTTTTTGACTTTAAAAATAAAAATAAAGCACCAATATTCTATAACCTAAAGTAATAGCAGCATTCATAATTAGGCCTGGATATTTCACATTTTCACGGATTACTTATGTTTTTTATTGATTCAATTTTTAAGTATGAAGGAATGGATGAATAAAGTAGCCTACTTTTCTGAATTACATTATACGCAGAGTTTAGATGGCTATTTTAAAAAACGAGTTGCGGGAAAAATTACGGAGCCGCGGGTTGTGGTTTTTTGGGCTACAGTTATAAAGTATTGCGGCCGCGGAAAAATATAAAAGAATCAAAGAATAATTAAAATGGAACGGTTCAGTGGAGAACGAATTCACTTGGCAACAACCGCTGCACGTGAGTAGACACGTCACTTGAGCATTTCACAAATCAAGCATCATCACATCACATGAGTTATTTTTTTACGGTCTATGGTTATGCCTTTGGTGGTAGAAGCATAGGTTCGGTTGTCCGTGGATGAACAAGCAGCACTATAAAATGTCAGGTAAATGGAGAAAAACCATCTCCACGGATGCTTTCTCTCTTTACTGCTGAAATCTATTCAGCACCACATGAGAAGGGTGGGGAAGAGAGCATAATGTCTAAAAGAAGACAGCCCTGAGATTGTAAACTGTACAAACAGTTTTTTTTACGGTCTATGGTACAAACACACACACACAATTTTGGAAACTATTTTGATTGTTTTTGAAATAAGTATCTTCACCAAAGCTGCATTTATTTTATTAAAAAAAAAATAATGTTGACTGTAATATTGTGAAATATTATTAAAATGTAAAGTAGGCCTAACTGTTTTCTATTTAAATATAGTAAAGTGTAATTTATGCTGAGACTCTAGTCTTCAGTGCATAGACCGTAAAAAAATATGACTCATGATCCTATAGAAATCATTATAATATGATTATTTTGCTCCTCAACAAACATATGATTATTATCAATGTTGAAAACACTTTTAGGATTATTTAATTAATAGAAAGTAAAACAAATAAAATAAAAAGTATTTATCTGTATACAACAATCAGTTTTCAAAACTAAACGTTTCCAAACATTATATCCAGTGGTTGTCTAGTTTTCATTCCATTTGGGCGGGTTTTGAGCATGGTTTTGAGTTGTCATTGGGGTATAAATATTTTTGGGACCTGGCAACCCCTGAAGGGGAGTTGCCGGCAGCCAGTGTTATAGCCATAGACCGTAAAAAAAAAGTTTAGGAGATTTCTCTGCTAGTCATTTTGATCTGTGGGATAACGTTATATTGCTTGCTGTGGCGCTGTACCCTACTTTACGTTATTTTGTTACGTTTGCAGAGTAAGTCAACTGACTGTCGTCGGTAAACACTGACGGAAAAACACTAGTCAGTAAAGGGAAAGGATTCAACGGAGTAATATGTCTAATGAGAAATCTAAGTTAACTTATGTGTTAACTGGAGGATGCGGATTCCTTGGGCAGCACCTGCTGAGAGTTTTGTTGGAGAAGGAAGAAAATATCAAGGAGATCAGGCTTTTCGATAAAACCGTTTACCCAAGTCTACAAAGTCACAGTACAGGTAAGAAACACATGAAATGAACTGTTCATTACGAGCTCATTGGTTTTCACAATGTTTAGAATTTGTGTGTGTGTGTGTTAAACAAATTTGTTAAATATACGTTGTTAGTGATTGATGATGTCTTAATGTGCTATCGGACATTTGATAATCCCCCATTCTGAAGTCGTGATTACGAGCTTAGGCACTCAAATTGAGTGCGGGATGGCGTTCGTGTGCAATATTTATTTGGGAAACTATTTATCAAAACATTCATTTTTTTCAGACGACTGGTATTACCAATTAATAGGCCATAGCCTACGTCACACGTGATTAGTGTCATGTTTTTAAACAGTTTGCTCTCGAATTACGCATAGTTTATATATAGCCTAATGGGAATTACATTTTAAATATGTGATAAAATGACTCCTCTTGCTGAGCATAATTCCTTGGTAACAAGGTAAACACAACATCTGAAAACATTTGTGTTGGAAATTAATGAAGCCATAGGCTAATCGAAGAGGACAAGTGGAAATATTTTTGGAAAATAAATAAATCTCTCATTTTAAACTATATTGAATTATGTATAATCTTCCTTTAGATTATCATAGTTCTAAAAAATATATACAATGTTAATTTATAGGCTGTTTTTGGACATTTGAGATGAGCACAGTATAGGGTGTAGTTTCTGAAAGTGCCCAGGGGAAACATCTGTTGTTTTTTATGACTCCAATAACGGGAAAGAACATTGAATGACAGAGGAAATGGAAATGTCTCTCACCTTCCCCATTGTCACAAGGATGCTCCATCCATTTGATGTCCTGCTCTACAAAGAGGATATTATTCAGTGTCTTCACCAACCCTCACTGATCATGATGTAATGGATAAATTGACTTTTGCCCTTTTGCATTATATAATTCTGCAGCATCTGGCTGATAAATAGAAGCATGGTGCGAGTTGGATTTTGAATTTAGTTAGCTGCTTCTAATTTTTTGTCAAGTGTTTTCTATTAGCCAGAGTTTCTTTGCTTTTCATCAGGTCGATTTAATACTTCGCTAATTTTTACCCAGGGCCCGGTGCATAAGTTAATGTAATATATAAACATTGCATTACTTCTGCAAAGGTGATTGGAATTGACAACAGTTTATCATGTGGTCAAAGTCCAAATAGCAACAGAAAAAGGTTAGATAACCTTTTGTTTTATTTTTTTATCAGAGCTGAACATTGACCTATTGAACTTTTTTTTTCTTTATAAACTTTGTGACTGCTTGCAAATATTTTTCATAGGCTGACTTTACATATGCTATTTATGTTTTATTATAAGGCTCAATTAATCAAAATCATCCAGATACAAGGGACACTTGAAAAATGTTCATTTGAACAGGGTGTTCCAGTCACTTAAATTATTCTTTGTCTTTTGTGGCGGTTAAATAGTTTGTCATTCTTTTGAGTTGCTAAATGCAATAGCAACCGGAAACTTTAGATATCAGAAAGCTGCTACAGCAGATCCAGAGACAGTATTTCTTTGCGGAACAGTTATGAATAGCTTTGTTTATTGTTAGATACATATCCGTGAGTGAGAAATGGAACAATGCATGTTGTTTACCAGGACGAGTGTGCTGCTTCCACCAGATAGATTGAGTTCATTGTTTATTTCCTGTACATAGTAATTTTATTTTTATTTTAATCAAGAAAATAACTTGCAATTGTAAAAATGACATTAGGAAGGATGCTTCCCAAGGTAAGCCATAGAGATAACTGGATCATAACTGGATCAAAGTGACCTTGTCATCAGCTGTCACAAACACACCCACACACTCCCTCATTAAATAGAATAAATGACGCACATACATACTCACATTGTTTGGTTCAACCCTCACAAAAAAAAACAGAAATGTTAGTAGACTTTAGTACTATATAAATCTTTTTTTATTGTACACAAAAATTGGTTACACGTTATTTATTTATTTTTCACGTTATTTTATAACAAACAAACCATTATTTAAATACTGAGTAATATTAATTTACAACATTAGGGTTATGATTAGGGTTTTGTTAGCATAATATCATATAATTATGTATAATTTACTGGTATTACTACAGGAAGTATGCTGTGGGTAATTTATGTAACAAGGACACCTTAAAATAGCGTTACCAAAATATTTTTGTCTATGTAGTTGTAGCTGCATCAGTTTTTAGCTGCCCATTTATTTGCATCTTATGGCAATTCATAACTATTTTACTTTTGTATGAATTTGTACGATGGAGTGGGGTTAGGGGTGAACCTTCATGCTTGCTTTTTTGTTATTGTGCAAGTTCATACGAAATCATTTCCCTGTAACAGTTACATTTTCCAGTGAGATCAGTTTCACATATCAGGCTGATATGTGAAATAAAATATCATCTAGATAAAATCTTTTTTATTGACATTTAAGCCTTCATATCAAAACTCTAAACAACCCATATTTTCTTTTTACATGGTATCATATCTCTTTCTTTTTTATTTGCAGAACATGTGAAGGTGTTGGTGGTGCAGGGAGATATAACAGATTATGGGAATGTGCGTGATGCCTTTCAGGGAGCAGACCTGGTTATCCATGCTGCTAGTTTGGTTGATGTGTGGTATAAAGTCCCTGAGACTGCCATCTATGCCGTCAATGTACAAGGTGAGTGAAGAATAAGATCAAATAACAAAAGGAAATAGATGGCAATGATTTCACTGTAGAAGTGATACCAATTTTTTTGCACTTGAAAGGTTTAGGAGATGGCTAAGAAAACACTGAATGTTGCCAACTTAAAAGATGGACTAATGTTTAAAAGTTTTGCTCACCAAGGCTGCATTCATTTGATCAAAAAATATAGTAAAAAGGCATAATATTGTGAAATATTATGCTTTCAAATATATATGGAATATATTTTAAAATGTAATTTATTCCTGTGATGCAAAGCTGAATTTTCAGCATCATTACTCCAGTCTTCAGTGTCACATGATCCATCAGTAATTATTGTAATATGATGATTTGGTGCTCAAGAAACGCTTTATATGTTAAAAACAGTTGTGTTTTGTGGAAATTGTGAATCGTCACTTTTCTTTTCATGCATTTTTTGCTTTCTTTAAAAAATAAAAAACCTTACAGACTTGATACTTTTGAACAGTAGTATTTTTTGCACCAGTGGGTGTTTTGTAGGTTTTGGTTTCTCCCACAGTTTTCCTTTGGTGACATTTCCAGTAACCTTAAAGCTTTACGATCGGTTTGGTCCGGAAATGCATCATATACTCTCACACACAAGGCGGGAATTCACATTGTTTTATTTCCGCAAATGATGAATGTGACGATAATAGGCATGTGCTTTTTAGCAAAAGTCCACAGCTCTTGTACAATAAACCCACATGCTAGGATGAAAAGATCATGTAGTTTTATGAAAAATAGAGAGCATGGAATTACTAACATCTCATTAAGCTCAATAGAAAGCTCAAAGCACATCATATCTGTGATAACTGTATTATCACAGATACAATATTTTTAGTTTGTGTTCAGATCTGTCTTGCCCCGTTATTGGTTTTACGCTTATTCATCAGCCTATTTTTAATTTTGACTGTTTGTGGTAGGCCTCACTGATTAAGTGTTCCTAACATGTATTTTGGACTGTGTCAGTATTATAGCACTGATAGATGTAGACAAACCCTGAGGATACAGATAAAAACAAGGGCAAGAGATGATGAATGTGCTATCAGACTGGAATTTTCCTTTAGTCTGGCTCTTGTCCTACCATATCATTTGGTACTTTGTTCTCATATGTGCATTCCACCGGAAATATCCTCTTTAAATACCATTGAAAGAGGCTGGATACTTAATTTGTTTACCTTTGTTTTACCACTTATCACTAAATATCTGAAACTGCAGAAAGCATTTACATAGCTGGTGAGCTTCTCATTTAGACTATCTGGTGCTTTCAAGTGCATGAAAGCATTACTTGGAATTTAGGACTTGTCATCTGTTCCAAGCTTAAAGAGCCTGAGTCTAATTAATGTCAGTTCAAGCAACACAAACAACTTTGTTTTCATTCCTTCACTTGTTTTAGAACAACAATATTGTTCCTTTTTTCTTCATCCTTTAGCATTTTATCATGTTTTTTATTTAATGCTATTTCTTTCTGGATGCTGTTCTCCATCAGGGACGGAGAATGTAATAAATGCCTGTGTAGAAATCGGTATTCAGCATTTGATCTATACAAGCTCCATGGAGGTGGTTGGCCCAAATATAAAAGGAGATGCATTCATCAGGTAATTGTATTTATTTAAATGGCTTTATTGATTATGTAAGAAGACTTTACATAGTGATGTGCTACATAGTGTTGTATGTTCAGATTTAAAATAAACATTGGAATAAAAAAAGTTTAAGGGATTTGGGTAGAATGGAGAGAATGTCTGGGAGACTGAAGGAGAAGAAGGAGTAACATAGCAAAATTGAACAAAATTCTCAACATTCCATCTTGAAAGATATTTCAAGCTGAAAAATGATTTATCACAGTGATGACAGACGAACACAGTCTGGAAATGCTATTTCCACCATCTTACCTTTCAAAAAGGGGTTTGTATCTCTGCCACTGCTGTGTTTCTACTGGTCACCTGATGCAAGTAACGTTTGCATGTCTCAAAACACTTGTGCTTTGTATCTGGTCTAATGTCAGGATTTCTTAAGTAACAGTTTCCAGCTCTGTAATCAGATGGAATCTTGTTTTCCCACACTCTGTGAGGATTTTGCTAGAAATTCATGAACTCTGCTTGTAAACATGTTAAAATGTGAGCTGAGAGGATCTATTTTAGCCACAATATGTAATTTAAAATTTCAAAAAACAGATTGTGAATGCTCCACTAGTAATCAAGCCAATTCAAACTCAGAAAAGTCTGCCATGCGGTCGTATCAGTGACCCAAATGACAACTTAAAGGGTTAGTTCACCCAAAAATGAAATTGATGTTGTTAATGACTCTAATGTTGTTCCACACCCATAAGACCTATGGGTGACCTTAGTTCTTTTTGAAAGAACTAAGTGTTTTTAGCTAAGAATAAACTAAAAAAGTTACACAGTGTAGCTTTAAACATTAACATTTTCCTAAATGACTAACACACGTACACGTCCTCCGTTTTGAGTTATTTTCATTTAAGCAACCCACAGTTGATATGTAATGTTTTTAAACATCAATTGCTTGCTGTGGAAAATGCCTTTCTAAGGTCATGAAAATAATAAATGTTTTTGCTGGAAACTGTGAGCTGCCATAGCCAGCTATTCACAAGAAAGAGAAAACAAATATAACCTCTCTGGAAAAAAGTATTGTACTCTAAAAATTGTTGTAATATCTGTATATTATATTATACAAATATTTTTAATCATTTTATAAATTTTTTTTATTGGGTGTTGCTAAAGCCATCCTCAGGATGTAGCATCAATTTATGCTTGCACAGATAGAATGTGAATTACACATTCCCTCTGTGTAAGCTATAAGAATACATCTGTGTCTACTCATTCAGAGAGGGAATACAAAGAGAGTGAGCATTATGAGTATGAGTTTGGTGAGGACAGTATTGGTCGGGTTGTGCCACATCATTTTACTTACAGATGGAGTTGAGTCATCAACTTAATACCTGTGTAGCACTTCTACCTATTAACCTTTTCATTTGTCTTGTTTTCTTCTACCTTGGCACAGAGGGAATGAGGATACTCCATATAATATATTCCATGAGATGCCCTACCCGAAGACCAAAGCTGCAGCTGAGAAAATGGTGCTGGGAGCCAATGGCACAAAGGTACTACCGGTACACAATCCAGTGGAGTACAACAATCACACGAATTTAAAAATGACCCCAGCTTTGCTCTTTTTAGTGTTTAATCATTTTTAAAAGTCACAATCGCCATTTGCAAACACACAGAGATTAATAAATGGAAACAGCTTTCTCTTGTTTTTAAAGGGTTTGTTCACCCAAAAAAATGAATTGATGTCATTAAAGACTCACCCTAATGTTGTTCCACACCTGTAAGATCTCCGTTCATCTTCAGAACACAGTTTAAGATATTTTATATTTAGTCAGAGAGCGTATCTAAGTGTATGCACACTATACTGTCCATGTCAAGAAAGGGAATAAAAACATCATAAAAGTAGTCCATATGTGACATCAGTGGGTTAATTAAAATCTCTTGAAGCATCGAGAATACATTTTGGTCCAAAAATCACAAAAAACTACGATTTTATTCAGCATTGTCTTTTCCGTGTTTGTTTTCAATCATCAAATAAAGAAATCACGTGACATTGGCGATCCGAATCATGAATCAATCCGCTGATTCATAGCTGATTCTTCCAAGCTCACATTTGGTTTTGAACTAACAAGCTACTTCACCTTTTCTGCAAGTGATAAATGTAATTTAAAAATATATATTTTCTACGTAAGCTTTTACATATGTTTTATTCAGGAGTGATGTACAAAAATCATCCAAAACTTCATTAAAATAAACCTTTGGATGGAATTGAAATTCTTACTTCTCATTTACATTGTTCTAGTTGCTACTATTTTCCAGCCTTGCACAATACTGCATCCTCCCAAACCCAAGGGATACAAAGACCACATAGCACTCGTGCTGCAATCCTTAAATGACTATGTATGATTTGTTATAGGCACGCCTTTGCTCTTGGTGTTTCAGCATGCCATGTGTTTATTGGCATTTCAAAACACTTCATCATAACACTGTTGGTGCGTCTTCTGCATCTGAGCGGTTTGTTTTGGAGTAAAAAGACAGTTTGTTTTCTTTTCTGCTGCCAAAAATGATTAATTTATTTCTCTCTCCCTCCCACTCTCCATGATTAGGTAAAAGGAGGGAACATTCTTTACACATGCTGTCTGCGGCCAACGGGTATCTATGGGGAACAACATCAGCTCATGAAAGACTTCTACAAGAATGGGGTCCGTACAGGTGGTTGGATGATCAGGGGAGTTCCACGGGACACTGAGCATGGACGAGTCTATGCAGGTTAACCATCAGACTCCTGGTTTTGTGTGTGATGATTCTGATTGAACGTGAACAAACAGTAACTAAAGCAACAGAGGAACTGAGAAAAATGGCTTTAAATGCTTTATTCACTCCCTTTTTTTTCTGAATCTTGGCAAATCTGTCAGTCGTAGGATGGAGGACTGAGTCTAATTATGTCACAATTATGATGATCCCCTTCATAAAATGCTATATACTTATGTGTTTAAAGAAACTTTTGCACTGTGAAAGATACAAATCTTATAAACAAGTCTTAAATATTGCCTGTAAAATATTCGGTACTATTAATGATAATATTTATCTTTTTGTAGCAATTACAATAATTTTAGTTGGATAAACTTCAAGCATAAAGCATAAGTAAAACAAACCATGACTGTCAGTAGAAGCAGTTAATGTCTAATTCAGTACATTTTAACTTTTTGAAAGAGGACATTTCTTTTAATAGAATAATAACCCATATATTTATTTTAGACAATTTTTCTCTGAACTTTTCTGTGTTCCCCCTACACCCCCTTTTTATTAAACAAGTAGGAAAACTGTCAGTACACAGAATGCAAATGTATCTGTGCTGTTTATATATTTGTTATGGTTTTAAAAATTCTATAAGTAGCTTGAGTTAAGAATGAAAGACTCCGCTGTGAAATCCTTTAAAATACTTCACATGTGTTTTTGTGCACGCAGGTAATGTGGCCTGGATGCACCTTCTAGCAGCTCGTGCTCTGCGGGAACGTCCCGATCAGCTGGGTGGGGAATGTTATTTCTGCTACGACGACTCGCCATACAAGAGCTACGAAGACTTCAACATGCAGTTCCTCTCGGCCTTCAACTTTCGCCCGTTGCACGTGCCGGTGTGGGTGCTGTGGTTCATAGCGTGGATGAATGACCTGATACGCTGGCTCCTCAAGCCGTTCTACAACTACACCCCACTGCTCAATGGATACACACTCGCTGTGGCCCGCACATCCTTCACTGTCTGCACAGACAAAGCGTTTCGTCACTTTCAGTACCGACCGCTCTACAGCTGGGAGCAGTGCCTGGCCCGCACGCAGAGCTGGGTCAACACGTTCCCTTTAGAAACCAGCACTAAGGACACATAACAGCTACTTTAATGTCATAAGGACAGATTTAATAAATACATCTGTGGCTAAATATGAAAGATGGGAGATTTTGTGACTGTGTCAAACAGTGGGTCAGTCATGACTTCTCACATAATGATGGACTGCACAGTAAATAACGTTTGAATGTTGTATTGCAGTATTTACTATGTGCTTTAGTTGACATGAAGTACACTTTAACGGATCACCTCTTAATCATATAATCACAGTTGTGGTGATATATCAGACATTTAGATGAGTGAAAATCAGATCATTATTGCCATTATTATTAACATTTGGGAGAATAAACTTTACATTAAAAGCACTTTCATGCAAAATCTACAGCTAAGGATATTTTTTATAGTTATCTAACACATCAACATTTGTATTGTGTTAATCTGATAGTTGCAGTGCAAGTCTTTGAGCTGAGTGTACTGAATGCATCCAATATGGTAAATGGACAGCATTTATATAGCGCTTTCAACAGACCCTATGGCCATCCAAAGCGCTTTACATCTTGCCTCACATTCACCCATTCATACACCAATGTTGGCAATATAAATTGTATAATCCACCACATATACTAGTGTATTTAGATGTATTTTTTGTCCAAATTATTTAATTGAAAAATGTTTTTACATCACTATGTTTACTTTTTATAGGCAATAATGCGTGAGCACAAGCTTTTAATTATTTGTATTATTATTTGTTCCATTTACATAAATATTTAATTGTTTATATGAAATATAGTTTATTTCTATGTTCAGAGAAATAATGCAAGGCTTTAATAATTAAACTATTCTACACAAGCCCTATGCTTTATTTTATTTTTTAAATTATGCACAAATGTACTCATATTAGGTTGCTTAAATGTATAAGTCTGAAGACAAAAAATAAATATTTTTAAATGTTATGATTTCTGTCCAGTCTTTAAAAAACATTCTTTTATTTTATGAATTGTTCCATAGAGATGATCTGATCCAGTTGTGTAGCCATCACAATTTGGCCCTTGTCAAACTTGCTCAAATCCTTACACTCACCCATTTTTTTCAAAGTTTAACATAAACTTTGAGGGGAAACCGTTCACTTGCTGCCTAATATATCCCACCCATTAACAGGTGCTGTGATGAAGAGATAATCAGTGTTATTAACTTCACCTGTCAGTGGTCATGATGTTATGCCTGATCAGTGTAGATTAATGGCAGCAAAGACTTTCCGACTCCTTTTTTCTTAAAAAAAAATATTACATTGACTCACAATAACCAATCTCATCCCTAGAACTGAGATGAAAAACTCAGATGTTCCTTCTCTGCCTGGAAAAAGAAACACCGCATGATTTTACTATGAGGCCAGATTTTCCACATTAGCTTGTATTGTTTAGGTATCATAGCAATCTTTTTGCATACGGTTCACATGAAAGTAGACTCTCACTGTTTACATTCTAAAGAAAAGAAAAAGACAAATACATTGTGTGTGTGTTCCACAGAAAAAGCCATGCAGGTTTGTGATGGTGAGTAAATTATGACAGTATTTTCCGTGAACTATTTGGATGAACTGTCTATTTCAGTGTAGTTAGAAACTTTGAACGGCAAAAAAAGAAGAAGAAAGGAGCAGAAAAAAACACGAGGGTGTTCCCAGCTGGCTTCGGTTCAGGGGCATTCCCTTGAAATGAGTTGTGAACTATGGGAATACCTCGTAACAGCTTCCATAGTGACCGTCACAATATTTATTCCTATATATAATTGATGAACAACCGCATAAACAGCTGAACATAACGTTAATTGTCTGTGGTTTACTCCTGAGGGAATTTGTGACTGGAAGATTAGCTACATAGGCAGATACAAACTGTAGGTCTACATCGACATCTAGTGGATAACACGAGACATGACCTCTTCGAGGAATTAGTATTTCTAGAATGACTAGAATTTCTATACATCTGATCTCTAAAAAATAATTTTGGAATAAGTGCCTTATAGTTTGATTTACCCTTTGCAATGATTTTGTATAACCTGAACCTGTCTTTCCTCTGGCATATGCCTTTTGTATAACTCTAGCATACAAAAAGATCAGGTTTCAGGGTTGATAGGCCTACATTGTGAAATTTAACCAGAACAATGACATAACGAATGATATTCTGCTCACCTTTTTCAATAGTCTTTTCATTATTTATGTATAGTGTTATTTATTTATTTAATTAATTATTATCTATTTGTATTGCATAAAAGACAATAAAACTTTATTTACAGTGTCTTTGTTATTTGGTATATACTTACTACAGTAATAACTGTAAATTATGCATAATAACATGCAACCCAAACCTAACGCCCGACTCCATAGTAGCCTACATCATGTTAATTACCAATATTTTTATTTAAATATAACACACACACACACACACACACACACACACACACACACACACACACACACACACACACACACACACACACACACATTTAAATGACTTGCAATTCTCAAAAAATACTGTATATTTATATGTCAGTGTTTAATTTTTTTTAGTAGGCCTATTATATTTAACACTCGGTTTTGTTTTGCTCCTTGTTATTATATTATTATCTGTATATTGTTGTAAGCATTAACTTAAAAAGACAAGTCACTGCCAATGGACCTTCTTCATTCCTGAGAGAATATGTACCTATTATGATAAATATGATAACGTAAGATAAGATATGGGAAACTTTTTTTAATTATCCAAAAAAATAAAAATAATAATTGCTTTGCCATTTAATGCTTTACCAAAATGTATATTGAAAACAACAATATTGGTTAAGATATTCCAACAGGAGTTCAGCGTTGTCCTGACCGACGTCATTACTGGGTGCGCGCACGTCGCTGTCACTCAGAGTTGGTTGTAGGAAATGCAGACACGGCGAGATGTCAGCTGGGCCGTGTTTATCTCTTCCAGCGATGTGGCCCGATTCTCATTTCACTGAGGTTTCCTGACTTTCTCAAACGCAATGCACAAGAGAAATTAATGCCAACACCGATACGGATCTGTTTGCGCGCGGACGAGTGGGAACTCAGTGCGGAGCGGCAGTGTTTAGCTAACACCGTTAGCCCTTCAACACACCACCCTCCACTCAGAGATCCCCAACCGCACTTTTAGGTTTATCGTTACAACTTTTCTATCGGCCCAGTGGCTTATCAACGGCCTGTCTTCCTTGCGTCTTACATCCGTTCAACGGCGGCGGCGGCGGTGGCGGGGGGTCACGATAACCGGTGTGGACAGGAGCCCCCCACACGGAACGGACGGACAGATCCCTCAGCCGCGGGTGAGTCTGCACACTGTTCTCACACTCTTCTCTATTATCTTCTCTCAGACGAGACAGGTGTGTCAAAACAGATTAACAAAACCAATAACACTGTTTTCCTGCGCCAACCGGGAAGTTGAGCTGATCGGCCGCACTGGATACTGTAGGCATGAGCTAGCAAGTTAGCAGGCCAATTTCAGCAACTACTTACATGAGTAAAATACAATTAAAACGTATATATTTTTTCAACTTGTTGTCGTTGTATGTACCACGCAGTGATATAGTGATGCTCAACACAATAAAGACACATTTGAGTTGTTGAGAGGCTGTTACAAGACAGATCGGACTGCACGATTAGCAGCTTTTAGATTAAATTTGGCAGTCACAAATCCAGCTAACGTTACTCCTGCGGGTTAAGCAGTCGCATCTGCCGTACCAGATGATCACTTTATGTCATTGTTTGTGTGTTTTATGACTGTAGTCTTTCTTTTAAAAACGTAATCTATTTTGTATAGGTGTTGGTCTTGGTCTTTTACAAATGGAGGTTTCCCGGTATCCGGTACTACTGTATTATTGTCCAGTCACCTCACATGTGGTCAGTCACACTGCGAATGACAGCTCACGCGTTTGCACCAACACAATATTAAAAACTGCCCTGCAAGTTCTTAAGTGTGGTTTGTTTACATCTCATCTAAATTCTCACAGTTTAGATATTATTAGTCTTGGTCACCCGGAACGAGCACGGTTCATGGGTGGAGTCCCGTTAAGTAGCTTTGTCCGATTCCTGAACGAATCGTTTTTTGAGTCGGATCATTTCAGTGACTCTGTTGAACCGATCACACGATTCATTTACAATTTGGGCTTTTAATCAACAACTGATTGACTGATTAAAAATAATTTAACGGTATTTGGACGATTTGACAAATCAGGAAGAAAAAGTACATTACTTTAATCCAACAGCATAAATATGACAAACATATGAGCGTTTCATCATCACATGGGTTGGTTGTTGAATAATAAAATTAAAATTGTGCAAAACATCCAATAAATGTAAATGTTTTAGCATTGTCTAATGTAAATGATAATTTATATTTGGATACAAAATGACTTTGTTCTTTTTGATAATGACATAATTACATCTTGTTTTAAAAGCATCATCAAATCATTTTTGCACCTGTCTGAATGAACCGATCTGTAAAAATGAGTATGACTTCCTATCTCTACCACAAAGACTTCCTGATAAGTTTTAGTGGAATTTTACATTTAGACGATTAATAGTTTATTGTGCAATAACTCTTTATGGCACATTACTTTTTAATAGTCTTCTACTTTGAATTTTTTGTCTGGTTTTTGAAGACACCCCACAGTTTGACAATCACATGTGTGTTGTGTCTCAACCTGGTGAGAAAATTGTGATATGCTTGTAAATGTGACGCCCAAATGCAGCATTTGAGCGTCACATTCACAAGCATGTTCAAACTTTTAGCCATAGTGCTGTCAAGGAACCACTTCCTTTTTATCTCCTGTCAGCATGTGTACTCGGACACATTTATATATAGATACGGAAGTCTATGAGGCAGACTTTAGTGTAAGAGGAAATAGTGGTAATAGTTCCTTTACACTGTACCTAAACTAGATCTGTAATGTTTAGTCCAGCATATCAGATATCACTGTTGTTTGCATCGGTATAATTTATATTCATTAAGACCTTCTTTGCAACAGTTCACCATTGTCTTTACTAAGCAGTTGAAAGGTCCTCCTCTGGTCTGAATGCGTCTTACTCTACAGGATATGCTTAAATACAGTGCATCATGTCACGAGTTGTTACCCTTTTTTTATTTTAGTTTCTAATTTAGATATAGACCAATGCATTTAACTATTAAAATGACTGTGTTTAGTGATATAACTTTCATACAAACTGCTGTATATCTCCTCTTCATCTTCAGCATAAATGGTTAGAAGTACATTTACTTGAGATTGGTGATATTTTCTTAAATCTTCATGTTTTCTTAAATCGATTTTATTTTAGATGAACATTTTTTTTGATATTAAATTGGTTGTCAAAGTGTAATGTTCAAAGGCACTCTACCGACCAACATTTTGGGGTTAGGATGTTTTTTATTTTTATTTTGTAAAGAATGCAATATCTAAAACAATTTATACTAATTTAATTCTCATTTAGCAAGAATACATTAAATTGATCCAAAGTGGCAGTAAAGAGATTTAAATGTTACAAAAGATGTATTTCTCGGGATAAATATAAAATAAATAAACACTTTTTTAAATTGTAACATTATTTCACAAAATAACTGTTTTTACTGTATAAAATAATTAAACTATCAAATTTTAGATAGGCTATTTAAATTTAGCCTTGGTGAGCATGAGAGACTTATTTCAAAAGCATTTAAAAAAGTGTTTTGAATGGTAGTGTGCATTCTGTGTTAAACACACAGTGCTCTCTAATATTTACAAGTTGAGCATGTTGTCAAAACATTTGTGTCACAGATTGTATAAGCTAACAAGTGTGGACATTTGCCCCATAGACTTCTATTGTAAGCATTTCTCAAAAAAAAAAAAAAAAATCCTCAAAGACGTGCCATTCTAGTATTTTTATTTTTAGTACATCCCTGGACTTCCTGCTGTAGTCCAAACCGGCCATTCGCTGTAGGCTTTGAAAGGGAACTTCTGTTAAATAAAATATCTCGCTTGGCAGGTATTATTTATGCTCTAACAGCAACATTTCACACTAACTAAAGTTTGAAAGATGGAATCGCGAAGAACGGGACCTTTAAACAGATTTGCCATACATACTTTTTTAAAATAAGATATTCCATTTTAGTATAGTTTTTCCCCTCATTTATTTTGATTGATGAGAGAGAATAATATCTGACATGATTATTATGAGTCAAAAGTGCACAGAGATAGTGTTTGGTGCAGCACACCTGAGTTTAACACCTTTTAGGTGTGTATGTTAGGTGTGTAGGTAAAACAAAAGGATATAAAAAGTTTCTTTAAAGAGCTGTGATATGAGACATGCTCATAGAATTTCACAGAAGATTTATTTGGTACTGGATTTTTTTCCCTCTCTCTCTTTTCCTGCCAACTAAGAGTATTAGTCACATTTAGACACCTGCTTCATTGCAGCCATTCACTTCTTAAAGACCAAAAGGGGCTCTTTTAATGAAATTACAGCGTTTGGTTTTATTCTTGTATTTCAAGGAATAATAATCTCTGACTCTGGTTTTGTCTCTCTCTTGATCAGCTGTATCTTTGAGGAGCTGCTATGGCTGAAATCACCACCCTTACCCCGTCCCCTCCAAGTATGGGCGACCAATCTGTGCCTGCTCCCTCGAGCCCACAGTCTCTTCCTTCAGAAACTCCTATCCCAAAATCAACACTCTACGGGAACCGAGCCGTAATGGGAAACCCAACATTACAGGCAGGTGGAAAAAACTCTTCATCTTGGGAGTCCACACTTGGCCAAAACAATGCAGCCACCTCTTCAACAGCAACAAAGAGCGCTGTTAGCCCACCAGTAGAAGTAATAGTTGCTACAGATGGAGAGTCTAATGGGGAAAATGATTTAATCCAAATAGAACAGCACACTGAAGCACAGGACTCAGTGCAGGAACAGCAGATGCCTCCATCGCCTGAACTTAATCCCAGTCCTAATCTGTATCCCATCGTTCAAGTGAGCCAGAATTCCAGTCCTGCTCCACCCATGGACACTACTCCTCAGTTTACCCCTCCTCCCATTCCCGTCTCCAACCCAGCCCCCTCTTCACAAGACTCCACGCAAACAGAAGCACAAACTGTCCCACTGCCTGAGCCCACCCAAAACCCTGAACCCAACAGCCCCACCATCAATAAGATGAGCCCTGAGCTCCCCTGCACACCCTCCAAGGCCGAACCACCAGCCGTACTGGTGCAGGAGTCTGGTGGGTCCATGTTTCTGCCCTCCACTTACACGCGTCCAGCCCCGGACACGCTCAGCTACCTGGAGTCAGCCAGCCTGATGTCAGGCACTTTGGAGTCTCTGTCAGGGCTCGGTGAGGACGGCAGCTCAGTGGGGTCAGACTCCGAGATCAATGGTCCAGTGAGGCGTACTGATAAATATGGCTTCCTGGGAGGAGCACAGTACAGTGAGGGAAGGTGGGTGTCTACTAAATGACCAAAAACACATTCTCACATTATTTTTAATTTAAAAAAATGATAAGAGCAAATAATAAAAAGCCTTGAAAAGCGCTATATAAATGTAAAAAAAAAAAAAAAAAAAACTCTTCATTTATAAGAGCATGTCACATATTTCGGCATTTAATGTGTTGAGTATTTTGCAAAATATACATTCTTCCCTTTCCTGCATATTGCCTCCATATGCTTTTGGACTGTCAGCTGCTTGCTTGTCAAATTAATATAATTAGATTTTAATATAATATTACTTATATTAATTAATGTTACTTGTATATGATTATATTTAAACTTGAAACATTGTTCGTAATTTAATTTACTTTCATTATCTACTATGTCTTCTTTTGGGGATTCTGCTTGGCTTTCAATGTCTATCATTCATCAATCATCAGCTGGAAAAAATAATTTTGAAAGCAATTCCAATGATATCAGTCATCTTTATCGTTATTGTAATTATTGTGGTGTGGGCTTTGTGTGAATAGGGCTTAAAGGGGTACTTCAGCGCTGGGAAGATGAATCTGTATTTAAACTGGGTCATCAATGCAGTAGAAATGTGAAATTATTTTTGAATTTGGTGTCTTCTAGACTGAGAAAGAACAGAAAATGTATTTTTGTCCCATGGGGATGAAAGACTACAATTCCCAGAATGCTTTGCTGCCATGTGAGGCCATTCCCAACACCACCAACTTGATTACTGTGACTGAGTTAAAGAAGACACTTTAATTAAAATGTGAACGTGTCTGTTCAATGTAATGAGTGAGTCACCGCGCGAGTATCACAGCACTGAGCACTAACTGCAGGAGTGATGAGAGCTGAGGTAATCGTGACTACACTCGCGGCATACATTCACAACGCGAGTTCAGTCTGGCGCGTTTCAGTTCATGCCTTTGCAAGCTTAACTTTCATAGAAATTAATTTGAGAAGTTAAAAGACTTACATTGCAAAACATAGCTCCCTTTAAATGAGTGCCTGTAGTTGCCAGCTGAGCTCTCCCTGCAAGCTGTGTGTAATCTCCCATCCCCCATGCGCGGATTCAAAACATGCGGAAATGGCTCCCTCTGCTGGCTGTAGTCTTTAGCCTTTGGGCAAGTATTCCTCCTATGATGCAAAAATCGTCAATTTGCATCATAGGAGGAATTTTTCCAGAAATAAAATGCATAAATCTCTTATCTCAGGGGGATATGAGGGGGGAAAGCTCAATCATTTGAATATACTCCAGGGTTTCTACTGATACAAAGCCATATGCTAATCGCTGAAGTAACCCTTTAAGAGTTGGTATGTTTGATTAATTTTTATGAATAAATTCAAACTGTCAGTACAAAGAATCAATTTGAAACTGATTCAGCCAATCATTTTAAATTGGAACAGTTGTTTAAGTTTTTAAACTATAGTTTTACTGTTTCTAAGCCATTTCTGAACAAATACATCATATATAAATATTGAATATTGTCAAAGGCAGAGAAATATGGATTTTTTTAAAAAAAATTTGCCCAACCCCAGCACAGGAAAACCATGAAATACATTAAAAAGTATTTGATGTTGAAATTAAAAAATCTTTTATAATATTTCATTATTTTCTTTCTTTTATTTGGCTCTACTTGGTTTGATAAACCAGAGTAAGCATTTATAATGAATGAGAATGAAAGGGTAATTGCCAGCACCTGATGTGAAGTGTGCTGCTGGGATATTAATAATTTATGCCTACAGCTGAGAGCAGGATGAGCATTTGGTGCGTTTTTCCTGTGTCTGTCTCTCTCGCTGCTTCTCGGTGTCCTTCATGTGTTTGTTGAAAGTGACTCAGATTGTGCTGAGAGGGCTCGTCTGAGTCAGAGTGCACTGACTGTCTCACTTTTTGTCTCTCTCTTCCCCCGACTGTCTCTGCCTTATCTCTAGTACTGACTAATTCATCTAAAACGGGCACTAACACTGTTCTTCTTTACGTTTGAATGTTTCCTTTTTTTATTCCTGTTCAGCATTAACTTAATAACAACCACATGCTTTTTCAGCTATTTAAAAATGTTCAGTGTGGGTTAGTCTTAAAATAGACTTTCTCATATGCTCAGCGTGCTGTCTGTCAGATTTATTTCTCTGCTATTTTTGTTTACAAGTTATTGTCACAGTCAGACGGTCAGACCTGTCAGAGCATCTAGTAAAGTTTCAAGGCAAAAAACTTTAAAAACTAATTCTTAAACTAGTCATTTTTATTTATTAGTTTTTATTTTTATTATTGGTATTATTACCATCAAAATGCAATATATTTAAAAAGTGTTGTTCTGATATGTTATTTCTTGTCTGTAAGCTACTGACTTGTTCACTATGTTCAAAAATTTCTACTTTAGAGTCCAAGTGAAGGCTGAAGCTAAGTAAGTTGAGTCTTTTTTTTTTTTTTTTTTTTTTTTTTAAATAGATGGTTTCCTGAATAGTGTAAATATTGCCTCTGTGCTGCTGTCGTGTGTCTGAGCATCTCGACAAGCCCAAAATAGCACAATTGGTTCAATCAGTGGTGTGAGCTTGGGGCAGGACTATCGTTTTTTTTTTTTTACCAATGACAAATAGAAAGAATGTCTGTCATTATAAAATTAGCTTTGCAATTCCATTTCAGAAATTGCACACTTAGTGACCTAAGTCTCAAACTCAAGGTGTTCTATCTGTCTGGCATCACTACTACTAGGCTTGTTAATTTGGTAGATGATCTATCTTTACAAAGCTACAAAAACTGGTAACACTTTATTTTAAGGTGATGTAGTTAGTTACGTATTACTACATGTACTTACTATAGTAATAACAGTAAAGTATGCATGGTTACAAGTAACTAACCCTAACCCTAACCAAACTCTTTAGTAAATACATGTAGTTAATCAATATTACTCAGTACTTATTTGAGTAAGTACAATGTAATTATGTCGCCTTAATATAAAGTGTAACCCAAACACGTAATTTACCAATAACAAGATTTCAGGGCTTTTTAATTAGTTTTGAGAGATTTGAAAGCAGCAGTTGTCTGTATATTACGTGTGTTCTATAAGATTCAGGGTAAACCCTTTTTTGACTTTGAACCATTTGTCAAAAGCTCAACATTATCTCGGCTTGTGTGGTGCTTGTAGCTTTATGCGTTGTATGTGTTTTATGTGTTTGTGAATCCCTCTCTGTCTTGTAGTGAGGCAGAAATCGCTGTGGCTGTGGCAAGACAGAGAGAGATGAAATGGCTGGACATGTTCAGAAACTGGGACAAATGGGTGTCCCGGCGCTTTCAGAAGGTCTGTTTTTTTTATTAGAAGGTTCACAGATGGCATTCCTGACTGGATTAGAAAATACACTGCTCATAAATGTTGATACATGCTGTGTTATGTTTTCTTTCTGATGCAGGTAAAAATGCGCTGCAGGAAAGGAATCCCTTCCTCACTCAGAGCTAAAGCCTGGCAGCTGCTTTCCAACAGCCAGGAGCTCCTTGAATCCAATCCTGGAAAGTTTGAGGTATGGTCAGGTTTGATACACCTTCTCTTTGAACATTCATGGCCCTAAATCAACTTCTCCCAAGTTAATATGTGCTAATGCTGTTGTTAAAGGCCCACTGAAATCAAAATTGAAGTTTTTTAGCTTTAAGTATGACAATGTCAGCCTTAAAGTTATGAATAAAGTTGGTGTGTTCCAAAACAATGACATAATTCGCATTTAGGAGATATAAGCATTCAAAACTTACAGTCTCTCACTTTCGCTAAAATGAATCACAGATTTTAATGACAGCATCGCATACTTCACCTTGTCATCAAATCTTCTGTCCATTCAAATGCTCTCTAGAATCTAAAGTCCACCCCTTCGCTGCTGAAGTTGCAGCTGAAATCGGTCAGTTGTTCATACATTTACTAATTTCTACATGGTGAAAAGCACATAGCACACTATATATACATTAGGAAACGATTCAGTGTAAATATGCTTTCAGTTGAGGTGAATTAAGTCTGGTTTCATCTTAGGGTGCTTTCACACCTGCCTCATTTAGTTCGGTTGAATCGTACTAGAGTTCGTTTCCCTCTTTGGTGAGGTTCGTTTGGTCAGGTCTGAAAGCAGCAATCGCACTCGGGTGCGCACCAAAAGCGGACCAAACAAGCGTACGGAGACCTTGAAGAGGTGGTCTTGGTACGATTTCAAATGAGCTCTGGAGCGGTTTGTTTGTGGTGAGAACGTGATCCGACCTCGAACAGAACCAACTGCAAAAGTACTGATCATTTTTGGACTGAACCAGCTGCCGTAGATAGCTGCGCTGACATTGTGTGCATGATATTATTACCTGATAGATCGTTGGCAATATTTTCGGAAGATGAGCATGTCAAGAATTAATAATTAATGCACGCCTCCTCTTGAAGTGACGAGAGATGCGCGTTCGCCGTCTGCAGTGCATTAGAACGTTGTTTTCATGTCGCATCATGGCCATGGCCAATGAGTGATGTCGATGTTGTCACGTGCCTGCGTTTTGGTTCGTTTCAACTGGTTCGGACCAAAGCAATCAGCGTGGTGTGAAAAGGAACCAAAAAAGCTGAAAAATGCAACAATGTATAATTGTTTGCCCTTGTTTCGGACCAAATGAACCGAACTAGAGATGTGAAAGCACCCTTAGTTTCACGCACCCGCAGCGGCACACACACATAGTCTAGACCAGAGCTATTGACTAGAGACACAAGAGCGCAGTGCGGATCATATGCGCGAGTCGGCGCAGACAAAAAACATATCGGACCCATTTGAATTCTGCACAAAGTCAATGTTGCATTTCAAGGCGATATGGAGGAGATTATAAGTATAAATAAACAAGGAAACTGGCTTTACCTTTACCAAACAGAAAGGCTCTAGTCAAATTGACACTATGTATTAATGAAAAACTATTGGCTGTTTCAAAATAGGGGAGGAGCTGCTAACAGCTGGAGCCGTTTCTGGGGAAATCACATCAACACATTGAATAATGCGGCGCGTTTCAAGGCACTTCAGCGGGCCTTTAACTATATAGGTTTTACTCTTCAGGGGCTCCTAACTAACATTAAACAATTAGAAGACGGACACATCAATTCTATTTTTTTTACTGTGTTACACCATTGCATCTGATAATCATATAGCATATTTGTTCCAGTTGACATTTGACAGTAAAGCTGTGAACACTAACAACATTGTGTTAAATGGGCAAGAAAAATGGCCACAAGACACAACTATTTGGTTGCAAAAACACTTTTTTATTATGGACATGTCATATTTGTTCACCTTTCTTTTTTTGTCTCTCAGGAGTTGGAGCAAGAACAGGGGGATCCAAAGTGGTTGGACATCATAGAGAAGGACTTGCACAGGCAGTTCCCGTTTCATGAGATGTTTGCTGCCCGGGGAGGACATGGGTAAATTTATATGAGGGTTTTATCAAGAGAAAGAGTGATGTAAGACTTTTATTTAGATCATTACACAATCCTGAAAACTCTCAAGCCCAAAGTATACTTCGGGTTTTACACAAATTTCATCACCAGAATACAACACATTTTCTGTACGCATGCTGCCTGATTTTTAACCAAAGCCACTTGAAGGCAAGCCTGCAACCTTAAAAAATAAAAATAAAAACCAAGTGTAATGCCTGCTAACGGTTGTGTTTTAATGGATGTCAATAGAGGAGAGTCTATAGCCTAGAAATCTAGACGCACCCTAGCGGCAGCAAATCTAATTTTTTGCAACTCAATTCACTTCTGAGCTGTAAACGCCAAACTCTGGTCGCGCCAAATCACATTGTGTATAGAGTCGGTGGACAGGGCTTAATATAATGATGGCTGAGTTGCATTTGCGTGCTTCTAGTAAACACAGAAACTGGCGAACAGCGGTCTTTCGAATCAGCTTTGACCACGACTTGGAGTTAAGCTTTTCTCTGAGAAAAGAACAAAGAACGGCACTGAAGACATTCTTAAAAAGGGAAGATGTGTTCGGAGTTTAGCCGACCGGATACGGCGAAAGTTTAATCTGTCAACGAGCTCTGCTTCACCTTCGTTGCTCTTGTTGGTGGTAGCGATATCCAGTTGCGTGCACGCCATGCAGAGGGAGTTTGAAAGACAACTGTTTATCTCCCGCCCCTCGGATTGAGCCCTGTCAATGGTGAGTTTCCAGACCAAACATCTTGATGTGGGTCTGGCTTGTCAGGCTAGAGAGTCTACACTATTTTGAAAAAAACACTTTTGTGAGGAAATAGCTTAGCGTAATGAATCATCAGCCTTTTGGCTAATCTTCAACATGTTTGCTCTTAAACAATTGTTTTGGATTGAGCTACTTTTAGTGTTTGAAAAAAAATCTGTTTTTTAAAGGTGCACTATGTAGTATTTTTGCAGTAAAATATCCAAAAACCACTAGGCCAGTGTTATATATTTTGTTCAGTTGAGTACTTACAATATCCCAAATGTTTCCAACTATTTGTAAATTTTGAGAAAATTGCTATTTTAACCAGTGAACCTGGACGTGTCAGCATAGCGTTTGAGGGAGTCGCCTGTCAATTGCGTCATATCTGCGTTACCCTCGGTTTCCGGTTCTATTTGGCAGAAGCGCTTTTCTCTTAGCAGCGTGAACAAGTGTCCCAGCAGCTGCTGAGCGAACGCACAGAGTAACGTCATTACATAATTTTAGCCGAAACTAAAATGTATCTAATATGATAAACAGAGCTGCTTTACCTTACACTCATGACCGGAAAAGCGGAAATAGTGCACGTGCCTGGCGACTGTGTCCCGTCCCGTCATAATAAAAGTCCCGGTGTTCGCGAGGCGTGTTTGTGTAACAATCGCTCCAGCAGCTGTGCTCAGCTCCACAACACTCGGCCCTGCTCTGCTTCATACTACAGTAACGTTAATAACCGCATCCATGAAAATGATTTCTACCATTGCTGCTACCAAAATCGACTACTTCCCTAATATATAGTACGGTATGCTAAAAGAGTATTGTGTCCGAATTCATAGTATTCAAAGTAGGCAAAAAGAACCTGAATGACTTACTACTTCTGGCGAGATTTTGAAGTGCGCATATGTGCACTTTACCTTCATTAGAGGGAATTGATGCACTTTGGGCTTCAGTTTATACTTCCCCACACTGTCACATCTCTCCTCTGCTCTGTTGTTTCTCATTGTATCTATTATATGTTGGGGAATATATATATATATATATATCCTATGTTAAGCTGATAATATCTTGCCCAATTCAAACAGTACACTTTAAAAGGGGGAAAAAAGGATTATTAATTTATTATAATAAATGTAATGTAAATGCAAATGTAAGAAGAAGAAGAATTGCTGACATTTATTTTTGTGATGTTGGACAATCGTGTGATTTAAGCATGTTGTTTATAAATTAATAATAATGTATTATTTTACAAAATTTCACTTCCATTTAGTTTTAATTTGTGTGTATATGTGTGTGTGTGTGTGGGTGTGTGTGTGTGTGTATGTGTATGTGTGTGTTCAGGCAGCAGGACCTATACCGTATACTAAAGGCCTACACAATCTACCGGCCGGATGAAGGCTACTGTCAGGCCCAGGCACCGGTGGCAGCAGTGCTGCTCATGCACATGCCTGCTGAGGTAAGACAGAATTGAACACAGCTTAAAAATTCTAGGTTGCTTTGCTGGGCCGATTTTCTTTAAAGAAATAAAAACAGGATGAAGAAAATATATGTCAGAGTATTATCACCGGATATAACCTTGTCACCGTTTTTTCTCTGTTATTTTCTTCTAGCAAGCCTTCTGGTGTCTTGTGCAAATCTGTGAGAAATTTTTGCCTGGCTACTACAGTGCTGGGTTGGTGAGTAACCCAAAGAGACTAACTAGGACCACAGTGAAGAGTGATTATTTTTATAAACTCCTCTTTCTTCTCCTCTCTTGTCCATTAGGAGGCTATCCAGCTAGACGGAGAGATTTTTTTTTCTCTTCTGAGGAGAGTGTGTCCCATGGCTTACCGTCACCTGAAGAAATTTAAGATTGACCCCATCCTGTACATGACAGAGTGGTTTATGTGCATTTTCTCCCGTACACTGCCTTGGTCTTGTGTCCTGCGTGTCTGGGACATGTTCTTCTGTGAAGGTCAGTCATATACATTAGTGAATATGAGCATCTGCAATTTGTGATGTTTTTGCTGTGTTCGGTTTGTTCAGATTGTATGTTTAAAGTTTTGTTTGTATGTTTACACTTCTGTCAAATCGATTAATTGCGATTAATCGCATCCAAAATAAAAGTTTGTGTTTTAATACACACATGCATGTATATATTTAAGAAATATTTTTATTCCCCCCCCCCCCCCAGTTTTTATGACAGCTGAATTCTCAGCATCATTACTCTTCAGTGTCACATGATCCTTAATAAATCATTCTAATTTTATTTAAATATTTAATATTTTTGTTTAAATCTGAATTAAACAATTCTGATTGATGAATCCAAACATGGTGTTTACATGAATGTAAATTAAGGGATCAGGTAAATGTAAGCGTTTACATTAGGGCTGTAATCTCCCAGTCGATTATTAGTCCATACATTCTGGCTCGACCAAAACTCTTGATTGGTTGATTTTTTGCAGCATTTATTTCATCAGTTTTGCTGCGTTCATTTGGTCAGTTTCGTCGCATTCATCAAGTGGAAAGCACTAATTATAATGGGGGAAAATCATTTTCAAAGCACCCCTGTTTCACAGGGAATAGTCTGTCTTCAGAACACCCCTCTTGCTTTCACTTCTTTTGGATTAGCTCAACCCACTGGATAAAAGAGACAGATTACAGTACAGAAGTAGACTGCTTTGCTGTATGTTATTTATTTAATTGTGAGAGCATTTCCTCAGTCCTCGTCTACCATGTCAACAAAGACATCGGCAGTGTGCGCAGCATTAAAAAAAAAAAAAAAGAAAATGGGGGGAAGGTCGAATGCAAATTTTGCAAGCAAAAGTTATCACAGCTTGATGACAAACATGTCATATCACCTAAAAATGGTAAGCTAACTTGTCTACTGTAGGTTGCCCCGTCTGTTGTTGCCTGCATTTATGGTTTCCTTTTATTATTGTGCAAACTGCACATTTATTTCTAGTTATATTTTATTGGATTTGGGGACTTTTTTGTTTACATTTTTATTTGGAGACCAATTTGTGTTAGTTTTGAGCTCATGCTTTATTTTTCAATTATGCACTTTATTTCATTTCTGTTCTTGATCTGGCTTGTTTAATAAATATTCCTTTTTTATTAAAGTGGACATACCTTTTGTGTTTAAGAGTAAAAGCTTTCAGTTAAAGAGTTGTTTCAGTGATTAGCATATGGCTTTGTATCAGTAGAAACCCTGGAATATATTCGATTGATTGTGCTCTCCCCCTTACTTCGTATCAGCACAAAACCTCACAAGTTTTCATTCACTTATTCTGGGACAACGGCGAAAATGACTGGTCATATTCAAACATAGAGCAGGACTCTGAGCTGAGCTATATATGTATATGTACGTATGAAGCTGAGCTGAGCTATATATGTTCGAGCTGCATGGAGTGGCAGAAATGATAGTGTCTGTCAGTTATTATAATACATGTGACAAAAACAATTGTCTAAATTATGTTGCATATTCCTCAAATTTTTTTGATATCACTAGTTTACAACATAGTACTATATTTTCAGAAATCATATCCTATGATATTGCTCAGGTGCACGCGATGCAAAGCTGTCAGAGCCGACAGACTCCTGTGTCAGACTCATTTCAGTGCAAAATAATCAGGTCAAAAACGATTTAATACACTGCAAATAGCCTACTAGTTTTTTATGTTTATTTATAATTAATTTAGACAGACAACAAGGCTGCCAAGTACTGCACACAGTGTGCAGCTAATCCATTTTTAGTAGATTTTTTTGTCGAAAATTGCAGGACTTCAGTCGACCAAGATTTTCTTTGGTTGATTACAGCCCTAGTTTACATGTCATAATGACATATTTTCTTTCTCAAGACCCATAAAAAGCAGTAAAGACGTTGTTATAAAGTCCATCTCACTACAGTGGTTGTACGATCATTTGTAATTATTGTGCAAATGTATTTATTTTTTATATTAAAAACCTTCCCACTCCCAAAAACAAGCCATCTGTGGATCAGAGTCCAAAGCAAGCACTATTGAGATAACGATGTTCTTCACAACACACTCCACGCTGAGTTGAAGGAGAATTTTAGATAGACAGTCATTTATGACACTATATTCATCAAAAACAACAGCTTGATCCAAGCGTCATTTCATTACAGCATTTCTATGTCATTGGACATTCACAGAACTTGCCACTTTCAATTTTCTGTCCAATCAAGAGTTCTTATCGAATGAATCAGAAAAGGTTTAAGCCACCTCTTACAATCTGAATGAAATTTAAAATTGATTTGGCCATTTTTATTCCATTGATGTGAAATGTTGTGTGAATGGGACTTTTTAAAAATTGTATTAGTAAATTATTAGGGTATATGTATACATTATATGCACATTTTTAAAACAATTGTACAGCTTAACTTTTTTAAAGGATTTTTTGATGAAAACAAGTTAAAAGAACAGCATTTATTTGTCCATGTAAATGTCCATATGTTTGGTATATATGATTCTGTGATGTTTAATTCCTTTTTTTATGTTGTTTCTCAGGAGTGAAGATCGTGTTCCGGGTGGGTTTGGTGCTACTTAAGCAGATGTTGGGGTCTGTAGATAAGCTCCGTGAGGTGCAGGGCATGTACGAGACCATGGAGCGATTAAGGAACATCCCCCCTGAAAGCATCAAGGAGGAAGTTCTGGTGCAAGAGGTGTGCACACAAACTCACTCTAACGAAAGATCAAGAAGTAGCAGTGCAGCATGCTGTATCCTTTCTCATACTCTCTGCTCTGTTTTCAGGTGGTCTCTCTGTCTGTAACAGAGGCTCTGATCGAGAGGGAGTGCAGTATTCAGGTGCGTAAGTGGCGGGAATCTCGTGGGGAGTTGACTCACCAACCGAATCGCCGTTTGCACGGCACGCGGGCCATCTACGAGCAGAAACACCGGGCTGCTGCGATCAGCTCTGGTGGCAGCCTGTCATTCCTGGGGGGTCATGTCCCTCCCCCCGGACCCTTGCGTGCGTCATCAAGCCTCCTGTCACTTCCTGGTCTTAGAAAGTCCAAGATGCCATTTCATTCACAGAATAAGAAGAGCTCCACCTCTGGCAGTTTGGGTCAGGATATAGTCCCATTGCAGCCACTTGTGTGCGGCGCCAGTGCAGTAGCCTCAAAACCTCCAGTACCGCCTGCCTCTAATGTTGGAGCTGGTGGGCGTCCACCGGCACCTCATGGGCCCAGTCCGCTAGCTACAACATCATCTACTATCACACCACCAGCTCCAACCGCGCACACGTCCAGTGCAACCATGCTCCAGCCGTCACCGAAAGTCGTCTCTGAACACATCACCCCCACCATCCCGTCACCCACCGCAAACAACGCACCATTACCTCCTTGCCCAGATACTGCAAAACCTGCAGTAGAGGAAGATGGAAAAAAGAAAAAGAAAACCAAGGAGGACAAGAAGCGGGAGAAAGAGGAGGAGAAGCAAAAATCGCGGGACAAGAAAGATAAGGAGAAGAATGAGAAGGAAAGGCTGAAGAAGGAGAAAGCTGAGAAGGATAAGAAAAAGGAGAAAGGGGGTAAGAAAAAAGACAAAGGGGGAGGAGGAGAGACAGAGGAGAAGAATGGAGCCGCAGCAGCGAAAGATTTGCCCTAATTCTGCCCCGTCGTTTCTTCAACAAGAAGAGGATAAGAAATCGAAATGGCTGCAGATTGGTGAAAAAAGACAGAGGGAAAGGGAAGATCCTTCTGAAACGTCCATTTCATCTCAAGTACTCATTTCACAAGGATAACGTGATCACTGCATCTGCCCCATGTTTCTCATCTCGTCTGCACAGTGCTTTCACCCAGTGCTGCAACAGGAAGTGGTTATTACTTTTTTTTCTTTTAAAAGTGTAAACCTGATTGATGAGATCAGCTGTATAATTAGTAGTCAATTCTAGTGTACTAGGTGCCATGGTGTACATACAGTAGACCTCTAGCGCCATCTGTGCCAGTCCAACCCCACAATCCCCCTCTAATATTACTCAACCAGAATACCTAAATAAAACCGTTCTGCAGCTTGAAAAGCGCGGCGGTGTCTAGAAATAACTTATGTTTTTAGTGTTCTGGAGGACCTATTTATTTATTGTACTGTTGCTTGTTAGTGTGTGTTCTTGTATGTCTGTGCCTTGGCAGTGTAGTGAATCGTGACAGTCTCGTGCAGCACACGGGTCTCGTCTTTCTTTTCTCTTTTCAGTCTTCTTTCAAAAGAGCTCGTCTTTCCTGTTGTGCACTCGTAGGAGGAATTAATAAGTGTTGGGTAAGTGAAGAAGCAAAATTCAACTGTGGGAAACGGTATGTCCTCTTACAAAACTGTGGAAAGAGCCACTTTTAACTATCCATTTAAAAACTGTTTGACTATCCAAATTAGCATAATTACTAAGAAGAAATCAAACCTGTTCTTGATGAGTGTACTTGTCTATCTCCGCTGAAAGACTGCAAACCCGTAAGGTCTCACTCCATCGTTAAATCAGCCTCGCCTAATATTTCCTCTCACCGCCGAAGAGCTTATTTATTTATTTTCTTCTCTTTTCGAACTAACTGCAGCAAACGTTAAAAACTCTGCCAAGCGTGAGGATCACTCCAGATATCTGTGTGGTTTGATGTTAATTCTCTTGATGTTGATATGGATGTAGAGTTCAGACAGTGGTTTTAATAAATGTATGCACTGAGGACTGTTGAATTTCAGCACTAACCTTTATCGGTTCATTAATGTAGGGCAAAATCCAGTTCACATGACTCCTTTAGTCTGCGCCTTGTTGGATGGGAAGGTTTTGGTGCAGCGCTGTAGCATTAACCTTTGACCTTTGAAGTTCTTGGCTTCAGGCTGTAATGTTTTGATGTATAAACTATTAATTTAATCTGATGAAACCATGTAATATCTATTACAGCTATTATTAGTCTTATTTTGGATTAGATTTTTTATTTTTCTATGCAAGTGAATGGAAGCCTGGTAGACTGGAATAGCAGTGAGCTTTGTTTTAGGAAAGCATTGTATTTAATCACAGGATTTATTTTAATTTTATTTTTAAGCGCTGAAAATTATTTTTGCACATTTTTCTCCCAACATCCTGGAGAACAAAACAAAGCAGTTGTTATTTATTTTAGACATTTTATGATCACTAGCGTGTCTAATATTACTGCAGTATTTGTATTGTGGGAGATGGTGATTTCATACTGAATATTATTTCATTCTGGTCCTTTTATAAATTATTATTATATGTCCCATTGAAGGGGGAACTAATCCCAAAGAGTTGATGAAAGAAAAGGAATGGATTACTAAAATGTGTGCTAAGCATTTTTGTGGCTATTAAATGTTAAATATCGTCCTTAACAAAGCTTTCACCCGAAAAGTGTTACTCTTGATGTGAATTAAACACTGAAGAATTTAACTCCACCATAATCCACTGACCCCTCAGTATTATGAATTATTCTGATACATTCACCAGGTAATCGGACCATATTTATGCTTTTAGGACTCCTCCTCAGTATATAGTATTTTCTGAGTTCAGAAGAGACCTGTGGTTTTCTGGGTTGAAATATGGTAGCCAATACTCAATGTTTTAATGGTGTCTCCTGTGTTTACTGGACTCGTTGCATCGTTCAGTTCCAACTACAGGGGATCAAACCTCTTCCTCACCTATCAGTGGTGCCCTTACTGACCTCAGTGGTCATTGCTTCCTCTAAAGGCACTACTGTTCAAGTGAATGCAAGCAAATTATGTCTATGCAAACTTTGTTCCTAACTGTCTGCACAATGTAGATGTTGACATGTATGTTGTGGCCAGCAGGGGCCTCAGACTACCTTCAGTGTTGACACGAGCACTGGATCTGCTCAAGGAATAGTGGAGTGGGATGTCCATAGCCTAAACGCCTGGTTGATCTAGATTAAGGTGTTTTATTATTCTTAAGAATTGCTCTAAGTTCCAAACGCTGGCATAAACCTGGTTCTACTCCTGCCAGCCCACCTTCACTAACACCATCTTGTCTGTATTACCAAACAAGGGTACAACAGGTGGACTTAAAATGGTTTGGACGCTGTGCTCGCCAATAATTAATGTAAGGCCACCCAGTGTTTTTTTTTCCTGAGACAGCTTGGACTGGGTGTAAAATAGTTTGACTTGTCTTATGGATTTCTTCATCGGTAAATACGACTTAGTGTATGTTGTATAATTAATTTTAAATCATTTTAAATTTCATTTTATTGTTTGTTTAGGTTAGTAGGCTACTCTCATTCTGTCCTGTGTATGTCTCATGCTTGTTTTTAAGTTTACATGAAACCATTTACAGTTGAGAATGAAAAATTCATAGATGAAGACAGCTGTTCTAAAACTGCAGAAGAAGCTCACAGTGTATTTAATAATTACAGGTGTGATGAATAATAAATCATAATATATTAAAATATCTCTCGAGTGTTTTTTACATTTATGTAACAAATTATTTTAAGTGTCATTTAACTATTTTGTTCAAATAATTAGTCACCGTTCGCCGAAATTTTAATCCAAAATGTGGCGTTGGGTTTTTGTCACGTCAGAGGGGCAATGTTGTCAGTTCGGGTTAGAAAGGATCTATTTTTTTTTTTCTTCAAATGTGTTTGGGGGCTATTTAGTCGAAAATCTAAGTGCGTTCAATAAGACTTTTTTTTACAATTTCTTATGAATGGTTTTTTTTTTTTTTACTTTTTGCAAACTTATTCATATTCTATCATCATTTTAGACATGATTTTATCACCCTTGTCGTTCAAAACTTTTTTTATTTCTTTTTTTGTGGGAGAAGATATTTGGAATAATGTTAATAAAAGGGTTTGTTTCAGTCAAATGAGGCTAGGTAAGAGATAAATATTCCAAAAAGAATCGATTACAAACGCATTACAAAATATAAATCACTGTTCTAACATAGGGAATAGTGATTGAGGGTTTGGGGGCCGGATTCAGTCCTAGTCTTGCGTAACTTTGGTATATTGTGATAGGTTGCTAAAGGTAAAGGTGCGCTGCTTATGAACGGACTACACGAATTCAATGTTACCATCACTAGCTTCCGACAACTCTTTCCGTTCTTATCTTAAAACATTTCCCCATTAAGTCTGAGTTATAGATGATGAGAGCATTATAAGCGTAAAGCACTTGAATGTTTTTATCTTAAAACATTTCCCCATTAAGTCTGAGTTATAGATGATGAGAGCATTATAAGCGTAAAAGCGGACTGCGCTTATCTTTTTGGGCGTGACGTTCAATGTCCCCGACTGCCTCTTGTCAGTTTTACCAACTTGTTAGTAAATGCCTTTTAAGTCACATAACAGCTTCAAAAATCACGACTTAGGTATTACTGATGCATTTTATGTCGTAGAATAAAATGTGAAAGTAAAACTCGTTTTGTTGGGGATAATGTTAAATTGGACATTCACAGTTTTAAACCAAAGTCAGTGTTCTTCAGCAAGCGGGTTCTGCCTTTTTCTGTTTTAAAAATTAGAAAATGGGCACTCAATGATTAAAATATTTAAAACCTATCAGATTTATGTGGAAGCGAATGTGAGCAGCTCTTTTATCATTGGCTTTGTAGTACTATCCTTGTCCGGCAGGTAGCGCTGTTCACATACTGCTTGTCATCCCTTGCGATTTACTGCATCAAATCCTGCGGTCTTCCCTATTTTACACTCTCATCTTTAGACTTGTCTAGTTAAATCCCACCTATCACACACAGCCAGCAGACATAGCAGTACAAAAAGATGTTTTATTCACAGTTTGTGTCTTTTATTGTTTACAGAAGAGTTTCTGACAGAGCAAAGCAGGCCCAGATGCAGAAAGCAAAAGGGTGGATAAATAAAATAAAAATAAAAACACTGACAGAGAAATAGTGAAGAGGAGGGGAGAGGGGGAGTGAAGAGGATATGTTTTCTTTCAGTCCCCGCTCTCCTCTCTTCCTTGGATGGTCTGTCTCTCTCACTCCCTCCGTGATAAGCTCGGCATCACTTTTAGGAGGCCCAACTCTCTCTGTACAAAACCCTCATTTTCTCTTTCTTTTTAGTCAACCATCAGGGGAAGAAACGAGAATGATGATTGGTTCCTCTATTATAGAGTGAGATCACTCCGTCTTGCTTCTTTCCCCCCCACGAGTGAGCTATCTTCCACATTTATCTAGAGAGATATTTCAGCCCAGAGCTATAGATGCCTTCATTTCAACCCTCCAGACAGCAGCATAAGATGCAGCAACTTTCATGCATGCTTGATTATAATGAAAGAGGAGTGGTCGTGGGTAATGAGTGAGAAACAGAGAGAAAGAGAGAGTATGTGAGAGATATAGAAATGATGTTCATTTTATTGAAAACAATCCCATGTCCCCACTTGACAGACACTGTGGTCATGAGCCTCTCCACCCTCCCAATTCAATCTCAGCGAGACAAGTCTTTGGAGAGATGGAGAGAATAAGTGCTTGAAAGTAACAAAGATGATGGAAAGGAAGAAAGGGAGGAAGAAACACAAAGTAAGAGAAGGAGGACAAAGAACAGCCTGGGAGAGTAAAGCAGTGAGGGATACACGTTCATCTCTTCATTTTCTGTCTGGTCTCCACAGCCGTTTACTCCTCCTTCTCCTCTCCGTGTGTGATGACGTAGCAGATGTTCTTGTAGTCAACATTGCCAGCCACATCTGGGGGGAAGGCGGCAAACAGATTCTTCATCTAAAGGAGGAAGGAAAAAAGAACTTGAATTAAACAAACAAACTGCTTTTAGAGACTTGACTATTATAAAAAAAACAAAAAGTAGCAACAGATCATAATTTTTCCCATATTGTTACGTACATCCGATTGAAACAGATGCTAAAATGGCATCTGTTTCATCAGAGAGAATGATGTTTTGATTTAAAAATGATGAGCTAAAAAATAACTTAAAAAAAAATAAGATTTTCTCATTTTAAATTCTAAAGAGCAACATCTGATCTCACCTCCTCTGCAGAGAACCTGTCGCACTGAGTGGTCAGAAGCTCCTCAAGGCTGGAATGAAAGAGAAAGAAGTAACAGTCAGATATGAATATGTTCATATATTTTAACATTTAAATAAAACGTCAGTGAATATATACTCACAATTCCTTCTTGATGGTGCCAGTGCCCTCTGGGTCCAGCACCTTGAAGGCTGACACAATGACGTCTTCGGGGTCAGCACCTTTCAGAGACCCAGAGAGAGAGAATTACTCTAACTGAATATACAATGATTGGAAAACTAGAAAAAAGGACTTTCGCATACCCTTCAGCTTCTCTCCAAACATGGTAAGGAAAACGGTGAAGTTGATTGGGCCACTGGCTTCCTTGATCATAGCCTCCAGCTCCTCATTCTTCACGTTCAACTGACCTACAGGGGACAGGCGAGGATGGTCAGCACAGATTCATGGATGTTTTTACAAAGTACACAGCTGACACAAAACATAAACGCACCCATTGAGGCCAACACGTCCCTAAGGTCATCTTTGCTGATGATGCCGTCTCTGTTCTGGTCAATGATTGTGAAAGCCTATATATGCAGGACAGAAAGAGACAAAAACATTGCTACAGGAGTAAGGGGTGGTGACGAAAATTAGGCTGCTGACAGATGCAAACCAAAGAGTTGTTGTATCAGGAAATCTTTTTTCTTACTCGCCTTACAGTAGTAAAATGTCCTTCTCATTCATATGAAACTCAAGAAGGCATGAATACTTGACAGCAGCTGCTTGCTCCCACCCGGCCCCCACATAGACCCTTACTGATCCTTCTTTCCATCTGGGAGACGTGTTAAGTCAATCCCAACTATAATGTCAGACATTCCTGAAGAGAGCACTTGAGAAGGCTGTATCAGTTACCAATAAACTACTCAAACCATTTCATATCCTTACTTAGCTCTGTCGCACACTAGCCTGATGCTAATTCCAGTCAGCTCACCCTCTTAGCATGTGTGCACATAGTCTTACTTAAGTGTTTGATATAATCATGATAATTCATGATGTTTAAGAATCATAACTAGGGACAAAAAATGTTCATTTCCTCCAGGTTTTTATTTTGTTATTTATATGTGATCTCTGGGTCCACGTTCAGTTTTTTCTTTCTTTCAACCACTTCAAGCACCCTAAAACATGATCCTTTTTAACACCATTCCACTTTTCTTTGAGTCCAAGATAGAGGCCTGTTCTTGGTTACTTTTATCCATTAATTTTATTCTCTTTTATCTTGTCCAGTATTTCAAAATTGAAATTTAATAATTTTACAGATGCTTTTATCGAAAGCTAAAATGAGGAGAACAATAGAAGCAATCAGACCAACAAGAGGGCAACAGTATGCTGTAGCAAGTCTCAGTCTATCATAGTACACATCGCGCATTTTATTTTATAAAAAAAAAAGAAGAGACAAATAGAATAGGTAAGTGCTAGTATTAATTGATCAGGTGCCTACGATAAATGTATCTTTAATTGTTTTTTGAAAATGGCTAAAGACTCAGCTGCTCGAACTGAGATAGAGCCAGCTGGGACCAGTCCAGGACAAGGTCTGTGAGAATGATTTCGTGCTTCTTTGTGATGACACCACGAGGTAAAGTTCACTTGCAGAGCACACGCTTCTACATTTTTTCACATTATTATTTTCTCTCTTTCTGTCTCTCTGGCATGCACTGTGATCTTCAGCTGCTGTCCCATTGGGATCAGAACAGAAGTGTCTGACAAATGGTAGGGCAGTGGAGATGAAGGCTCTGGCCTTTTTTTGGCAAGACAATTCTTTTTAGATTAAGACAATCTCTGTTGACTCGGTCCAGCTGCTATACTGGACAAGCCTTAATATAGATATGGTTTGACCATTCTCTTTGTGGGTATTAAAAATTTGCCCCTTCCTGATAACAGGATTTAATCATATTAGAATTATAAGGCCAGTTCTAAAGCAACTGTGACAAAACACAGTGGTAATTTGTTGCATTAAACTGATTTATGCTAACAAAATCCCCTATCCAACACAATAGACTTTGATAATCCACAATAAAGTGAAAGAATGCAGCTTCTAAAATACATATATACAACATATAATGATATGTTGATCAAAATAGGACGTCTGTGAAGTCCCAATGTCTCTGACATGGTTGAATTAGCGTGCTTGTTGTATTGACAAGAAGATCTGAAAAAAATATTTACCTCTTTGTACTCCTGAATCTGGCTCTGCTCAAACATGGAGAAGACGTTGGAGGAACCCTCTCCTCCTCCTGCCCTCCTCTTAGCCTTCTTGGGTGCCTACATATGCAGAAAAGAATGTTTTTAGCTTTTAACACAGCTTTGCATGCAAATAGAATGGATGTAGTGCTAATATTCTGTGTGCTGACTAATACATATCTACATAATTTTAAAATCAGAAAATTAGACACACATAGCAGTGCAACACATAGCTTAGATACACCAGGCTTTGATTTGAAAGACACTTTAACACATTTATTGATAATAAAACAGTGTGAACCGGTAGATACTAACAAAACACACATTTATATGTGTGAGTGATATGCATCTAAAAAATTATCTTTGCATAACAGGTCGTTCTTCAATGATCATTGACACAGTATTTAGCTTCAAGTGCACCATTATAGTCAGCTACTGAAAACTGTTGGATTGGATTTTGTATTTAATTTTAAGTAGCATTATGCTTTCTAGTGAAACTTACAATTTTCTTTATACGAACATATAATTGTATCCATTCACAGTTTTTAATAAATTACAAAAAAACTGCATGGAAAGTGAAAGCAAAACCACTTAGTTTTGCAGCTTTAGCACTAACTTCCTGGTGCCAGTGACGCAGGTTCAGAAAAAATGCCCAAATTATCAGGTCCTGTTAAAGGTATTGTAAGTCCACAGTTCAATTATTATCCACGCTGATTCAATAAGCGAGCTCTCCTCCATATGACCCTGCTGAGAGTGAGGCATTATGTCCTTGGTTCCTATGTGTCCACCTAGATGGTGTGGCCAGGTAACAGCTAAGGCACAGGTTACTCACCATGCTGGGACGGTGTAAAGTCTAAGAAGCTCAAGAAGTGAAGACTGAAGCCGCGTAGTGACCTGTTCTCGAGAGGCTTATATACTACCGAAGGCCCCTTGCTAATTTTAGATCCAACCTTAAGTGTGGCTTGGGAAATAGCAGACAGAAAGAGGGAAACTATGAAAGGGGAGAGAGATGAGGTAGGGGGAAAGTGATGAAGGGACACAGGGTGGGATGCACTATCATCTTACAGTGCTTAGAAATAGCTATTGGAGTCTTGGAATGGGATGAATCTGATACTAATGGCAGCAGTCTGCGTGTCTCATGTAGACTAATAAGGACATGGAGACGTAAGGGACTGTTTGAGCTTCGCACAATCACATAACTTGGTTTTGAAATGAATGAGCTGTAACCACAGACACTGAGGAGGACACGACTCACACTCCTATATTTAGATTAGCGGTGGATCAATATTGGGTTTTCAGTAATATTCTGTCAGTATTACAGGAAATTGTGTTTGTAATGGGAGGGGTTGCAATAATACTGATTGATTTAAATCCAGAGATTTTTTGAGCCAATGATTATCTTGTATACACGCCCCCATCTGATATATATATAAGAAGCTGTTCTGGTGTCGTATCATAACCCTTGCCATCACCTCTTTCCCAGTCAGCCCTAATTGAAAATAGGGTTTTAATGCCTTTCCTAGTATAGCGATGCCGTGGGATTTAGGCCCAAGTCCCCCCCCGCCTCACCCTGCCACATGGCCATGCCTATATTCAGCACTCTCTCTCCTTGGCGCTCTTTGACCTCGCTTGGTCACTCTACAGTCACTGAGGTGCAATTTGTGGTGGTACATGGGACGCTGCTCTGTGTATGGACATGCAATTATCCTCTTTTCTTTTAGTTTAAAAAGATCAGCACAATGCGTCCATAGTGAGGGGTCACATTAGGGGACACATGAAGAAAGACTTAAAACAGGTTCTTTTGGGAAGGCGGGGGCAATGGACAGCTGAGAGCGACCAAAATAGCACAACAAACTTGTCTGCTTCTTGTGCTTGCCTTTTCTTCTCTGTTTAATCCATCAGTCATTCCTCGTCCTCTTCTAGAAACCCCACAGTTTGTTGTGCGTTCCTTTCCTCTTTTAGGGTCACTTGATATCTTGCGAGTCTGTCCTTTACTTGTTTTGTTTCCGTATCTAGATCTTACCTAGATAATATATTGTTCGATTCCAGCAATCTTGCTCAGCTGTAATTATTTATGCAGCATTTTAAAGACACAACTATTAAAATCTTTGATCTCTGTATCCTGTATCAAGTTTTACTATTGATTACCAATGGGCTTTATATATAAAGACTTTATATATGCATTAAATAATTACATATAATTCTATCTATCTATCTATCTATCTATCTATCTATCTATCTATCTATCTATCTATCTATCTATCTATCTATCTATCTATCTATCTATCTATCTATATATATATATATATATATATATATATATATGCATATATATATAGATATGTATTAAAATGGTTAATATTGTTCATTAATAATGATCTTGATAAAGAATTGCATACATATACACAAAACATTTTATTTTCCTCCATTTCCTGTAAATAACTATATGTATGTATATTGTATTCATTAGTAATGGGGTTTGAGGGTTAAGTTTAAGGTAACGTTGATAACTCTTGCAATCATTGATGCAGCCTAATGTTCTCAAATTAGATATGGTATATGCTTAACACACCCCTTAATACCTATATATGGTGGAACAGCTTTTAATGTGTGTGCCCTTGTTTATACATTGTGGGGACCAAATGTCCCCATAAGGATAGTAAAACCTGAGACCACCTACATTGTGGGAACCAGCCAGCGGTCCCCATTTTTCCAAAGGCTTATAAATCATACAGGATGACGTTTTTTGAGAAAGTAAAAATGCAGAATGTTTCCTGTGATGGGTAGGTTTAGGGGCAGGGGCAGTGTAGGGGGATAAGAAATACGGTTTGTACAGTATAATAACCATTACATCTATGGAGAGTCCCCACAAAGATAGTGAACCAGACGTGTGTGTGTGTGAGAGAGAGAGAGCGAGAGAAGGAACGTGAAAGAGAGCCGGGGGGTGGTGGTGGTGGTGGGGGGCAGCGACAGGGAGGTAAGGAGGTTTCTGGGTCAGAGGATGTGTAAGCCTTAATTTGAGATATTTTTTGTCATAGTGGAATGATTTGCTTCATTTTTTTTTTAGGTCTTTAGTTTAGGCCTCTTCCAAGTATGTTCGATTCATGACTGATCTGGTTGTAGGCCTATACATCAGGGATTTAGTATCTCCAGACTGGCCTTTAGGCCACGGAGTTACTCATCTTTGTTTTGTTTATAGCCTGTCAAAGTAGACATGTCTATACGTTCAGTACGTTATGTGTAACGTGATCTACTCATATGTTTTTCAAAGCTGTTTATCACGGCAGAGATGACTGGAATCCGGATGAGGTGAAAAGGGCCACAGCGTCGCTATAGGGGTTTAGCATACCTCACGTCTGCAGTATGCAGAGGTTACAGTTGAAATGAGGATCTTCATATTGCATTCAACACTGAAGGTGTTGGTAGTTTTGTTTTGTTCTCTCAGAGCTCGATTGTATGGTACAGGATCTCCATAAATCTTCATAAACAGCTGTGAATTTATTAATCATTAAACAAACCACAATATCAGCCTATACTGAATGTTTGTATTACATCTACTAGCATTACTAAAAGATATATAGGTATATATGTATTAGAATTTAAAATTAAGATCTTAAGGACTATAATTTGATTGATATAATGTTGAAAAGTTGAACAAAATACAATAAAATGTATACTCAAACCGCACAACCACTGATGTAAAAAAAATCTTGTTGAAATGACAAAATGTTAAAACAAAACTTATCTTTATAGAATTTATTATAATGTACATCAGAGTATTAATACTGAATAGAAGCATTGCATCAAATTAATCTGTCAACAAATTATCATCAAAATAAATATAACACAAAATGGATCTGTACTAAGACAATGTGTTGAGGATGCTGTAAATATATACAATGTGTATACAATAAAACATCTATACGTACTTCTATCATCTATATATAATTATATATAATTCAGGGCATTATATAATAAAATATCAGATTTCTCATGGCTAAATTTACAGTAGATATTCTGTTGTTGAGTTACAGTGCCCTCTGGTAACCCTATAAGGAGCTGCATCTCAGAAAAGATTAATTTGTACAAACCGTACAGCTTATTTTAATATTTACTGATGACTGTCACGCCTATAAAACTTTTTATATGTATTTTTTTTATGTGTAAACTAAAAACTAAAAGAAAAAAAGGCACATCTACATCCCCAGAGATTTAAGGTGATGAGAAAGAGGAAGAGCAGATGGGGGGTGTATTTCAGTTTGTTTGTGAAACCTCATAAACTGTGAAACAGGCACTGTAAAGCAGAATTTAACAGTTAATTATTCTTTACAGAATCACACTAGTTCATTTACATCCTTCTGTCAGATAAAAGAATATTGAGCTATTAACATACAGTTATGTTCATTTAGGCTCCCTCAGTGCAGAAGATTATATTAAATATTAATCATATACGTAGCATGTAATCATAAAAAAAGCAAATACTCAATCACTTCACTAAACAAGCATGACATCTGACCTTATTTGACAGTATTTGAATTGCTTTGAATGCAATATAAGAATTTATGTCGGCACATATATGCTGGGTATAAAAAGACTTGTGGTTTGGGTCTGTTTTATGACAGTTTGAGCAAGAAGGAACAAGGCTGATATGTACTGGGGACTGAGACGTATAGGCTGACCACAAAGAGGAAATGAGAAACCTTTTACCAGAAATGCCATCAAGATCAGAAGTCAGTGCTAATCTTCATAAAATTAAACAGACAGCAGAATTCTACCAGCACAGTAATACATTTCCTGAAACAGCGATATATTCATTAATCCATTGTTTTAGAACAGGATTTACAATTACTATTTACTATGGTGACAACAATAACAAATGCATGTGAATATGCATATGCTCAAACTACCAGAGGTCACTCTAGCCAAGATCAATGAGGTCCTCCTCAACGTATCCCACTTCTTTACGCTTCTTCTTCAGCCAGTCAGCTCTTAGTTGCTTTATTTCATTTCCATAGTACTCATGCAGTTTACTAAATTCTTCCAAAGGATCGAAGCCCACAATTGGCCACTCCCCACAAGATGGTGCCGGACCATTTAAGGGGGTAACATGGGCATTTCTCTTGGGCCAGAGCTTTGGAGATCGCTTACTGCTAGTTTTTAATTGAATAGGAGGGGCATGAAGACTGTAGCTGATTGGTCTGTTCGGCATAGATGGAGGGGGTGCTGAACTAGCGCTGTAGCTTCGCCCATCTCTGGGCACTATGGAAGACCCGTGTACGAAATAGGGTTGTCCTGTATGCCAGGAAGCCATTATCTTATTTGGTGTAGAAGTCAATGCAGAGGTCTGGATGGAATCACAGAGGCCTTTGTCCCTTCTAGCTTCTGTTTTATTGAGAGCATGAACAAATATAATTTAAAAAGATGATTGCATTCAAGCCAAAACATACACACAAAAGACGCACAGTGTACCAGCACATATACGCACCTTCGTAGCGTCTCTCCAGGTCTCTGACAATCATAGAAAGGTAGATGTGACTAGCGCAGAACAGAGCGCCGATCCAGCTCTCCTGGCTGTTTTGATCATCAGCGGCCAGTCTATAAGTGCGGAGTCCTGGTCCAGTGAACACCAAAGAGAAACAGAACTGACCATCCGCCTCACATGCCTGCACCATGCAGCCCTCCAGAACAATCACACCCAACAGGTTACGATCGCCTGGACGCTCCTGATAAAACAAAAGATTCCCCTTCAACACAAACCAGCGGCGCAGGTAAGTGGTGTTCCTCTCTCTCTGTGGAAAAGAAATGCGGTAATAGTTCAAACACAGGGAAAAGGAAGTCATTTATATTACAACTTGTTTAAAGAAAGAATAATTTAAAAAAAATCTGCTGTGAACAGGACAGAAAAATGCTTAAGATGAGAAAAACAGTTTGTAATGCACAGAAGACTGATATTATTGTCACTTGTTGTCAAAAATGTGTGTAACAGCCCTTTTCCTCCAGTGGTGCTATTTACAGATAGAGAGGTGTAGTGGTTTATTTTTAGTCTGTTCAGAAATATTGGCTTTTGAACAATATTATTAGTAGAGATACTTTACAATAACTATTTCCTTATTGATCATATAGTTCTGCTTGCCTCCATCATTTTTACTTTAATCATTTACTGTCACCCGCAGTATCTGTTCTTGCTAAGTGGACTCTAGGATCCTGAAGGTAAAGTCTGAAATGTATCATGAGGATTAGATGAGTCAGATATAATGTATTTGCTTTCCCAAGCATCCATGTAGTATACAAATTTGACAGCCTACACTCTAAAAAAAATTGGTGCTAATTGGCACTAAAAGTGGTTCTTGGCTTGTAATCATAGGGGAACCACATTTGGTGCCAAATAGTATATCTTTAAAGGTGCTCTACAGCACCTTTGTCAAATGTTGCTATGTAGAACCCATAGGAGGTGCTATATCGCATTTTATTATTTCTTCCTCAATAATGGTGCTAAACAGCACCAACAGCAGTTCTTTGGTGTGTAAAGAACATTTAAAGGGGATTGAAAGGCAGTGGCAGTGGCAGTGGTGCTATATGGCAGTGGTGCTATATAACACCTTTATCACCCCAAAGAAACACTGAAGAACCATACAGGGGCTTAACAGGTTCTGGATATGGTAACGGTGCTATATAGCACCTCAATCATCCCAAAGAACTAGTGAAGAACCGCGGAAGAACCACTGAATCACCAAGATTTGGTGCTATACAGCACTTAAAGTGGTTCCCCTAGTATTAAAAGTCAAAGAACCACTTTTAGTACTATATAGCACCGTTTTTTTTTTTGGAGTGTAGGCAGTTTTAGTGGCAACACTTTGATACAAGTAGTTAGAGCACTCACGAGTGGATTGTACTGTTTAAAAACCCATTATTGAAATAGCACAAGGTTAAGTTAGATAGATTCCGGTTTTAAAACAGCCTTTAACTCATATCTCGGTAAATGTACAAAGCCAGGTCCTTACCTTTTTGTACAGGTATCCCTCTTTGTCTACAGGTGTAGTGCAGGACAGGTAATGAGTAAGAATCTTCTCATGGATCTTCATTACAACGCCACCTGGCGTTCAGCCGTGTCCTAGCGTGAGCACAGGGAGCGAGCTTTACAGCACAGAAATTACAGCCCATGGAAAAATCGAATTTGCTGTCGTCTCTTTCTTTCTTTCTTTCTTTCTTTCTTTCTTTCTTTCTTTCTTTCTTTCTTTCTAAAAACAGAATTTAAAATAATAGCAAATGAAATAAATCTAATAGAATAATGCAATTTAAGGAAAAGGAAAGGTACAATTCTAATTATGAGTAAGCATGAAATCATACGAGAATAACCTGTCTATCTGGTTGACCTAGTCTGCCAGGCAGCCACAAAGCACTGCAATGCCATGTAAATATTATCTTGCTGTCCACCTTAAAGCATGCGGTTTGTAAAATGACAAGGAAACAAACCGGAACTATGACAGAGCTCCTCAGTGTTTGTCAGGTGCACCAACTTACTTCTGTCAATGCCTTTCCGTTGACTTATCGAGGGTATCCATACGACCTTAGTAGCAAAACATATCTTAAGGCGATGCCCCTCAATCCCTTCTGATCAAAGACCAAATATTATAAGTTTCGTATTACCAGCGCGCGCTCTCGCGCCGGTCTTCTAGTGTTGAAATATAAATAACGCGACCCACTTCCTGGTAACAAAAGCCGATGCCCTATTCTCTTTCGACTTAATGATGAAACAGCAGTGGCATGTGCACTTTCACACCCACAACTAATATTAATGATGGGCAAATATGGGGGCAGTAAATAATAAATTAACAAACAATAAAAACAGATACATTAGCATATTATCGATTCGTGTTTCTAATTCAGGCTCTTATTAAATATTTACTAGATAAATTATGTCAGAACTGTGCCTTTGGATATGACTTTTGCACACTGCACAGTCTCTGCTGTTCTTCTAATGCACGTTCCTGCCTATTCAGATTTCATAGACACGCATCATATTTACAACCGAGTTTTTTTCTCGGTGCAAAAGAGAAGTATACAAGCAAATTTGAAAATTATTTGAAAATAACATAACAATAACTTCTCATTTGAAAACGTAAATCATGAGGTTATCGTAAGCAGATCAAGTTATGGACCTGAGGTCACGCAGAAGTGAATTAATCATCATTCAACCTTCTCCTGTAGGTGGCGATGGCGATAGAGATTCGGCCACAATCACACGAATGACGTTGTTCCGGTTTTAGTTTTGCTTGAATGGCGCAGCGGGGAGAATAACATCCAGGTAACTATTTTACTGTGTGATTTACAATTTAGTAGTATTGGTTTATAGCGGACAAGCACGTTAAGCGTTTGTCTAAGTCAAGTTACAATTGATTTTACATGACTTTCAATATAGCTAACTGACACGCTCCGAACGGACGCTTGCAGCATTAGCTCATGCGCTGTACAGTAGCGTTGCACATTTTAAACAGTTAACGTTACTTAATAAAATTGTTTTCAAAAATCCCAGTGATCACCAATCCAATGCATCCCGTACATGTTTGTGTAAGGTTTTGAAGATAATAAAGAATTAGGTCTATACTTTTACACACAGATGCAGTCTATGTATAGGAGGCTAATGTTGTGTCCTCTTGTCAATTGCAGTAAGTTTAGTTGTCCATGAAGTGTCTTTTATTGACTTTTGAATGTTAAACAATATTTTCAAAATTTATTAACTCAGTCTGTTATGGAGTCCCATACTCATAATAAAGGAATAGTTGACCCAAAAATGAAAATTGTCATCATTTACTCGCCCTCAAGTTGTTACAAACCTGTATGAATATAGATATACCACAGTGGCGAAAAATATGGTATGTACTGTGGTGCATACTATGGAAGTCAAGTCAATGGCTGCCGAGATCTGCTTGGTTACTAACATTCTTCCAAATATCTTACTTTGTGTTCAACAGAAGAACGAAAATCATACAGATTTGGACCAACTTGAGGGTAAATGATGTTGAATTTTTATTTTTAGGTGAACTATCCCTTTAAGAGTATAACATACACTGTGTGTGGATACTAGATGTCTATGCCCAACAAAACACAATGTTGGCTCGTAGTGATGTAGTGTCTTATGCCTCTTTTAGCATGTCGAAAAGGAAAGTGACCTTTGAGGATGGAGAAGGAGAGATTACTTTGGAAGATGTTCCAAAGAAAAAGGTTGGCCTTATATAACTCTTTGTCTGTGTGCTGTTACTTCCATGCACATTGTTATGCGCATTTAATGGATTGTATAGTATTGTCATTTAGCTATTGTCTTTTTACAGATTGTAGATGGTGTGAGTGGACCAGGATCCAGATTTAAGGAAAAACACTCTTTAGACAGTGATGAGGAAGATGAAGGCGGGGATGGAGAAAATAGCAGCAAATATGACATCCTTGCCAATGACGACGTGGAAGGTCTGTGAACATTTTTTTTTCTCTTGCAGATTATGAAATAAACTTTAACATTGCAGAATGATTTCTCTCCTTCCTGTTGATTTTTGTAATACCTTCCTGTTTACGTATAAATTAATAATTTTTATGCAATGAATGGTGCGAAAGGTTGACAAATGTCAGTATTGTGAAGCACCAGTTTGCTTGTATTTTAGTTATAATTAAAAGTTAATATTAATATTTGTCTTTCACATTCTTTCTGTTTGCAGGTCAGGAAATGGCAACCATTGACTATGATGAGGGGGTACGCATCACCCCTTTTAACCTCGATGAGGAAATGCAGGAGGGTTACTTTGATTCAGAGGGAAACTATTTTGTCAACAAAGAGAAAGATATCAGGGACAACTGGCTAGACAATATTGACTGGGTAAATTTTTTTTCTATAAATTCTGATAAATAATTGGGAATAAAAAATCATGCTTAACGTTCCAATGATTTCCTCACTCAGGTGAAGATAAAAGAGCAACCTGTGAAAAAGAAGAAAGGCCTTGCAGCAAAGCGTAAGAGAAGGGTTGGCGATGAAGATGAAGCAGAGGAGGAGATAAAACGAGAGGAGCAGCAGAAAGATGATGAGGAAGAGGCGGAAGAGGAGGATAAAGAGCCAGCAGAAGACCCTCTGGCTACATACAGCCATTATCAACTCACAGAAGCCATCATTCAGCTGCTGCTTCCTGGTGAAACGGTGGCTGCTGCTTTGAGAAGACTTGGCGGTCTTGGAGGACAGAAGAAGAAAGGGAAACTGAGAGGAGGAGAGGAGGAAAAAAAAGAGACTTTAAACAGAGATGCTGATAAACTAGACAAACTGACAGCATTGGCAGATAGACTGGTGGGGATTGGGGAATTTGAAATTTATCAGCAGACGTATGAAAAATTGGCCTACAAGCTGAAGGGGTTAACTCCGGGAAAGGCAGCCAAAACGCTTGAGGAGAAAAAAGAGGAAGAAGAAGAGCTAGACATGTTCGCTGATGAGTTTGATGAAAGGCATGGTGCAGAAAAAGATGAGGATAAAGACAACAGCATAGGTCAGTGATTGAATCAGAATGTGATTTGTGTGTGTGTGTGTGATTAGATGCATGGTGCATCTTAAATGAACCTGTATTTGTGGTAGTTGTTGCAAGTTTTTTTGACATGGTCGGTCACAAATAATCCAGACTAGTTCAGATGCAAACAAATAAACTTGAGCCAACAACAGTGAAACTACTGTACATTGTAAACGTGTTAGTAATTTTATCCTCATCTTTATTTGTGATTATTTGATTCATGGCTAATCCCTCAGTAATAGCAGTGTTTCTCTCCAGTGAGTGATGAGGTCATGTGGGAGTACAAATGGGACAATGAGGAAAATTCTGAGCTCTATGGGCCCTTCAGCAGCCAACAGATGCAGGTAAGCAAACACAAACGCACGAACATGCAAAACATTTTTGCAACTCATTTTCCTTTATTTCTATATTAAAATTGCTTAATAAAATGTAAAAACTGTGGCAGATTCAGTATTGCTCTGTTTTTAGAGTGCCTGACTTGGCTTAGTGTTGTCAAAAGTACCGACCGCGATACCAAATCGGTACTGAAATGTAAAAAATGTGACACTTTGAGCGCTGTTAAGAGGAATCAATTTGCTATCGCCGTCGGTACTTTTGACAACATTACGTTGGCTTAAAGGAACACGCCATCTTTTTGGGACTTTAGCAGGGATAAAACTCGCTGACTTCTTGGGACTTTAGCTTATTCACAATTATAAGTCTGTGTTTTCCTTTAAGCAATGAATGTCAAAAAATGACATGCATGACCACTGAGAAATATTAAGTGTTACCTACATTTGTTATAATGTCCCAATTATTTATATGAAATACAAATAGTTTAGTAAATATAAACAAAAGTAGTGCATTATATATTGCTGTATATTTTATTCCAGGACTGGGTGGATGAGGGCTACTTCAAGGATGGAGTTTACTGTAGAAAGATTGACCAAGGAGGTGCCCCATTCTACAACTCAAAGAGAATAGACTTTGAACTTTACACATGATCTGTCTATGAGTCATGTTACTGATTTTGAATTTCTTCTGCCCTTCTGAAAAGGGCTTCTCTGAAATAATTGTTTACTTTTCAAAACTGTATTGGTCTTATGTACACCACACACATACACACACACTAGTATGTACACCTGTGTTTGTTTGATACATGATGTGTTTTAAAATAAAGATTTTTCTGGCTGGATCCAACCTAATGTTCTGGTTAATGTTATAGGTATTCGGACTCGTGCACTTTTATAATAGCACGTTTGCTGTATTTACAATTTTACAAAGCATCGCTATTTTGCAACAGGAGATTCAACCGGACGCTCCATTTTAACCAATGAAAGCTTTTAAGTTTACATCTGGACAAAGACGTCTGTTTATTGCAACGCTATTGGTTGCTTTTCTCCCTCCTGAAACCTAATTGGCCAGTACGTTGACGCTACACATTTTTAATTGGCAGCAATTTTAGCGTCAACCTGAAGGGCGGGACAAGTTTTACTATGCAAGATTCTAATTGGCTTATCGACTGACCGGGAACATGCTCTCACCGAATGATAGGTCTGAACCATAAGCTCAATGGTGAAACTCGGGCGCCGTCCGGCATGGAAATGTCACACAAACATCGGTGTTTTAGAAACAACGCCTAAAGGAGATGTTTTCACAGCACGTTTTCCCTCAAACGATTTTAGGTTAGTGTCCAGTTTATTTACATCATTTACACCTGTGTTTGAAGTACAAAATGTAAAATACTTTTTTTAATACAATGTATTTGAGTGGTTTATGCGTAGATAGCAGCATAGCTCAGTTAGCCGCAGTATACGTCGACGACGTAACGTTACCCAAAAACCACACCAGTGTCTGGAAGCGAATCTTTTTATTAATAAACACTCTGCTGAAAAAATAATGCTGAAAAAATAATGACCGTAACCACCGAGGAATTCATATAGTTTAGTCTTTTGTGTTTTTAAATGTTATGTGGGAATCTGTTTGACTGCGGGTATGGTATATTATTCTGCTAAAGTGAATGTCTGCGAAATGAAACTGTTGTTGTTTGATCTGTTCTCGGTACAATATGTAACGTTAGAGTTGTTTAGCCGCACAGTTAAGCATTACACGTTACTACGATGAGAACATTTATAATAATCGTGTTCACAATTTGGTTTGCTAGTATAATAAATACTAGCAAACCAAATTGTAACGAACGCAGCGTAGACTCAATAAGCTCCACGGTGTGATTCGCAAGTTATTGAATTAACTTAACGTTACGTATTTATTTTTTATGAAAATGTAGCGCACGCATTAGCAACCACGTCTAACGTTACATTAACAACATAACTGTGTTAAATGAAATACAGACACTATTATATTTTCCCCGTAACGTTACACATAATCAGTGTGTTCTATTGCTCACCATTACTGAAGGAAAATGAGAAGCGTGGTCTTTAAAAGCAGCTGAACGTTTAAGTTAACGTTATGTTAGCGTTTTAGATAACCATAACCACCCTATAATTATGGTACAAGTAAAAAAAAAAAAAAAACTGTCTAAAAGTAAAGATAAAAGTCTACGACACAGTGTGGACTTAAAGGAACAGTTCCTTTATTTCCAAAAGTTCCTTTATTCCAACAGTTCCAATTTTCTCACCCTCATATTGTTCCAAGTCTTTAAGAATTTCATAAATGAAGAAGTCTTACTAGAGGACTGCAGCTGAAGTTACAATTACTGAATAAAATGTATTATCACCATGAAATCAATTCTTATTTTTTTTAATGGAATATTGCAGTATTTATTATAAATGATTTATTTATGCACATCTATTTTTTTTTTAATGTGCCCTCGTAATCTGTAATCAAAATAACTTCCCCTCCCTCTTGCTACTACATATCTTCTCTGATTTTTTAATACAAAAAATGAGGGCGGGACAACCTGACACTTACATGACATTACAGCTATTGCTTACAACCATCCGATCCAATCAAATCCCGATGAACTGAAATCAAGTACTGCCTTAATTTTTCTCTTTCAAGATATTTCACTTATACACATACAGACAATATCACTATAGAGGAACAATTAATTGCAACTCCGTTTTCATGCTGACTTTAAAAAGGGTTTTAAAATGTCAGTTATAGTATAGTTTATTTTTTTAATCCTTAGTGAATTCTAATGACCATAAATTGTGTTTATGTATTAAATGAGTGCTTGATAATAACTTAAGTGAAATTAATGAAAATATTGGTAAATGCATTTGTGTAAACTAAAATAGGAATGAAACTGGTTAACCAACCATTGACTGCTTGTTCCACAGTTGTGATGACTTGGGAATAAGATAGGCAAACAGGAAAAAGGGGACCACGGAACCAGGAAAGAGACTCAAAAATGAGGCTTGGTCATCACAACCTCAACACTTGAGGTCATCCCCATGTGAGAGCCACGAACAGCATGGTAAAATGTTTTTTGTCATCCCTCAGAAATTTCCCATTTCTTCTTTTTCTTTGCAACATTAGCTCACAACTTCTTTCAGACAATTAAGTCACAACTTAATGAAATCACAAAAGCTGATACAAGTAATAGATATTTAGTCAAGATTAGGTTGCTCACAACATACAGTTTACAAAACCATCCAAGGCATTACTCATACTCATGAGGTGGTACTGTTGTAAGAGTAACTAAGGTATCAGGGAGGGAAGACAGACACAATGAAACTGACAGTGGCACACCTTTAAGAGCCATGCAAAGGATACAAATAAATAAAATAGAAGAAAATTGTAGATAGTGAGGTGTAAAAGCCAAAAGGGACCTTTTTTAGGTTTTGCAGTAACGACTCATTTAAGTCTGCCAGCCAATGAACTGGCTTAGAGCCCTGCACAGGCCTCAAATCTAGACCCTAGCCCGGCCCGGCCCTGGCCCTGGCCCGAGACGCTGAGGCCCGAGCCCGGCCCGTGTCCGACAGCTTATCAAAATTGTCGGCCCGATTGCGACTGGAGCCCGTGTTTTTTGTTGTTGTTTTTTTTTACATTGTTGCAGCCATTAAAATTGTTCAGTTTTGTTTTTAATGTCAAAGTAGTTATATTTAGTTTTGTATCTTTATTACGTTATGAAAAATGTTAAAAAAATGTTTAGAGCAATTTTTTTGTTTGTTAAATTAAAGTTTAAATTTTTTTAAGTGGAGCTGACAATGAGTTAACCGTATGCTTAACCAATTTAGCCTCTCAAATCAGCTCTTGACTGGTCTTGCCTATAATAAAATCCATAGATATAAAACACTTCAAGCATCGCAATGTAAGTTAATTTAGCCTACTATTACCACCACAGTAAAAGGCATTTTTGATGAGCCGAGGCAGGCTGATACTGCTCACGGCTCTCACAAACGAAACAATCTAAACAAATAAAAAAAATAAAAAGAACATGCAGGTTGTGTTATACCTTACACATCCGCAAAATGATAATATATAGCTCATAACACGCTCTCACACTTTTATTTTTTAACTGTTTGCCAGGAGTAAAATTTATACATGTGGGTTAAACAACCAGATACATCTACACTTGTCCAGTTTTGTCTAAAATGTTTTTATACCACCTTCTGAATTGGTTTTAGTGATTGGAATTAAATAGGCTACGTCTCGAAAGAATCTCGGAAGGCATTTATGTTTACTCCTGGTCATTTCGCAATCAGATAGATACCTGGTCAGAGAAAACAAATGAAGGAACCAGTTGTAAAAAGGCCATAACTCTAGCAGCTGCGCTGAAGAAACGCACACTGCTGCTGGCGAGACTCTAATCCTGTGGCAGCCATGTCTTGACAGTCGTAAGCTATTATGGTCTCGTGTTGTTTCCACCAGTGCAGAACACACACACACACACACATACACACACACACACACACACACATTTTATAAAACAGTTAGGTCCAGTCTAACGATTCTGATTGGATTGTGTTGGTAATAGACACTTTCCTAGAGCTAAAATGAGTGCTGTGCATCTAATAAGTGCTTTTGATCTTTTTTTTGCTTTAAATGATTCACGGAATACACTGAAGGTTTGCCACAGTTGTCCCACCACCTGTATGCAACTGAGTGCTTCAAACGCCTCCATGATCACAAAACACACTTTTTTTTAACTTTTAAACAGCAAATGACGGAATTTTACCATACATTTTTACAGCGGCTCTATTCAAACGGGATTAGTATTACCCGAGGTCATTTTTCCGGACCTTTTTACAGAAGGAATCTTCACTGACATTGTCCGTAATGATTACCGAGATTGCAAATTCGGACAGGAGAATCACAGAGAACCTCTGGTAATAATTACTTTACCCCTACGTCTTCATGTTAAACTAGTCTTGTCCGAATAGGGCTTAGGTCTAATAGCCTGTAACACAATTTAATTTATTTAAAATGACACAAAAGTAAACCCAAATTCGAGCAATGTAAGGTTAGTAATCTATATTCACAGTAGTCAGATGTTATTGTTTTTGTTCATATTGTGTGCAACAGTCGAGTGACGGAAGTAAAACTCCCATTCAGTTTCTCCATACTGATCAACCATGAGCTCAGAGATGTGTGCTTCTATTTTTAACTTTATTTAATTAAAAATGTTTTATAGTTACATTTCTGGTGAATTATTACACTACCTATAGCAGCACTGATAGAATAATAACTGATAGACTTATCAGTTACTGTAAGACAGTACAGCGTGTTGTCTTTTTTTTGTCTTAACCAACTTTGTTTTTTTTCTCAGACAAGCTCTGGAGTTGAAGCTGAGATGGAGAAGCAATATTCAGAGTGAGTGTTACTGGGTCAGATGGACAATAAGGATATGTAGACTTTAGCCAGCAAACATCTTTTAACTATGTCTTTTGTCTCTTTATTTTAGAGGTGAAAGCCACACACCGGTATCAACCTGTGCAATCTCACAGATAGGAGATGGCAGCCCAGCAAAGGAGCAAAGCCATGATCTGAAACCAATGGAAAAGGAGTCCCCAGAGAGGCCTTCAGCAATAAAACGATGGGAGATCGGTCCGCTTCTACAGTCATTCAAATCCAAGATGGCTAGCTTCACTGAGATTGTCATGAGCCCTGTTCGGCTTTTTAAGCCCAGTGACTCGCTGTCCTCAATCGTACTTCCTGAACAGCATGAACCATTGATGACCGAGTCAAATGTTGAAAGTTCAACCCAGGCAGAGAAGGGCAAGATTGATGATAAATGTAGAAATGGATTCTTTACAAAAAGGCCTTCTTCAGAAAAGTTGCAGTGCAACACTGCTCCAAAACGCCACAAGGTTGCACAGAGACTGAACTTTTGTTCAAGAAACAACCACGAACCAGTATTGGGTCATATTCAAATGCACAACGAGGTTGCACCAAATGAAGAAAATCGGATAGACTGTCCTTCAAGCCAGTCACAACAAGCCGTCCATCAAGATCTAACTTTTGTTTCCAGTCCTTGTAAAGCCCGGAGTACTTTCCTCAGGACTAAACCAAATCTGTCCACAGACAAACCTTTGAATTCTGCAAGTGCCATGCATCTGTCTAGTCAAGCAAATTTTCAAGATGATGCGGTTATTGTTCTGCATCGGCTGTCAGGTGAGAGACAGACCCATAGCAGTGACACAGCCTGTGTACATAAGTCATGCCTTTTAGAAGAGGGCTCAAACCTGTTGAAACCAGATTCAAACAGCAGTATAAACAAAACTTGCTTAAACAAGCCTGATCCTGAAGCCTCATCTTCTAGCACTTCCTCTAATTTCGACTTGATAGATAAAGAGACAAGCACAGGTGGTTCGTTTGCCATTGAAGGAGGATCCTGTACATGGGTTGCCATCAGGAAAAGCCCTAGAAAGAAACATCTGTTATGGGCTGCTGAGCCCACCTCCAGTGAACTGGCCACTTTTGTGATAGGATCAAAGCCTTTGGATGTGGAGATGAAGGAATCACAGTCTGAAAATGTTTTGAAATGGACGCACCATTCGGCTGAAGTTTCAGACTCACCAATGAGCACTACTGTCAGGGAAGTGAGGGCAAAGAGAAGCAGAGAAGCTCCTCGGATAACGAAAGACTTAAAGGCAAGGAGGAAATGTGACATGCAGAATGCTAAAGAAGGAAGACCTGCGGGGAATAAACAGTTAAAAGATAATGGCATCAATCTGGAAACAAACCAGGAGGATGAAACATTTATTCAGGTTAAGAAAAAGAGGAAAGGTATTTCTGTGACACACCCACTTCAAGACTCAGATGTGCCCGTCTGTAGTAGTAACACAGGTGTTGAGATGAGAAATTCTGTAGAGTCGTCAGAAGAAATGGGACAGGACAAGACAACTAGAAGTCGGTTGAGAAAAAATTTAAAATGTAGGACATTACTGACCAATAGCAATGAGGGTGATGCTGCTGATGCAACATCCTCTCAAAACTGCACTCAAAATGTCTTAATTAACAAGAGTGGTGTTCATGGCAATTACATAAATATCATAAATGGTCCTTCAGAATCTCCCAGATTTCAGCACTGTACACAGCCGCAAGAGCCTGGGCAGATCATTGAAGCTCGTAAAACAAGACGGCATCTTAAAGGTACAGGTGATGCTATGCAGAAGAGAAACCTTCGTCCACCCAAGCATAAGTGTGAGGACTACAGTTTGACTTCAGTGGTTGATCCAGCAGGACCAAGCAAACCTTCAAAAATTACACTACTGCACCACCAACAGTCTGTTACTGTAGCTGAGGAGCAAGTGACATCTCTTTCTGGATCAAGAGAAGAAATAAAGGACCTTTTGTCACCTGATTCAACAGCTTCAGTGCATTTAGAAAGAAAACGAAGCAAACCCCTGAAGAATGTAAACCGACCAAGAAGAAAAGATGTTTCCGTTGCAAAAAGAACAGGCTCCATTGGAGGCGTGGATGAAGCAGAGAGCCTAGTAAAGGCGACAAAAGCTGTTCCAGAAGTGTCGTTGTCAGGTAGCGGCTCCAACCGCCTCCTGCGCAGCTTCTCCTGCCCTGAAATCCCGTCCCTAGTATCCAGTGACTGTCATTTACCCCGGTCCCACATGCATGACAACAGCACTACCTCACCCAGCAGAAAGAGCTCACCCACTCAGCTTCCCATCCACCATCACTCTCCGTCCAAGCGCACTCGCCGGCACACCGTCTGCAGTGTGGAGATTGAGCGAGAAATTGCCCCTTTGTGTCTCCGTAAAGAGGTGTACCCTGCTAGTCGGGGTAGCCCTTTGTGCCCCTCTTCCCCTTATTCTCCCTCCACCTCTCTCACAGCCCTCGCCTCGTGTTTTTTGTCCAGTCCTTTAGCATTCTTGTCTAAAAGCTCAAGCCAAGGGCGTAGTCATGCTAGTGATGCCAGCATTGGCAGCATTTCAGCTGCCTCTAGTTTTGTTGCATCAGCATCATCATCATCATCATCACCGTCCTCCTTCAGTTTCCCTTATACTTCCACCCTCACGTCCTGTCATGCTTTAACCGGCCTCTCCTCTGTTGTCACTCCCAGCCCTGAGACACCTTCTGCCTCTGTGTCATCACTCTGCAGGTAATTTATCAGATTCCCATCCACCCTATCAGAGTATGCTTGCTTTTTATTTCCCATTATTATGTATGTGTTATGTATATACATTATTATATAATGTAGCATGTTGAGGATTAAGGGTGCTCTGATTGATCAGATACCAAATTGCTATCGGACGATAGTTGCTGCTTATGACTTTTGTCAGTGATCTCTCAAATTTTCAATCTCATAAACCGATCTCATGCTGACATCGCAAAAAGACATGGGCCTGCCATGAGGGGTATGGCACATAGCTTGCAGCAGTGCCATCTCAATTTCTGTTTAGTGTGGGTAAAAAAATAATAATGCTGATTACTTGGTTAGCTACAGTTCATACATCTTTATTAAGTAACTCTTGACCGATCAACATTAACAGTAGCATATGTTCAGCTAATCTCCCTCCACTCTCTTCTGAACTCTTTTGTCAAAACGGCATGTTCCCCTCAATAGATATTAATAATTAACAAACCCCTGGGTGATAATTAACATCAATCTAGCATTAAAGATGGCTCTTTCCTCAAAAGCCTATCCATTTCGTTTTGATCGCTTCCTATACTCATTAAAGCGACATAAATGCATAAATGTAAATGTCTTAATAAGGGTAATGTTTGTATAAACCTCGCATTTTAAAAATGTGGAATCTATATGTTGTATTTATTTGATCATAAATGCTGTAAAAATAGTACTATTGTGAAATATTACATTTTAAGTTTTCTATTTTAAAGGAACTGTATGTAAGAAATGTATTTCAATGAATCATAAAATGGCTCTGATATGTCACTAGACATTAAGAAATCATGTTCTTAAGACATTAAGACCCCATGATCGATGATCAGTATCAGCTGATACTGCTTCCAGTGATCACTCCCAAAAATCTTGATCCGAGCACCATTTTTTATTATCTTAGACATTACCCCTATAAGAAGCAAGACCTTTAAAAAAATGCATGTCAGCAGATAAAATCCAACCTTTTCTTTCCTCAAGTGCGTTTTCACAGAGTTCTTTGGAGGGAGACCATGGAGTGCTTCAGATGGATTGTGAGGAGGCAACAGATGAAGAAGAGAGATCCAACTTTGACCTTAAGCTCTCTGCAGCCATCTCAGAGGAGAAAGCATTATCAGACTCTGAAATCAAGGTGCGAGTTTTCTCTCAAACTTTAGTTTGTGGTTTAAAATTATTTAATTTTAGTTATTCCTTCTTAAATCTCCCCTGCTGTGTGAACAGACAGACGTAAAGGATGGTCAGCGAGGAAAGGTGTCCTCTATTCGTATCCGTAAAAAGATTCCAAAGCCTCAGAATAATCTCACCCCTATGGGCCTTCCTAAGGTTATAAGGTGTGTATGCATTGAGAAGTTTATGGACTTATATTTATATTTTCTCCAACTTCATAGCTGAAGCTAATGTGCGTTTAAATTTACCACATTATAGCAAAGATGCATCTCTTGTTTGTTTTTCAGAATAAAGAAGAAGGATTTTAGCTTGGAGGAAATCTATACAAACAAAAACTTCAGCAAACCTCCTGATGGGTGAGACATTTTCCAAATGTGTTTTGTTTGCTTGGTAGTTGAGTAGTTAATAACCCTTTTATCGACTTAAGTGGTTCTCAAAGTTTTTTTGGCTACATCTGATCAAATCAGACCATCCAAATACCACCTGTATTTATCAACACCGCTTGGATGTCATTGAGTGCAAGCTTAAGAACATTAACTCTTTCCCTGCCAACATGGAATTTTCTATGCTTCCTTTTTTTTTTTTTTTTTTTTTTTACTGTTAGACACTTGGGGGTGCTATCTCCTGAACGAGTACAGAATCTCCAGATCAAAACACATGTGAAGGAGACTAAAAAAATAATCGTATGCAAGCAGGTTCATATGTAAAATAACATGATTATCAACATTAAACAGCATATAAAACAAAACTATCTAGTGTTACTTTATGAAATGTCAACTCAGGATGAGCTACAGGACTGTGCAAGCATCAGGGGTGTTGATGGACTCAGTCTACTCCATCTGTGTTTGATCATCGTTCTGAATTTGATCTGGATGTAAACTTAGACAAAAATTTGATTTTTCTCTGCTTTTTTTATTTTTTTTTATTGACACTTAATTTAAGTGCTAATAAAACAAAAATGCATGAAGCACATAAATGCATGAAGCCATTTTTTGTCTAAAAGCAGAGTCTATTCTTTCTTTTGATATATTGCATGTTCAGATATTCATATAAATAAATCATTACATTTTGTGAAAATGATCAAAAACACTGGTGATGGCTGGCAACTTGTTTTTTTTAAATGCTGGCGGGGAAAGAGTTAACATTAGGAAAGCAATGCAATTAATGTCTTTTCCTCTCACTCTTAACAATTTTTCTAGATTTCTAGTAATCACATACTTTCAGGGCAGACAGAATATACTCAGAAGCCCAGTTTTAGGACCTTTTAGTGCAAACTATTTAAAAAAAAGCTATTCAATCATTGAAAAATAAAAAAATCTCCCCCTGTATGTTTTTTTTTACCTGCATGTCATATGACCAATGACCATTAATCAACATTAGATAACCAAGAACATGTGAATGTGTTGTTAAATTATTAAATTAAGTCATTAAGCGGTACTTCAAGTAAATATGTAAAAGAATTGGTTTAAATTTAAAGGGGTTGTGTTGACACAAAGGTTTGGGAATCCTGGTCTAGTGCATTATATTGTTCCATAGTTGTGTTTCATATCACAGTTTGCTTTCCACTCATTTAATGTTTATCAAATACAGCCTTAAATACAAATTATTAAGTAGAATAATTATATGTAGCATATTAGGACTTGAATTTATCTTGAGAGCATGCAGGTACATTTTCGTGAGGTGTTTTAATTCTTTCCATTTTATCATCTGGTCAATGAAGCTACTATTGCAAACTTTTTTTCAGACGTTTGGAAACCATATTTGAGGTGCCTCTTAACCGGCGAGATGGCTCTCAGGCTGTCGTGGGCCAAAAAAAGGTGAAGCGCTTTGTCGAGTTCCCTGAACTGGGTGTTACCAGGAAGCCTAAGAAACCTCTGGTGGGTGTAATGGTGGGGGGTGGAGCCCAGAGGAAGGCAGGAGGGACCTCTGGGAGCTGTAGAACCAGACGAGGTGTCGAGGTCTCTTCTAAAGTGGAGGATGGCCTCACCTTGCAGGAACTGGACTCACTCCTTTGCTCCAAGCTTGAGGAGCTAGACACCTGGATGGCACTTCAGCAGGTAGCAGGCTAAAGCAGAGGTCTTGTTTGATCTGTATCAAACAATGAGCTTTATGTGTATTATGTTCAAATTTACTGTCAATTCATCAAAGCAACCATAAATAGATTTGCAAAGCTGTAAAATCTCTTTTTGATTACTAGTCTACTGGAAAAGATCATACAAATACACAACATTCTTTATATATTTGCAAGGTATTTTGAACATTGGTCTGATAAACAAGAAACACCCTTCAGAAGGAGTAACTGCGTGCTGTTTTGTTCATTTGTAACTGTTGAAAGGAAGAGCACTTGTTTACATTAATGTGTGACGTGTATATATATCTAATTCCTGTTTGCCACATCTCCGTATCAATGTGTTTCAAAGTAAGAGTCACCAGTTCACTCATAAATCATTTCTCTCTCATATCTTACATTTACAAACATTTAAACATTACACATAAATTCACATTTAAACTTCTTTGGTTCAGTTGAAGGCCTTAAAAGACTTTCTGTATGTTTTCTGTGTGTTTGGTAATAAAGGAGACGGCACAAAGGCTTTTATAAAGTTGTGGTGGCGGCATCGAATACAGTGAGTTACCAGCAAGACAAAAGTTTGCATTATTCAGTTTTAAATTATTCTTTTTGATTCTCATAGAAGCATAAAGGATTTAAAGGTTTCAATGCATTCTGTGCTTTTACTCAGGTACTCTAAATACGGTCCATTCACTTAATTTAGACTTTAGTTCCTCTTTGATGTAGTGACTTATAATACTGCTTCATGGTGTTTGAACATGTTGAATGGTTTGTGCGTAAAATTGTTTGATATGTATAATATGTCTGGGTTCTGTAGTTCTAACAGACTACGATTGAGCTGTGTTTTGTATATTAGTACCACTGCTCCCCCGAGCTGTTTGTATAGAAGTTCACAAAGAACAGGTGTATTTTGACTGTTACGCATTTTATTACAAATCCTGAAAGATGTAATGTACAAAACATAAAAAGCACAACGTTGACTTATTTACAAGAACAAAGTTAATAATGTAACCACATCTCAACATTTGACTGCCATGCTCTCTGTGAGTGTTTCAGTGTTTCATTTCCTGTTTTCATTAAAGCCTAAATAATAAAAAAAACAGCTTGCTGAAATGTAAAAGTAGTTTTTGTCTGAATAGTGTTGGTTTTGTGTGTGTGCGTGGCTCTGTCTGCTGCATGTAACAAATTACAGAAAGTTTCTGAGCCGTTCTTTTTAAACTGCATTCCAAAAATAAATGCTGCTTCAACAGTAGTGATATAATTTTACTCATTAGTAAGATTCAATATGTTTTGTAACTACTAAAAGCATTAAAATGTTTAGCAGGAGTTGAGCTGTTGAATCTTGTTTTAAAGTTTTGGACTTTTGATCCAGACTAATGGCAAGCACCATTCGAAACCCACAATAAATGTAAATAATGACCAACCTATTTTTTTTTTCAGGTCAATTTTTTTGACTGTCTATGCACTGTTTGATGTGAGCAATGAGACTTTTGCTCTTCTGCTTTCTTACAGTTCATTTAGCTGTTGAAATGCTTCTGTGTCAGTCTATGAAGGTTACAATATAGGACAGAAATCCTATCAGTAATGGAAAGATGAGAATTAAAACAATCCAGGCCACAATGGACCAAATTCCCCATTTACAAGCTTTTTTGGAGTATTTCTTAACCTTATCCCGTGTTTCTTGACGATCTTCTTTTTGAAGTCTTTTTCTTGTCTCTCGAGCCTTGAAAAAAGAAAAAAGAAAAGGTGTCAGATTTCCAGATATTTCTTTATTATTCTTAGGTTGAATGGATACGTTTCTTTCATCACTGCCTACACATCTTAGGTTTCATGGTACTCCTGTGTGTGTGTGTGTGTGTGTGTGTGTGTGTGTCTGCCAACAGTATCTATGTTATTGGCAGCAGATCTTAGATCTTTTTACAGAAAATGAATAAATAAATATCACAAAACCACTTAAAGCCATATGAAGTATTTATCTCGTGTTCGTCTACTACACTAATCTTTTACCGAGACTGCATGAGTGGGTTACTAAATATAATTCTAATAAGTTAAATTTTACATATAGAGATTACTGATGCTTATTACAGTGGTATAGCGCTGTAATGATACATTACTGACATTTCAATAATACTGTGTAGTTAATAAGCTATAGTTACCTTGACAGAGTACATAAGGGACATGATTCCAAAGCAGGAAAGGCCGCATATGATACTGCATATGGCTAATTTCCGGTGGTCTGTGTCCTTACAGATGTCATGTAGACCATGACAGTCAGCCCTTCGCTCAGGCTGTTCAAGTAAAGTATCGCCAACACTCACTTCTTGTAGTTCATTCGCATCCATCTCTGTTAAGAGTAAAAAACAAAAACAAAATATAAATGTTGGGAAGACAGCATAAGTAGGCTAATGGCACGTTACTGTATTTGTACTATAATATACAAAGTTTATTGCAGAAGTTATGTTAGATCAAAGTAAAAGCTTACATGTAAATAACGCCAAGCAGTGATTTAAAACAAGATGAGCAGGTTCTTGACACTGATTTTTTTGCTTTTGGATTTAATAGAGGGTAATTAAAATGTTTATATAATGTGTATATTTATAAAAAATCAGATATCTAGAGTGAGAGGAAGAATAAATGTATACATTAGAAGACTTTAACAGGGATTTTCCAACATCATCTCAAAAGCATTTAAGATGAATTGAGTTTTGATTGATCTCTTGTCCTGGGGCTTGAAAAACAGGTATGGACAGATACTGGCATCAGTAATGTAAGAAAACAATGACACATCTTACTGCTAGTTGTGGTTATGAACGTTATAACAAATGTTATTACTTGTCAGCGTTGTATAACCCTTTTCTTAGCAATATAAAATCTGCCTCCAGAAAGAAGATTATCTTTGAAGGGAGCAGCAAATGAAAAGCATGCCATTGAAACAGTTGTGAAACAAAATATCTCAGTACTTACAGACTCGCCCAGACTTGATCTTGAGGAAAGAAGGGTCTAAAATTCCTCAGTTCAATCAGAGATCCAAAGGTATTTAATAACCAACTCTGTTGCTTTTGCTTTGAAAAAAAAAAAAAAATATATATATATATATCTGGTGACCAATGCTTTGATAATTATTCTTTCAGTTTATGTAGAAGGTCTAGTTTCCTGTGATAAAACTGTCACGTCGTTGTCACAACTTGATGAAACTCAGATGACTTCCCACCCAAACTTCCTGTTATTGTCCGTTACATGTGTGAAATATTTAGCTTCTTTAGCTCCAGTTTAGACCTCTGAAGAGATAAGCAGAGTGTGAGAATAAACTTTTTAGTGTCTAGTACAACAGAATAAAGCACCTCCTGTGTTCCCTCCCACTTTGTCTCATTCACTCCCACACAGTTTGACATATTTCTTCCCCTCACATTCTTAAAGTGTAACGTTTATCAGTCTGTTTACCACACCTTGTTTCTCCAGTGAATCATGAGTAGCTCCTGCAGACTTTGTAACAGAGAGGCTTTGACTTCATGACACACTGTTACTCATTCGAGTTCACCTTTGCTTTCTCTTTCTCTTTACAAAGCCACACAAGATTCAGGTTCCTGACATGTAAGTTGAGGTTCATGTCTTCTGTGTTAGATCTCTTAATTGTCGAAATGTTGGACAGCTGCATGATTTATAGCCTGTCGTGTTTCATGATCATTCTTTGCATATTTAAGTAATGTTTCTAAATATCAGCCATGTAAATAATAGGAGCTGAGAGTTGGATTTTAAGTCTGCATATTTCAGGGGCTTTGCTTAAGGCCAGGCATAGGTACATCACTTGATACATCAACTCATCCCATGTGTCCAAATATAACACTCACCTCACTCTAGAAAAAGATTTATTTGCATGAGCTTTTCTTAACTTCACTGACTAAGCCCCCTATTATTCACAGCGATATTTAATGATCCCATGACTTGATAGAGATTTTGTACAAATATTTTTTTCCTAAAAAAATATTTTAGAGCTTCGGATAACCAAAACATGTACACGTTTAGTCCTTTTAGATCTGTGATTTTTAAAAGTTTTTGAAGAAGGCACTCCTGCTCATAAAGGCTGCATTTATTGGATCCAAAATTCAGTTAAGGAGTAATACTGTGAATTTTTTTTTTCAATTTAAAATAAGTGTTTTCTATTTTAATATATTGATTAAAATATTGATAAAAGCTTTGTTGACAAAGCTGAATTTTCAGCATCATTTCTCCAGACTTCAGTGACACAAGATCCTTCAGAAATCATGTAATGATTTGCTGCTCAATAAACATTTATGATTATTATTAATGTTGAAAACAGTACACTATTTCAAGTTTTTTTAATGAATAGAAAGTTGAAAAGAACAGCATTTATCTGAAATAAAAAGCTTTTTGAGAACCGCATCTTTAAAAGATTGTTTTGAACTCTAATAAAAGTAGTAATAAATATAGTAAAATCATGTTTGTGCTGTGTAGATCTTGTGACAAAACCACATACCCTGCATAATAAATGATATCAGCTTGATTTCCACTTAATATGAAATATCCAAAATTGATTGTCTGATGCCTCAGTCAGAAACTCAAACACACAATGTTCTGGTGTGCTTGTGAAGGCCAACTGTTCTGGGTTGAGCTGACACATTAACAACTGAGGTCAGGAGAGGCCAGACAGCTTAAAAATAAACAGGGGATTCATTTCCCCTGATTTTTCCCCCTTGTTAAGTTAATTAAAAGAAAGTTGCAGTCTACACCTACATGGTTTTATAGAGAACAATACATTCATTTACAAACCAAATTAAATCAAATTTCAAACCAAATTAAATTAAGTTGTATGTGACAGCCACACAAATGGAGAAATTAAGTGAACAAAACTACTACAGCTTTTGCAGGTAATTATTAGAATAGAATCCTTTTTTTGCTTATTCATTATTTTTTAATGCCGTTTTTTTTATTGCAAATGAAAGGTAACAGATATTAACAGCAATGCATGGACATAATCACAACAGGTTATAATAATTATATTATAAATTAACTCAATATGTGACCCTGGACCACAAAGCTAGTCGTTAGTCGCACAGGTATATTTGTGGCAATAGCTAACAATACATTTTGTAGGTCAAAATGATTGATTTTTCTTTTATGCCAAAAATCATTAGGATATTAGAAGATCATGTCCCATTCAGTTATTTTGTACATTTCCTACCATAAATATATATAAAAAATATTTTAATATGCATTGCTAAAAACTTAATTTGGACATCTTTAAGGTGATTTTCTCAATATTTAGATTTTTGGCACCCTCAGATTCCAGATTTTCAAATAGCCTAACAAACATGGAGATGGAAAGCTTATTCTTTCAGCTTTCAGATGATAATGATGTGTCCAAATTATGTCAACATGAAAATTCAAAGGTTGCTCACAACAGACTCAAGTATATACGTGTTCGAAGCCTTTGAGTTCAAAGGAGTCCTTAAAGGAAGGGTAAAAATGGATATTCTAAAATTGGAATTACAGGGAATTTGGTTCTGGCTTTGTGAAGATTACATTTACCCAAAAGACAACATAATAATAATAATAGAGTATTAACACCCTTAGAATAAAAATCGGACAAAAACATTTATACAAGTCGTCGTTTGTACAAATGTGTTCCAGCGGGAGTTAGAGGAGAATTTTCTCACTTTTTTTTTCTTTTTTTGTGCCTGCGTAAGATTCCACGAGCCAATCAGAAGCCGCGACATGCTCGTGACGTGGCGATACAATCTAAACACGGAAGAATGAGACTTGGCTGAGGTGGGCGATTCTAATAAATCTTAACCTCCTTTAAATGTTATTGCAATATTAGTCCTTACCATGTTAAACTGCTCAGCGTGACAATCTATAGAAAACACAATTGTATTCAACCATATAACTTGATCAATTATATGTATGAACTGGAATGCGTGAGCATGGTTACATCTGAGTGAAAATGTAAAGTTAACTTTTCTTAACAGACACGTCCTAACTGATGTGCAGATGGCAGAGATGGACTGTGAAGGGGTGATTGCGACAGAGCGTTACGGCTCACAGGAGTCTTGGAAATATCTGCTGAAAGATAGGAAGATAAAGAGACAGAAGGATGCAATGGACGGTAAACTTGCGGGAAATTCGATCTCTGGCCTGTTTAAAGTGCGTGACTCATTCGGAAAAGCATTAAAAAGTCTTTCAGAATCTACAATAAACTCTGAGACGTCACTGACTGATATCTCCTCTCCTAGAGTGTTTTCCTGCCACAGGGATATCCTGAGAGTGTCAGTGAGGATTACTTACAGTATCAGTTCTGGGACACTGTGCAGGTACATGTCACATAGATCTGACACTGTTTTTCCATAAGCCAAACATCGAATCATACAAACATGTTAATATCAACCTTTAACATTGACAGTTACACATAAAAAATACACTTTGCACAATAATCCGCATTCATGTTTTTCTTTAAAATATTGCTTTTATTTTAACAGCTTTAGTTTCCATTTAAAATACAGTAAAAGATGGCAACATTTACCTTGATGTAGCTAGCATACTACTCTGATGCCAGAGTGATCATGCTTGTTGACATAAATGTTTCTTTAGAACATTTATATTCACACACTAGCATCATAGCAGTCCTTTGTTTTCCCAGGCATTTTCCAGCTCTCTGTCTGGCACACTTGCTACTCAGGCTTCACTGAGGGGAGTTGGGGTTGGAAATCAAGAAGCAACGGTTGCAGCAGCTACAATAACATGGCTGCTTCGAGGTATGTGCATGGATTACTGATGTTTATTTCTCAAGAGCATACTTTTTTAAACCATCGTCTCTCTCATTGTTCAGATGGAACAGGGATGCTGGGAAGAATACTTTTTGCCTGGCTAAAAGGGTAATAATTCTCCAGGCATTTCAGATTGTGAATATGTTTTGTTTTGTGTTATTTAATGGTTACCTTGTGTTTCAGGAACAAGTTAGACTCTGAAGCCAAAAAATGGAGGTACAATTAATCAAGGAATTTAAAGTTTTAGTTTGAATGACCATTTTATTGTAATACTTTTCCAATAAATATTTGTCTTTTCAGGCTCTTTGCTGACATTCTTAATGACTTAGCAATGTTCATGGAGATTGCAGCCCCTCATTTCCCTCCTTTTTTTATACTAATTGTCTGCATTGCTGGAATATTTAAGGTAAAATATTAACAACATCGTTCTCTAAACATTAAAGGAACATGACAACTTTTTGGGACTTTAGCTTATTCACCCATAAGTCCATACATACCAATTTTATCCCTGAAAAAACTTCAGTCAACATTACCAATGTGACAACCTGCTTGCACAGAGAGTGTGCTGGGGACTATTTTCACTTATTGAGCAGTTTTCGTGATGGAGCCGTTTACCTCCAGTCTTTGTGCTAAGCGGTGTGTTTGTCAGACAGAGTTTTATGGCATGCATGTAGATGAGAACGTTGTGTATGGATGGACTTATCTAACTCTGGGGGATACGGTGAATAAGCTAAAGTCGCAAAAAGTCTGCATGTTCCTTTAACATGAATGTGGCTAAATCTTCATCCGTTTGATAATGGATATCTAGGGTTATTTGTCTATTTCTGTAATCCCAGTCCATTGTAGGAGTTGCTGGTGGAGCAACAAGAGCTGCATTAACTGTCCATCAAGCTCGTAGAAACAACATGGCTGATATCTCTGCCAAAGATGGGAGCCAGGTTATCATTCACTTTCTCTTATATGCTAAATAATAATTTGCTCTTTTTTTAATTTATTTTTTTCCCTCAAAAATTCCCTCTTAGTAAGGAAATGTGTTATTTTGTGTCAGTGGTGTCATGTATAAGTGTAACATTTTCTCTGCCTTTCTTTCCTGGTAAGGAAACCCTTGTGAACCTGGCAGGACTGCTGGTCAGCCTGGCGCTCATCCCACTTGTGACAGATAACCCATTGTGAGTAACACCCTGATAGCTAAGCCACACTGTAAATGAAGTGTTTACCAGATACTGATTTGTGCTTTTTTTATGCAGGTTGACATTCATCCTGTTCTTCCTGTTCACTGTTCTCCACCTTTTTGCCAATTACAAAGCTGTTCGTTCTGTTGTTATGGAAACTCTTAATGAGGCTCGCTTGTCCATAGTCCTCCATCGGTACCTGCTGAATGGTCAACTGCTCAGTCCAGTGGAGGCCAATCAGAGGGAGCCTGTGTTCTTGTGTATGGCCTTAACCTAATCACCTTCCTTGTTTAAGGATTAATGTGATTACAGTCAGTCATTTACACATCTAATCAACAAAATCATTTTACTTTGCAGCGCTTGGAAGGACAGTTCCTATCAAGTTAGGTGTGAGGCTTGGAGACATTGTTCAAGAGTGCGTTCATCTGCTTTTAAACCGAGTTTTATAAAAATGTATTAAAAGAAATATTGTGAAAACACTAGTGGCTGTTAAAATTGCATCTTTATGACTTTAGGCCAGGAGAACTACAGCTGACGTTGAAAAATAACAGCAAACCGTATCTCATTGGAATCAAAAATGGTACAACAAACTCCCAGTTTTTCTGTACAAGTAGAGGTAGACATAATACAATTGTCAAAAATTATGCAAATAGGGTCAATTTATGCCTAACTGTTATTCAGGCAAAACAATGACAGATTTGTTGGATGTTTTTTTTTTTTTTTTTTGCCAGGTACTGTCTGTGTTTGTCTGGCAAGTGATGCATCTGTGCATGATGAAATAATGGCGGCATGTCAGGCCTTGTGTCTCCGTAATGTGCTACACAACGATTCCTCTCTGGGTGGTGCACTCAAACAGCTCTCAAACACTAAGGGTGAGCACTTCAATTGTTCAGTTGTGTTCTGTCCCAGAATAGCACTTGCTGATTGAGAGATGAGCCTCTTTTCTGACACTGGGTTTTATTTTTCAGACCCATGGGAGTTAGTATCACAGAGTCATAAGATGATTGATCAAATTTTCCATACATTTCTAAAAGGTATGAGTAATGCATGTTGTAATAAGGAACATTTTATTTGCATTTAGAGACTAAATAAATATTGTAGTAAATTCTGCTTCTCTCTGTTAGAACTGGATCAAGCGAAGTGGCAGACAGACCGGACACTATTGGACTGGAATGAGTGGCGTGTGGAATGGAGGAAAAAGAGAGACTGAAGCAAATTGTTATATAAGAAATGGACAATGTTTTTGTTTCAACTGATATTCACTTTGAAACATCTGTTCTTAATTACTTGCCAGAGCTCAGCTGCAGAACTGAAAGATTTATTTGTGTAATAAATATATACTATACAAATAAACCCAATGAGGACAACAGGGTTGGAGTAGTGAGTGATCACATGTTCCTATACAGTCAACAACAAAGCCTCACCAACCTGTGGGGGAAAACAAAACTACATGTAAGAAATTTCTAACAGTTTTTGAAAAGGAAAAAAATAGACGTTTGAGGTCAGTAAAAGAAAAATATTTGAAAGATATGCTTTCATTCACCAAAGACGCATTTAATAGCTCAGAGACAGACAGCAACATTCTATTTTTTTAATGTAGTTTTTTATTTTTATAATACTGGAATACTCAAAGAATACTGAGAAAAAATATCACTGTCCGCAAAAATATTCAACATTTAAGATAATAAATGTTTCTTGAACAGCAAATCATCATCATCATAAAATGATTTCTGAAGGCTCATGTGACAATGAAGAATGCAGTAATGATGAAATTCAGCTTTTGCATCACAGGAATACATTTTAAAGTATATTCAAATAGAAAAGGGAATTTTTTTTAAATTTTTTACTGTATTTTGATCAAATACAGCATAAAAGAGAATGAGACAAAAAAAACCCCAACAAATCCAGTGTTCCACACTGATAATTTTTGAGTTACCACATCATGTTTTGTCTTTCAGTGTTGTTTTATCATTATAAATGTATCAACTTATCATATTTTAGCCACTGATAATTATTTGAAATAATTATTTTTAATTCAGTATGATGAAAACAGTTGGCAATGTTAATGTGGGAGAAAATATTATTTGTGTTACTGCAATTTTGAGATACAAATGAATGTTGTGATCCAAAATCAGCATGTGCAGTTAAATAAATGCCTTCATCATACTATAGCCAGAATTTAAAGCTCACAGTGCTGCTCCATAATGAACCTTCCTCAAGTGTCTTCTGAGATTCTCTGTTCGGTTGAATCTCCGTCCACACAGAGAGCAGTTATATGGCCTTTCTCCTGTATGTATGCGCTCATGCTTTTTCAGATCGGCTGAACGACTGAACCTGAACTTACAGTACTTACAAACAAAAGGTCTCTCATTGGAATGACATACAAAGTGTGCTCCGAGGCTGGAGGGCGTTGCGAATGTCTTACTGCACACGTGGCAGCTGTGCAGAATCTCTCTGCTCTCACTTATGCTGGGAGCGCTGTGAACATCTCCCGTATGGACTGTATTCTCGACCCGTGATCTAAGAATGTGCTTAGTAGTAGAAGTTAGTGATTTACAAGGTTGGTTATAGTGGACAATGTTGTTGTAAAAGGTTGAGAAACACTGCTGGTTGTGTTCATTTACTAGAGGAGCATCCTGCATGGGAACATCAGGAGCTTGTGTTGTCGCACTATCGGTCTCCTCCATAACAGAACATTCCAGAAGCTCTGATTTAGATTCCAACTTGATTTTGTTTAAGTTTGATGAGGTCTCAGTGTTGCTGGTTGCTGGAGTCTCTCTGCTGCCAGGGGAAGAGTTGAGTATTCGTCTCAGAGAGCTACACGTAACCACAGAGAGGGGTCTTTGAGTCGTCAAAGAATAGTCACAGGTCCCTTGCAGAAAATGATGTTGGTTGTTTACAGTAATGTCATCTACAATTAGCTTTACATGAACAGGATTGTCACTCAGAATCTCCTCGCTCACTACTGAATCTCCACAATGAACCTGATCTTCCTGCACATGATCCTTCCCTGAATGAGGCTCATCTCTGGGAAAAGACACTTTCAGGACTTCATCTAAAATATAAAAGAAGTTGACTGAGAATTTTTACATGACAGTAAAGAGAAATGTTATTTCAGTAACTATAAGCTCTTTGAAAGTCTCACCTGAAACCCCAGCCGTCCTCTCCTGGAGTTCTTTCAGCTTCTGCTGGAGGTTTTGATTCTCCAGGTGTGTTCGGGCAGACTCCTTTTGATACTCTAACACAGCCTGACCCATGAGCTGCAACACCTCCTGTACAGCAGCAGTGAGGAGCTCAGCTACATTTGAGACGAGGAGATCCATCTGTGACATTTTGTTAGTACCTGCTCAGAGAGAGAGAGAGAGAGAGAGAGAGAGAGAGAGAGAGAGAGAGAGAGAGAGAGAGAGAGAGAGAGAGAGAGAGAGAGAGAGAGAGAGAGAGAGAGAGAGAGAGCGCTAAAGGGATAGTTCTCCTCCCCAAAAATTGTGCCATTCCAAACATGTATGAATTTCTTTTGTGGAACATGAAAAGATTCTGAGAAGTGCCTCGCAGATTTTCGTGTTTGGTTACCAACATTCTTCAAATTCAAAATATATTTTTATGTTCAGCAGTAGAAAATAAGTCATACAGAATTGGAACGACAATTTTCAATTTTGGGTTTACTATCCCTTTCATGAATTGCTAGTTTGTTCAAGGATCTGCCTCAACCATAATTATCAATATAACAACAACAATAATAATACAACAACGTGTTACATTAAAATTTGGTACTGCATATAATAATTACATAAATTAAAATAGCACAATAACCCCTACCTCTGTTCTCAAAAGCAGTAACTTAACAGACTATACCGTGAGCTTCAGCCTGTCAGCGAGCTAAACCGTGAACTAACCGAAAACAAGAGGTCTTTCATGATATTTATATCTTCATACTATGTAGCTTTTTTTTTTTAATTAAAGACAGCGTCGAGACTGACTGTGATTACATTGACGTTTCTGGTGTCCGTGTTGTGAAAACGCTGGATGGTGACGTATTACTTCCTCTTTACTACGAGCGCGCGCTGTTTCCTGTATATGTTGCCAAATATTCGATATTTCGTTAACCGTTTACGCATGCGTTTACTGTTTCTATGGCTACAACCCCAGTGAACTGTAACCCTCCCCTTTTAAAGGGACCAAAACGGGTGAACTGTCACCATTTACTCACTGTCACTCACTTTTTTTTTAGTCCAAACAATGGCAGTCAATGGTAACAAACATTTCTGGTTACCAACTTTATTTCAAAAAAACTTATTTTGTGATAAGTGCGGGTGAGTAAATGATAGAGAAAAATTTCTCCATTGTTTATTACCATAATATTTATATCAAATTAACTCACAGAACTTCATCGATTTAAACAGCGACTAATTTTATTTTAGAGGAGACATAGAAAATCAAGTGCAACACATGCTACTGTCACATAGTCTGTGTTAAATCCAGTTTACAAGTGCATCACGGTAATTCTATGAGCTAAATTAAGCTATTCTGGCTGCTCACAAATTACACACTTGCTGTAATATATAGCCAAGACATGCTATAATCTAAGCTTCCACTTAATAGTTTTTGTTGTAGACTTTTTGTAAAAATAATACTGGACAATGAAGGATATATATATATATATATATATATATATATATATATATATATATATATATATATATATATATATATATATATATATATATATCATATTTACTGCAATGTGTCTGTTCCAAAATACAAGTTAGTCTCACTTGAGCTAATAAACTATTCTTTTTATTTTGTGCAGTGACTTTGGCTAATGTCAAATAGGGCTGTAAATACACATTTGGTTAAGAGAAATACAAAATAAAAAAGAAGAACCCAATTAGAAGAGTCAAGCTCTTCAGTTCACAAAATCATTAGTGATAGAAACATTTCCCCCCACATAAATATATAACAGTCAAATAGTTCTCTAAAATGAATAGATGCAATAGATTGCTTTTTCCTGTGACTAAGAACAATTGCCATTTGAGTATCAAACTCTAGTACTCAACTTAAAGGTCCCATTCTTCGCGTGTTTTCGAAGATTTGATTGTGTTTACAGTGTGCAATATAACATGCGTTCATGTTTCGCGTGTAAAAAAACAGTATTTTTCACACAATTTACTTATCTGTACACCGCAGTTTCCTCTGTCCTAAAAACGGCCTGATGATTTCCTTGTTCTATGAAGTCCCTCCTTCAGAAATACGTAACGAGTTCTGATTGGGCCAGTGCTTCCCGTGTTGTGATTGGACAGCAGCTTAGAGCACTTTGCCCGGAAAGGTCCCGCCTCTTACCATAACGGGGAGATGCAAGTGCTGAATCTGCGCTCTTCTCCACGTGGAAGAGCAACAAGACCACGCCCCCTTTTTTTGCGTGTTCTTGTGGGATGAGGGTTAGTCAACAAACGGTTCTAGTGACGTCATTCCATCCCTGCACTTCCTGCTGTAGTCCAAACCGGCCGTTCGCTGTAGGCTTTGAAAGGGAACTTCTGTTAAATAAAATATCTCGCTTGGCATTGAACTTTGAGCTTTATAATTTTACAGGTATTATTTATGCTCTAACAGCAACCTTTCACACTAACTAAAGTTTGAAAGATGGAATCGCGAAGAACGGGACCTTTAAAATAAGTTAGGTGATAGGATCTCACAAGCCGCAGTTTTACAATGCATGTTGAAATGCGTTAACCATGTTTAAAAAAATTAGAATAAGACAGTTAAGGTAACTCGAAATGTTCTGGCTGCATCATGTGACAAACACGATACAGTAAGGATTGCAGCCCTACTTGTAACTTACTGTAACAAGAAAATGCTTTTCCATTTGTTAAGCTTTTCTAATAGTGACCAAGGAAACTACAGCAAACAATGAAAAGCATGCAGATTATTGTCTTATGTTCCTTTGGGTGGGCTCCACTTCAAGGCCGTAGGGTCAATAGTCTTGCTGCTTCCACGTTTTGCCTCTTTGGTTGTCCAATCATCAATTAGATCCTGAAGATCATTCAATAATTTAAATGCAATTAAAGCCACAAAAAAAGATTAAAATAAGAAACCTACAAATCACATAAACAGTCTTTTACTAATTAATCTCTACATTACATAACATTACATTACAATTACCTGTCTTTTTAGGATCAGGTGCTTCCCTTTCCAGTACTTTAGCATCTGGAGTGACTGTAAAGTGCTGACAATGTCTACAGGATTGACAGCTGTTTCTTGGCTGATTTCTGTTAATTTATGTGAAGGAAAGAAAACAATTTAAGGAAAAATCCCTATTCAGTATTAAATGTTTATGATAACCAAGAAAGAAAATACATTGCTGTTCAAGAGGGTCACTAAAAGTGTCATATGCTCACCAAGGCTTCATTTATTTGATCAAAAATACAGTAAATGCAATTCATTCCTCTTATGTCAAAGCTGATTTTTTAACAATTTCTTCATCAAGTCTTCAGTGACACAAGATCCTTCAGAAATCATAATAATGATGATTTGCTGCTCAATAAGAATTATTATAATCAGCTTGATTTTTGTGTGGAAAAAAACAGCATTTATTTTAAAAAAATTGTTATCTTTTGTAACATTATTAATATCTTTGCTGTCACTTTTGATCAATTGAATGCAGCCTTGCTAGTAGTAGCTAGAAGTGCATGCAACACTAAGTACCTTTAATAGAGATTTCTTTGCCCTGGAAGTTGTGCAGGTAGCGTAGGAGCACTTCTTTCCAGTAGCTCCTGTAACTGATGAGGCCGAGATCAGAAAGAGGCCGCTCAGGAGAGCCAACCTTCTCCTCTACTTTGGACAGCAGGTAACCTGGGCAGACAGCAGCCATTCACACACTAACATGTTTATCTCTTCCAATTACAGCACCTAAAAGTGCACTTAATCACACAGTAAAGGAACTATTTTAACACATCATAAATTACGCATACTATGTAACTTTAAAATCACCTATTTGCAAGACAGGAATGACAAAACGTACATATAAAAAGTCTGGATCTACTGCACTCACTGAAATCAATCAGCATCTTGCCATAACCCTGCCTCATATACTGTGGCATGGTCAGGATGCAGGAGACATTGTAGTTCAGGAATGAATTCTTTTCCTAAACCCAAATACGTATTTTGATTACCACAAAACCATTGCTTGCAAGGTAACTGAAGTTTGCAGTGCACAGGATTCCCTAACAGAGTACCTTGGAAAAGTATCCTACAAGATGGCAGCCAGTATTGTCAGCTTCAGTCATCACATAGAAGAGGAACGGCTCCACATCGTAGTATAGTGTTTTGTGGTCCAGGAAGAGTTTGGCAAGCAGACACAGGTTTTGGCAATAAATCTGCCAATAGAAATTGCCAGTGTCAGTTTGGGAGAATCACAAAGTAATATGTGGCCTGACTGATTTAAAGTAGTCAAATAAAATCAAGAGTCCTGGTGAAAGGTCTACCTTGTTCTTTTTGCCATCCACTTCAAAAACAGATATAGCCCCTTTCCTGTAAATCTCATCGCCTGGCGGATGTTTCCACACACATTTGGCCTGATTGCAAATGAAATAAGAGAGATAATTGAAGAGTTGTCTCCCTTTAATTTTATGAGTTCAAATCTAAACTGTTATTAACTGAACATGTGAAAAAAGATACCATGTGACGTCGCAGAATAGTCTGACTCTTCATGTATTTTAGGCAGAACTCGCACATGTAGAGACGCCCGAGGCGCGCGTACTCTTCAGGGTACGGCGAGTGGTACCAGGTGTCCAACTCGTAGCGGCCGAAAACAATGGCCTTTATCATGTTGCCGCCCTCTGTGACCTGCCCCTCAAGCCGGAGTTTTTCCTGCAAGGACCAATGAAGGGTGAGAGAGGCACAGGTCTAGACTAGGAATAGAGCGGATGACCACACTGAGTTAGAAGGAAAAACCCTGAGGCCTACCACAGAAAATTCACATGTGAATAAGAAGGTTAAGGATATCAAGATACGCACTACTGTTCAAAAGCTTGGGATCCTATTTTTTTAAAGAAAGAAATTAATACATTTATTTAGCAAGGATGCATTCAATCAAACAGCATTGACAGAGACATTTATATTGCTACAGAAGATTTTGATTTCAACTAAATGCTGTTCTTTTGAACTTTTGTATCAAAGAATCCTGAAATTTTTTTATCACATTTTTCAGAAAAATATTAAGCAGCACAACTGTTTTCAACATTAATAACAAAAAAAGTAATAATAATAATAAATGTTTCTTGAGCCACAAATAACATTAGGATGATTTCTGAAGGATCATGTGACACCGAATATTTTTTCAGAGACCTAATTAATAAACTAAATAATAATGAATAATTATTATAAATAAATAATAAAACAGAATAACAACTAATAAGATGAGAGAATGGCAGCGGTGTGGAGGCTACAGTGGAAGAGAGTCCCGCATGAGCCCATTGCATATCCCATTCAGTGGTGCGAAGGCTCATCCCACCTGCGATCTTTACAGATTCATGAAAATGAGAGGGGAGAGGAGAAAACAAGAGGGCGAAAATGTAATGGGTCTTCTCTCTTACAAGATCATCCGAAGCACATGCCTGGGCTTTTCTAAACAGTTCCAGGTCATAGTCACTTGTGATGTTCTCCAGCAGAGGCTCACGACTGCTGCCATTGGACGGTCTGTGCTCCTGGAAAGTCAAAAGCTCAGAGATTGATACATGCACCTGCTAAGGAATGTCATCATTCTTTCTTCATATATCGAGCAAGTTAACACCCACCATGTACTTGTCTTTTTGTGAAACAGAGTTTCTCTTCCTCCTCATTTCTGTCACCTTTTCCTTATAGCGCAGATGTCTCTCTGACTGGGCCTGAATTGGCAGTAACTCAGAGAATGTGAGTGCCAGAAATGATTTAATTAACATTTAAAATTAACTGCACATAAAACCTGAAAGTAGCTCTTAAAGACTGTATTCAATTGGGATATTTACTAGGGCACATACCAGTTCACGAGTGAGGATACTGAATACTTGGTGTGCTACTTTACCTGTTGCCGAGTGGAATGACGGTTTTCATCCTGCCGCTGTGACAGCATCCTCTCCTCCACATGTTTGTCTCTAGAGCTTGCCTTCACCTGTGTAAAATGTTTTTTAGGCAAACCTTGCTGCAAAAACCTTCAGCAAAATATAATCTGGCTAAAGGTTTAGTCCGAAACATGGTAATAACCCTTACCTTACACTCATCTGCTGAAAGGTTATGGTAAAGTGGACATCCAGATATTGAAAAGTGCCTCTCATGTTTCCCTGTCAAATGTCCTGAAAGATGAATAAAGGTTGAATTTAAATATTTGAGTGTTTAAATACTGCATTAAAAAAGTCCATACTCAAATAAAATAAAATAAACCCACTTTTAATACACAAATGAATATCACAAATACATTACCGTTCAAAAGTTTGGAGTCAGTAAGATTATTTTTATTCAGCAAGGACAGATTGATCAAAATGGACAGTACACACATTTATAATGTTAAAAAAAGTTTCTATTCAAAAGAAACACTATTCTTTTCAATTGTCTATTCATCATATTATAGTGATTTCTAAAGGATCATGTGACACTGAAGACTGGAGTAATGATGCTGAAAATTCAGCTTTACCATCACAGTAATAAATTACATTTTAAAATATTAAAATAATTATTTGAAATTGTAAATTATTTCACAATACTTCTGTTATTAATGTATTTTGGATCAAATGAATGCAGCCTTGGAGAGCATTACAGTCAGATATATAAAAAAAACTTTAAAAAGAAATAACTTTGACCCCAAACTTTTTAATGGTATTGTAATTATTTTTAAAAATTAAAATAGAGGACCTGGAATCCAATTACCAAGTGAATTACAACCAGGTGTGGGGCACTTCATGTTAAAGTTGTAGCTCTCATGAAAGCGCCGTCTTTTGGGTCGGTGTGCAAGGCCGGATTCTTTCAGTGACAGTTCCTTTGCCAGGCTCTCATCATGAGACACATTTGGGCTGGACATGTCAATGTCAGACTCAGAGGAAGGAGCGTTGCCTGTGGGCGTCCTGGGTGGGGACTCGTCATGGTCTGCACTTTGCTTAATGTCTGGATGACCAACACAACAGAAAACCAGACCGTATAAAGTCTAGGAATGTGATGAGGTATATTCTAATCATTACATGAAAAAATATATATAAAGGAAAACTGCAATAAATGTGTAACCAACTACAGGGGAAAGGGAGAATGAAACAATACCATCACAAGAGGGGGGTAAAGTGAAGGTAGAGCTAACCACATCTCTTGAAAGTTGGGATTACTATATCAAATATTTATCAGTAATCTACAATCTAAAAAATGTTTCAATATATAACGAGCAGTCTTGTTAAAATAACTGGGTTTAGTAATTATAAAAGGTTGATTGTTGTTGTCCTAGCATAATTTTTTATTACAATATGAGCAACAAAAAAAAAAACAAGTTTACTTTTTTTTTTAACTTTCTCCAGAGATATTTAAAAAAAAAAAATTCAACAAATTTAACTGATTTCAAAAAGCAGGACGCATTTGGAATGCAACATAGGGTAGTTTTACTGATGTTTGAGTCAAAATATTTAAGTTTTTAGTTTATTTATTGGTTTATTTATTGGCTAACAAAATTAAACAAATGGAGAGTGGTGCATATGAATTCAAATTATAGCAAATGACAACAGAAAAAGTAGGCAAAAGCCACAGAATAAAATGAAATAAGATATAAAGAATGTTCAATGCGTAACTTTAAATAATTAAATGTGCACTGCTTAAAGAATTATGAAAATAAACTACCATTCAAAAGTCTGGGGTCGCTTTTATGTTTTGAAAGAAGCCTCTCATGGCTTACCAAGGCTTTAATTATTTGATTAAAAATACAGTAAAAAGTACAGGAATCTTGTGAAATATTATTACAATTTAGAATAATGGTTTTCTATTTAAAAAACATTTTATGATGTAATTTATTACAGTGATATAAAAGCTGAATTTTCAGCATCATTGCTCCAGTCTTCAGTGTCACATGATCCTTCAAAAATCTGTCTAATATGATATACCGCACAAGAAACATTTATTTTTATTATCATCGTTGATATGATCAATTATCAAATGATATCAAAATATTTGCACTACTTAATATTTTTGTGAAAACGTGATACATTTTACAGGATTATTTGATGAACAGAAGCTTCAATAGGACAGCATTTATTTGAAATATAAATCTTCAAGATCAAATTTGTAATGCATCCTTTCCAAATAAAAGTATTCCTTTCTTTGAAAAATGTAACCTAAATGACCCCCAACTTTTGAAAACTCATGAGAAACCTAATGTTGTGTGAAGTTAACATGTTTGAACCCTGTGACATGTCGTAATAAAAAGAAAAATGAACAAATGAAGAGAAGCACATGTGAGCATGTGAGCTAAGCATGGAGATACTCAAATGAGGGAAGGCATGAGTGAAGAACCATGCGGTTTTCTCCTCCTACCCCTCTCTGAGATTTCCCCATGCTGCTCCGTGTCTGAGCCAGAAGAGCGACTTTGCCGCAAGGGGTATTTCTTGGGCGAGACTGTCACCCCCTGCTGTTGACTACGAGTCACACGACGGGTGGAATAGTTCAACGTGTCCTCTGAAACCGGGGCAGATGGATTCCCCGCAGGACTGGAATCTAGAAACAAAGCTCTCAGGTTTGTTCGTTCATTCTTTTCTTTTTTGTTCTCAACCCATTAAGTGTTCTATCTATCAACCCATCACCTATTGGTGCAAGATTAAAATTTTAATTTTGGGGCACGTAAAATTACATGATAATTTCACAATTCCTACAGTCCAATGACAAAGCAAATCATACTTTAAAAGAAGAGCTCTTATTAAGTCATATAGCAATGCCTCCCATCAGCACGATGTCTCGTGTCCTACCTTGCGAGTTGCGACTGAGTCTCAGAGAGGATCGAGTGAGGCGGGTGTTTCTAACCATGTGGGTTTCACTCTCTGAGCTGTCTGTGTGCTCAGCGGAGAAATCTGAATCCTCTGTACCTTCAGAGCTGCTGCCTGCATTCCTCTAGGAGACATCAAAAACCCTTTGGTCACTGAATACAATTTTTGATATTTTTATTGTTATACAGACACTGATTCAAACGAAATAAATGACCTTTAAAAGGATGGCAAACACTTCCTGAAAAGTAAAACTTAATTTCAAGTTAAGTCACCTTTATTTTGTGCTTTATTACAGGAAAACAATGCATTTTGTGCTTTTATACAGGAAAACAATGCATTTCAGCTGTTGTTCAGCTGAAGTAAGTTCATTACAGAAAACACTGATGTCATCGTCCAACTCAGTTCAGTTTTCATGCAACAGCATCATTGCAGTCAAATTGTTGAATATTAAGTGTCCCCGACTAAGCAAGACAGAGAGGCAACAGTGGCAAGGATCGAAAACTCCATCAGATGACAAAATGGAGGAGAGAAAAAAACCTTGGGAGAAAACAGGCTCAGACGAGGGGCTCTGTCCCACAAAGAACACAGTGTGTGATTATTATTCAGGCTACATAAGTCAGAAATCATATCGGGATCGGTAGCATTTAACACCAGTGTAACTAGTAGTTTCCCCTTTAATGCAATGCATCATGAATCCCAAAACCACAGGTTAGAGCTCACATATATCCTGATATATATTGTCAAATATTATATATGCTTATATATCCTGATATATAAATCAAAAAATATTGCATTATTAGCATTAATAAAAGGTAAATGAATAGGTAATTACATTAACCATACACTGTAGCCATTTTCATTGTATCACAATAAAACTCCGAACTGATGGCATCAATTATGTCTGACTGTATTTTATATATTGCTATCAAGCTTAAAATATATAAACTTTTATTTTGTATTTTTATAAAGTTTTGTGCTTATTAAAGGCGGGAAACATCGCATTACTTATATAAGTTTCAATTAACTGGTATATTTTGAGACTAAACTATAGTTTTGGCTACCATTTACACAATCCACACACAAACAAATGAACTAGAAAGATGACAGCCATTTCCTAAGGCGCCCATGCAAACTGCTGGGTCTCTTGTATGTCTGAAAGGAGCCGATTACACACGAACACACACAGGTGAGTGATGCGAGCGCTATGTAAGCATGTACGCAGCAGCTGGCCTGTAGGACGCAGTCATACCTTCCGCCGCGGCATAGCGCTTCTCCACGACTCTCCCTCACCCCAGCCGATTCACACGGTTTAATGTGGTGCTTGATTTCTTCGTGCAGTTATACAGGCAAACTTGTCGATGGCCGCAAAGGTCACGCATTCCAGTGAAAGTAAGGGAAACATTAATTAGGTAACGTTATAAGGAAACAGTGTTTCATCTCTGACAGTCACAGGTCATGACTGCGCGGGTCTGTTGTTTACACTCCCCACTTCCGGTAAAACAAATCTAATGTAAAGGTCTCACGGAAACTGATAAATACGAGGAAGTAGCTATTATTTTTAATAGACACGGACGATTTATTTATAGTTATTCAATTTTTAACTGATTACAAATGTTTATCAAGTAAAACTAAAGTGGTATTTTACCGTTGTGCAGTTCCTCTGTTAATACTTCTATCGCTAGATGGCGATAATGAGTCGTAATTTAACTTACATTCAGTTTTTCATTCAGTCTATGCTGGTTTTTAATCGTTGAGTTTGATTTTCTAAAGGGTTCTGGGTCAGTTTAAATACATTTTTATACACTTGCCTATTATAATCTAAATGTAAAAATTAAAACAATTATACAACACAAAATTATGATTGTAAGTAAAAATATAAAAAGTAACAAACATATTAAATTGTTAAATGTAATATACTGTGAATAATTGTACATACAATTGTACATACATTTTGACTCACATATAGCCCTTTATCTCTATCCTTCGTGACATGTATGTTAGACCTATATAATATTTAAGTATATTAAGTATTATAGGATATTCCTGATAACCAAAGAATGCCAAGTACTATTTTGTTTTCTAGAACAATACAAAACAGGCAATGTGAGGAAAATAGTATATACAGACTTAATTATAAAAAAATAAAGTTTAATATGCTTTCATTCTGTGGTATGCTTTTGTTAATGTCCTAATACAGTAAGGTACAAAACTTATTGTGGTTAGAGGCACAGTAGCGCTCTTACAGAAAGAAAGTACATAAAAGAGAGCATGAGTGCTAGTCGGTGGTCTGAATGAGTCTAAGAGGCTCAGGAGTGGCAGTGTTGCTGCTGTACAGGTCAGTCTGTAAAAGGCGCTGTTTCCACATCTCTTGTTTTTTTCCAGATCACCATGAATAGGCAAATGGAGGCTCAGCCCTAGCCCGAACAGGGCCCCGGTGTTGCGGAGGAGGCCAGCAAAGGGTGTGGTGTCCAGATGGACCCATTCAGACTGAATGCACCACTTCTGTGCCTTCATTAGGCTCCAGTAGGGGTCTATTGAAGCAGCATACAACAGAGCATAAGTCCCCAGCGCAACAAAAATGAGACAGAGGATGGTGTGCACATAACCCTTCAAGCTTGCTGAATAGATCCAGGACACTCTATTAAAAGCCTTGGCCACTGCAATTCCTGTATAGTGAAAGTGAACAACCACTTAACAGACTGTATGCTGAAACCAAGAGAAGCAAGAGATCTTCCATTAGGCAGGCTAATATAAAAAAAATATGCAACATATTTTGCAACCGACCTGAAACAACTCCAGCAAAGACCTGATGTGGGAAATGAGCTGCAATGAAGACTCGAGAAAGACTGACACACACCTGCACAGCCCAGAAAAGAGCCCAAAGAAGACCCTGCAAGCACCTATGGCACAAATGCAAAGGACAAAGAAAGTGTATTATTAATATTATACATCAAAACACTGACATGAAGAACGTGATTATTCTTTAAAAAAAATTGGAGTGAGTAATGGGTCCATTGTCTAACCAAAATAAACTGCACATTAGCAATATATAAAAAACAGAGCTGCTAAGATTAACGAGTTTTCAAGCTAAAGTTATTTTTCCGTCTGACTGTAAGCCCGGGAAGATACTGTAGATTGTGACATGTTGTGCTAGCCCCCAGACAAAGTCCTCAGATTTACTTTCCTTCCTCTTTGTAGCAATTGATTGAAAAACAGATTGTTAATCTGGTATAAATTAGCCTTACTGAGTACTTTAGCAAAAGGAGGAAGGAAGATAAACAGAACAGAATTCCTCACCATCTTTTTAGGGGGTCACATCCCTGCAAAATCGGCAGCAGTGATGTGATCATGGCGTAGTAAACCCCTGCAGCTCCCATTGCATGGCCCGAGGGACTTCCTAGAAGAGCGGACAGAAACCACTGTGAAATCTGCTTTTGATTTAGTATGTTGGTTGGTCTATAAAATGAGAACCATCAGGAGACACTCACCAGGGCCAGTCTCGCAGGTCATGGGGAACTGTTTGATTTGTGGTAGAGTCAAGTTGCCATAAAAAACGGTTTCTTTAACCCACCAATAAGGACGCTCCCCAAACATAATCCTAATAATGATTTTTTTTTTTTTTTTTTAAAGATCAGATTAGAAGAAAATTGATGAAGATAAATTCATTACATTACAAAGAGATATGCAATGTGGCTTTATTTGTGATCATTTCAATCAGGCTATTTTTTATTTTAACATATTCTAAAAGGGTATTCCTAGATATCTACACAACATTTAACACTTACCACTTGAGGACTAAGTTGAGCCAGTCTCCCACAACAGCAACCCAGACCAGCTTCACTCCTACTGCTGACTGTAGGTGGAACCAGATGGGGAAAAAAAATAAAAAGGTTGTACGCAGGTCTGCCACAGTAGACACAAACGTAAACCAGCTTTGGGCATGTCCATAATGCGTTTGTAGGTATAACGTGCTGCTTATCCCATAACCATACAAGACTTCCATTACTACTGTCTGTCTGCTATAAAACAACAGTATTGTTGATGTTCATTCTCAGTCTTTGGAGAACGTTGTCAGTCTTAGCAGGCAAGTCGCTATCTGTAAAATCTTATCATCTTGTTTTTAGTGACTTGAATCCAGAATGTCATCCCAGCAACGAGCTGCATGAATCCAGTCTGCTCCTTTTATCCATCCTCTCAGTTGCCTGGTCACTGGGCATCATCTGAGCTTTGGACTATCTTGAGTTAACATTAAATGCAGGTCATTAAAGGGGGCCTGTGTTGTGCATGTGTGTAAAGTGGCAGTTTTTTGGCGCTAAATTTAGCTCTCAATTAGGAGAGAGACACTCACTTGTTGAATGAGGTGATGACATTCATGTCCATGGACACGTATAAAGCTCCTGATCATTCGTCCTCTGTGGTTGTTTTGTTACTACAAAATAATATGTAATAATAATAATAATAATAATAATAATAATAATAATAATTTGTTGCATTTATATAGTGCGTATACAGGTTATATATATAAAGGTTGGGGTCTGTAAGAATTTTTTATGTTTTTAAATATCTTATGCTCACCAAAACAGCATTTGATAAAAACATACAGTCCATTTTTATTATTATTCCTGTGTTAACTAGATGCTGAAATCTAGTCTTCAGAATCACATGATCCTTCTGAAATCACTCTAATATGCTGTTTTGCTGCATGCTCAATAAATATTTATTATTACTACCAATGTAATAAACAGTTGTTTCTTAAAATAGAAACCGTAATACATTTTCTCAGGAGTTTTTGATGAAAGAAAATTCTAAAGTATATCATGTATTTGAAACAGAAATCTTTTGTAACATCTTTTGTAGCATCTTTAATGCCTCTTTTAAACAATTTAATGCACCCTTGCTGAATAAAAGCTTTATTTCCCCCCCAAAAACAAACAGCTGAAAAACTTTTGAACAGTAGTGTATATGCAATATGTAATGCGTATTGTATTGTATTGAAATGTAGGGGGAAATTGCCAAAAAATAGTGTAGCCTACTGTAGCTAAGTTCTGGTTCACTTGTGTGGCCATCAAATGAAGAACAACCAGCAGGATATTATTAGAGTTTGTCTTTCACGTGACATTGTTTACCTTGACTTGACATGGTGGCTATTTCCCAGCAAGGATGCCTGTTCGTGCGAAGACTCATGACTTTGTGAGATATTTTCCATAGAACTTCTGAGAGCAGTTGCTACAATTACTCAACCATGTGGAAAAACAAAGATGGAACATGTTCAGAGCAGACTGTAAACAAGAACACTACCTGCAGGGTGTTAAGAGCTCCACAATGTTTACAGATGCCATCTATACAAAGACCTATTAGCCTAGTCAATGTACAACATACAGTATGGCTCTGATGGACATTGTACTACCATAATAAATTGGCTCATTTGTGTTGACTTCATGCATTTCGATTTCTGCTGCTAAACATGCATTTTAGATCTACCGCAGTTGTTTTGTTCAAATGAGCCTTATGGAGCTAACACACACATACACACAGGAAGACATACAGGAAGTGCACAGTTCAACAAAGGGCAGCACAATCACACGCCATCGGGTCATGTCCGATCTATGAAGTCTTTCCCCGCGAAACCAAAAAAAACATTGGTCAGTTCCTGTGGGCATTCAGCTCTGAAAATAAATACTCTATGCTGTCCACCACATGTTCTCCTGAATGTTATGCATAAAAGCATGGAAAAGAGAGTAGATTAAGTTTATGTAACATGGATAAGGAGATACAGTGAGGAAAATAAGTATTTGAACACCCTGCTATTTTGCAAGTCCTCCCACTTGGAAATCATAAAGGGGTCTGAAATTGTCATCATAGGTGCATGTCCACTGTGAGAGACATAATCTGAAATAAAAATCCAGAAATCACAATATATTATTTTTAAAACTCATTATTTGTGTGATACGGCTGCAAATAAGTACACAATTTGAACACCTGTCTATCAGCTAGAATTCTGACCCATTAAAGAACTGTTAGTCTGTCTTTAAAATGTCCACCTCCACTCCATTTATCATCCTAAATCAATCAGTAAGAATCCAACTACTAACAGGGCCAAGACCAAAGAGCTGTCCAAAGACACTAGAGACAAAATTGTACACCTCCACAAGGCTGGAAAGTGTTACGGGGAAATTGCCAAGCAGCTTGGTGAAAAAAGGTCCACTGTTGGAGCAATCATTAGAAAATGGAAGAAGCTAAACATGACTGTCAATCTCCCTCGGACTGGGGCTCCATGCAAGATCTCACCTAGTGGGGTCTCAATGATCCTAAGAAAGGTGAGAAATCAGCCCAGAACTACATGGGAGGAGCTGGTCAATGACCTGAAAAAAGCTGGGACCACTGTTTACTGTTGGTAATACACTAAGACGTCATGGTTTGAAATCATGCATGGCACGGAAGGTTCCTCTGCTTAAACCAACACATGTCCAGTCCCATCTTAAGTTTGCCAATGACCATTTGGATGATCCAGAGGAGTTATGGGAGAAAGTCATGTGGTCAGATGAGACCAATATAAAACTTTTTGGTCATAATTCCACTAAACGTGTTTGGAGGAAGAAGAATGATGAGTACCATCCCAAGAACACCAACCCTTCTGTGAAGCATGGGGGTGGTAGCATCATGCTTTGGGGGTGTTTTTCTGCACATGGGACATGTGACTGCACTGTATTAAGGAGAGGATGGCCATGTATTGCGAGATTTTGGGGAACAACCTCCTTCCCTCAGTTAGAGCATTGAATATGGGGCGAGGCTGGGTCTTCCAACATGACAATGACCCGAAGCACACAGCCAGGATAACCAAGGAGTGGCTCTGTAAGAAGCATATCAAGGTTCTGGCATGGCTTAGCCAGTCTCCAGACCTAAAACCAATATAAAATCTTTGGAGGGAACTCAAACTCTGTGTTTTTAGCGACAGGCCAGAAACCTGACTGATCTAGAGATGATCTGTAATGATGTAAAAATGTATGGTAAAATTCCGTCATGTCCTGTTTAAAAGTTTTTAAAAAACAAGAAAAAACAAGAGTGTTTTGCGAGCATGGAGGGCGCTTGAAGCACTCGGTTGCGTACAGGTGGTGGCAAAACTGTGGCAAACCTCCAGTATTTTCCACATATCATTTAAAGCAAAAAGATCAAATCACTTATTAGAGGCACAACACTTATTTTAGCTCTTGGAAAAACGTCTCTATTACCAACACAATCCAATTAATATCGTTAGACTGAATCTAACTGTTTTATAAAATGTGTATTAGTTTTATCAGCACAGGTGACGACAGAACAGAACATAATTGTGACAGTTTGTTTGCTTGTGTTGGTTTTGCATATCATTATCGAAATTAAAATAAGGTTTTAGCAACTGAAATGTTTTTATTATTATTATTATCTAGAACCATTTAAAGTTAATTTTGAATTTACATCATTGTTTCTCATTTATTTTTTTTGCAGGCAGCCTTTGTATTTGATTTTGACTGAACGGTCTAACTGTGCTGCCCATAGTAAAATCGTGGAAATACTTATCTGTATTCCCACTGGGAGTGCTGAGAAGTTATAGCAGCTGTAGAGCTTGTGCAACCTTTGGAAGCTATATGGAATTTTAAGAGCAAGCCAGAAGACATTACTCTTTCTGGGATTTCTTGGAATTCTTGCAATAAATACACAACCACTTATAATCCCTCCTGTGAAACGACGGGAAATGCAGCAGAGCTTGGATGAGTTGATTCTGTACTCTGTGGAATCAGGTCTTAATGCGGTATTATTGCAGTAATTTTTATAAGCTACTAGTATTTTGCATTTTGCGCTGGATAAAATAATATAAACCTAAAGTGCCGAAGTATTCTCACCCTAGCAATTTGCATTGTTTTTTTTCTAAGCACTGAATACAAATAGTCTCCCAACCAATCTTTTGTGTGTGTGTGTGGGGGTGGGAGATTGGGGTGGGGGAGTGGGGGTGATATTGTTTATAGTTTGAAAACAGATTGATGGAGCTGCAGAGTTCATTGGCAGGGAATGATGAAACTATACTTCTACTAAAGGAGTGTTCTACAAATACAATCACTCAAAGAAAAACATGTAAAAGCATTAAACATATATGTAAGCACGTCTGGAGTTAAACTGTTGTATGGTGCAGTTGGTCATCATCTTAAGAGGAGTACAAATGTATCTTGCAAATTAAAAAAATGTAAAACTGCTATTGTTTCAATAGAAAAAAAAGTGATATTAATATTAATCCAGCAGCATATTTTATACCCCCCCCCTCTTTGTTAAAGCATACATTTCATTTATAATGTCAGTGTTTTTAAATGAAAATCACAGAGAACAAAATGGTCTTTTAAACACTGTTGTATGTGATAAACATAACAGAACCATGACATTTGTTTGTTTTTCTTCAGGTCCCTCTGGATATTGAAAAAACCATCTGTTCTTTGTCAGCAACTCCTTATTTATCACTCTGACAGTTCACTTTGAGTTCCCCCCAGCATGTAACATACACATCAGATACTCTAATGAAATAGTCTCACTGTGTTTGTTCAGGACACCAGTTTGTCTGCTTAGACATAAACTGTTGTTATTGTTTGTAAACGTTTGAAATGACATATGAGACACGTTGTTTAAATCTGAGTGATTGCAGGACAGTGATAAATTCTTTTACCTTATAGGGGAGAAGAGGCTTGCTGTTACACAGGTAGGTTATCTCACTATAAATATAAATAATTGAGTTAAATAATACATAGGTGTTAGACAGTTTGGGGCAAATTGTTACATTTTATTACGGCAGCTTGTCAATTTTTTATTGACTGGGCCCCGGTCCAGGGTCCTCCTGTGACCTATAAGCGGTATGGAGAATTTCTTAGCCAGAACAACAGTTCAATATTTTTGTATGTTACCGTCTATATTTTGCTGTGTTATATTTTTTGTGCAAACATAACAGCGCCATATATTTTTATGCCTCACCTTCGAAATCTGTCAAAATGATGAACCAGTGAACAGAACAGCTGTACAGAGCTGTAGGTTTCCAGCTGGTATATTGTTTACCATTGGTTGGCTCGACCAATCACTGGAGTGCTGACAGTGAGCAGGGCTGTTTGACACGAAGAAGTGTCCCAATGGTTGTTCGTGAAACAACACAACTCCGGGTGCAGACAGGGCATCTTTTCAAAATCTCCAGAAGTTTATCTTCTTAGACAATGTACTTAGTCACTTCGTGTGGCAATACTTCTTTGGAGACACTAAGTAAAAGTAAAAACACATTTAAAAAAAAGGCATACAAATTCAAAAATTGGTTATGTAATAATGTGTATGTGTCAGAAATAACTTGATGACAAACAAATCAAAAGTAGTTATAAACAAGTAATAGCTCAATTATAGCCAAATATATATAAAATATAAAAACCTAACATGACTAAATGCATTATGTTGTAAAGATCATGGTGCTCTCACTTCCATCTTGATGGTAGCTGGAGTCATCAGTGGACACCTCACATCTTTTTCCTCTTTATTGGTGTAGAGTTTGCCCCGGGACACTCAAGGTGTCACAAGACACATTTCTGTTAGGCATTCTGGCCTGGGTGGCTGCACAAATTAATAATAGATTTAACACAAACCAAAATTATATCTTCTTGACTATAAGATGAGACCAAAAAACGTCATATTATTCAAAATCACCTTTGCTTCTCCTGATGAGCTTTACGTTAGCCTGCACACCCACAGTTCTGGAGGTGACCGATTCAGTCTGACACCCAATTTGTCTTGTTATCTTAGGCAAAAAAACACACAACAACTTTATGTTATCATTTACATTTACAGTCTTACATTAAGTCATTAAAAATGTGGACATGTTCTTGATTACCTTGTCCCACGAATCCACTATTTGTCTGCCGACCTGCTTAAGGGGGCAAATGACCCCCGAACCCCCACTGACCTCTGCCAAGCTAAACCCCATAACTCACTATTTATCTGAAGTATGTATTTATACCTCAGCAGACACATTTAGCCCAATGCGTTAGCCAGGTGTCAGGATTAGCTGAAGCTAACAGTCAGCATACTTTGCCTACTGAGCAATATGACAAACTTTAGCTTATTAGGAAGGAACAAATTGTGATTAAAAATATATGCTTAATGTACTCACCACAATACAACGCTGCAGTGATGGAGTTCGTGCAGGGGTAGCAGCGTTTGGCACTGCATCACTTTTCAGAGCGAGATGTTTGGAGAAGCCCATTTCCACCTCTATTGTGTTATAGAAACAATCCAGGGTAAAATGCAGGTTGCACACTCCAGCTCTAACGTTAGGCGGGAAATCACGCACTTCAAGGTCAAGTGCATGCAACCACTGGCGCCTAATTTCTAAGTCTACTGGAATGCTAGCCATTCCAGCAGTGCTGTTGTACAATACAAATAAATAATTTAAAAAATCATACATTGTGATTTCTAGAATTTCTTTTTTTTTAAATTATGTTTCTCGCAGTGGACAATTTCAGACCCCTCCATGATTTCTAAGTGGGAGAACTTGCAAAATAGCAGGGTGTTTAAATACTTATTTTCCTCACTATATATATATATATATATATATATATATATATATATATATATATATATATATATATATATATATATATATATATACACTCACCTAAAGGATTTTTAGGAACACCATACTAATACTGTGTTTGACCCCCTTTCACCTTCAGAACTGCCTTAATTCTACGTGGCATTGATTCAACAAGGTGCTGAAAGCATTCTTTAGAAATGTTGGCCCATATTGATAGGATACCATCTTGCAGTTGGTGGAGATTTGTGGGATGAACATCCAGGGCACGAAGCTCCCATTCCACCACATCCCAAAGATGCTCTATTGGGTTGAGTTCTGGTGACTGTGGGGGCCATTTTAGTACAGTGAACTCACTGTCATATTCAAGAAACCAATTTTAAATGATTTCAGCTTTGTGACATGGTGCATTATCCTGCTGGAAGTAGCCATCAGAGGATGGGTACATGGTGGTCATAAAGGGATGGACATGGTCGGATACAATGCTCAGGTAGGCTGTGGCATTTTAACAATGCCCAATTGGCACTAAGGGGCCTAAAGTGTGCCAAGAAAACATCCCCCACACCATTACACCACCACCACCAGCCTGCACAGTGGTAACAAGGCATGGTGGATCCATGCTCTTATTGTGTTTTTCCCTTTTCACACCATTCTTTGTAAACCCTAGAAATGGTTGTGCGTGAAAATCCCAGTAACTGAGAAAATTGTGAAATACTCAGACCGACCCGTTTGGCACCAACAACCATGCCACACTCAAAATTGACTTTCCCATTTTGACATTCAGTTTGGAGTTCAGGAGATTGTCTTGACCAGGACCACACCCTTAAATGCATTGAAGCAACTGCCATGTGATTGGTTGATTAGATAATTGCATTAATGAGAAATTGAACAGGTGTTCCTAATAATCCTTTAGATGCGTGTATGTCGTCATAGAGTTTATATACAGTATCTCATGAGACATAACCTAAACAAAGAGTAAAGTATGTATAAACTAAGATAACTAGGACATAAGGACATGGCTTTTGCTCTCCAAATGTACCATCTGGAATTAATTGACTGCTGAGATCTTGACAGAATAGCTGTATATGTATTTGTGGGGGAGGGTGTCTGTTTGAGATACAGAAAGAGAGAAGAAAGATTGATTTTTTTTTTTTTTTTTTTTTTAAATATATACATACATTAGTCTTTACTAGGGGCAGCTGGGGTGAAATAAACATCACTCCAGCAAGAGGTTTCTTGTACAACGTCAGTTCTCATAATTTATAGCCTTTGACAGGTCATGCTTTTAATGGGTTTGGATTCCTTATCTGTTCAACTGTAAAACCAGGCCTGGTTTTCTATGCATCTGCTGATAGCTAATAAGGAATCTGAGGCTTTGATTCAATAGAACAGAACAGTCTCTAACAATAAGAGAGGAAGTGTATGTGAAACAGGCCAAACAAATACTCCAAGGAGACAGAATGCACAAATTAATGATTGCAGCTGGACTGGTAGAGCATGATTCAATGCTAAGGTCACAGGTTAAATTCCCAGGTTATGCACCTTGAACACATTATCACGATGTCAAACTTGCAGCATATATAATATATAAGGTTTTCAGTTAATAACAACACATTTCAGTATGTTCTTCAAAGCTATCATATTCTGAAGACTTTGAATAGCAAGAGTTGTTTGGACAACTTTAATTCTTTCATAAGTTTTTATGTTGTTTTTTTGTTCATGTTGGAACTATAGAATGGAAAGCACCTGCATGAAGATTTTTCAAAACTCTCCTTTTGTATTACACAGAATATTTTTTTAATATGAGAGTAAATTATTAGCAAATGTTCTGCAAGTTGCTTTGGTGCAAATGATTCTTTTAAAAAACATATAACATGTGGATGTCATTTATGTGCTTGAAATGAGGACATGCTTGCCATAGTTACTGTTTTTGATGTGAACTTGGTGTTGAAATTACAACCTTGGTATACTATTCTTTCAATTTAGGAATGAAAGCATGATGATTGAGAAAAAAAAGTATGAACACAATAACAATATTTAGTCACCTGTTACATTTTATTGCATTTATGAACATTTTTATAAAAATAAGATGGAGATTACTGAGGTGTTTAATCAGTCTATTTAATTTTTATAAATCTCTTTTTAGAAATAGTTTAGAAACTGTTAGAAAACGACCCTACACTGCCTGGAGAAAGGAAGGATATAACCTAAATTATATTAATAGTCTAAATTAAATCAAAGATAAGCATCAACTAAGCAAACTCGAAAAATTGTCATCCGTCACATCACACAATAATTTTGCTACAGACAAGTGGAGAAAACATCCATAATATTTACAAAAACAGCTACAAAGCATGACACAACTTGACAAAACAACTAACTAGTGTGACCATAGTATGAAGAAAATACTTCTGCAAATGTTTCAGCAAGGCTGCAACAGCATACATATCTGAATTAAGATCCTTACTCAAACTTCATGACACCTTCAAATCCATGGTAAGTAAACGGCTCCAGTGTGGAACTGCATTGATCCTTTTCCAGACACGCCATTTTGTTGTACTCACAGTCACTCTCAGAGCCCGGACCAAAATACACTCCATCAGGTGAGTTGATGGACGGATCTTCATCAAAATAGTTGTGCGGTCTAAGGATGACACCACCACCATTGCCCACTGTAACTGTGTTAGGGATGTCTTCGGCATGCGGAATGTGCAGGAAACCAGCGGTCACCCAGGCTACCAAGTCCTTAAGAAGACATAATAAAGATTAGGTCATTCGTTTAATGAATTAAAAACATCTGCGAAATAAAAATATCCTGATAAAGCTGTCCATTATTACCTCATTTTCGATCACCTCATTATCTTCAATATATTTGCTGAAGTCAACAAATGGGGACCACATGTAGTTCTGACTGTATAGACTGCTACTAGTCTGCTCTTCATCTTTATGCTTGGTTATAGCAACTTTATACCTAAAAGAAAGAAAGCAAATGAGAGAGAAGCTAAAGATTGACACAGCACTTATAAAAAATGCATGTCTCAGTATTGTGTGCATGAATCAAGACACTGAGGCCTTACCGTGCCCAGGACATGGACCTCTCTACAGACTCGCTTTCAGGAAGGTGATCTCCAGCAAAGCTTACCACTTGAAGCCTGTAAGAGCGCTGGTGGCCCCAGCGATTAGTCTGATTACTGGCTATATGAAGGTAACGGGGTGTTTTTGCGCTATGAAGCATCGCTGCTTCTTTCTCTGTCCTGATTTGCTGCTCCACCAAATGTGGTATCTTTGCTTTTTCTGAGGGCCTCCATGGCAAAATCACCTCCTCATATTTCATGTCTTTAGTCTGAAATATATTCTTCACTCCTTAAAAAAAAGAAGGATTTTTTTTTAAACTTTTGTGACTTTCAACAGTATTCTTGTGGTATTAACGTTTCTACTGTAATATAGTCCGTTTTTTTGTGAGATAAGGTGTAGTATGACCAACACACAGGAAGCTTCAGCAGCCAGACACCTGCAGACCCTTGTGAGATTTTTCAAGAAGTCCCATAACCCGCCAAATAAACTTTCTGTCATCGTTTACTCACCTGTATGTTGTTCCAGAACTGTATGAAGTTCTTTAATACAGAACTTTCAATATTCCGATCTAATATGATTTCTGACCTGTAAGGTTGACAGAATAATAATCATACACTGTGTGTTAATAGGCCAGAGGAGAACTGGCACCCCAACTGAGTCTGGTTTCTCCCAAGGATTATTTTTCTCCATCCCTGATGGAGTTTCGGTTCCTTGCCAATGTCGCCTTTGGCTTGGCTTGCTCAGTTGGGGACACTAAATGATCTAAGTTTTCAACTAAATATCGAAATAAAAGTAATTTATTAGGTCTTAATTAATTGTATAAACTATACTGATTGTTATATGAGAAATTAATATAAGCTGATAACATCACCGTTTTCTTCAGAACTATTGTACAGCCGAATTATATTTTGTTGCAATATTGTCCTGTTTAACACTGTGAAGCTACTTTTAAACAATCATCATTGTAAAAGCGCTATATAGCCTAAATAAAGATGACTTGACTTTAATAAAATATAAATTAAACATATCTGTTTTTGTCCATAAATTGACTTTCACTATTTTATATATTTAGGGGAAATTATCCCTTTGATAGTATGTGCATTCTATTTATTCATATATATGATATACTTTTCTAATTTTCAAAAAACAATTTTACCATTAAACAATAAATCAGATTATGATTAAGAACGTAGGCTACATGCAACTAGTAGCCTAATGGTTTGATATTTTTTTTTCCTTTAAAATTTGTTGGAGTTGTTATTGCTTTTTTACTGCCCAATGTTTGCTTAAAAAGTCTAATATGCTGTTTAATGGTTCCTTTAAAATCCATTATTCTAATGTGACAACTATAGCTATTGGGGCATGTTGTCACAAAATGTCAAGATGTAGGTTTCTAAATAATATTGTAACCCCCCCCCCCCCCATATTCAATATCGTTTTGTAATAACAATTTTAAAATGTAATCAATGTGTCTGTAATTAAATATGATTCTATATTATTGCAACTATAGCCTATAGCCTATACATGTGCTAGACTATTTGATGTAATTTGTTATGCACTTACCTAAGATATCCAGGTCGACTTTAAAGTTAATAAAATGTGTATGGATATTTCCAAGGACATTCTCTGCAACCTGGTGGCCGTACTTCATATTTCCATCAACCTTATAGGAGGATGATATGTAGCCCGTGGCGTGAACTCTCGCCTCCACGGAGCCGCTTTGATAGAAAATAAAGTCCCATATGTAATCGTAGTTCCCTATAGCAGTAATTGTGCGGAAAACCAGAGCGCTGTTTGCCATCCCACCGTAACTATTATGAAAGAAATCTGAGAAGTGTCGTCGCAGAGGTCGCCCGATGTCATGCTCAAAAACACAGATTGAGTTTCTGTAACGCTGCGTGACGTTTGTGTCAATATAGCGGTACGTGTCTACATAGGTGGCAGCATACGGACAGTCGATCCCACGCACGAGCTCGTGAGCGAAGCGGCCGATTCCGATACTGGAGTCGAGGAACTTCGTGAGCATCATCCCAGGCGTTACAGAACCGTAGACAGACATCGCCTCCTGCACGCTGAGTTCGTACGCAATCCTGTCTCCTTTAAAACGAATATCAAACACCCTCATCCCAGTCAGAGAGCTCAAGCCAAACGCAAAGGTCCAGTCCAGATAAATCACGTGGTTGTTTTTAACGCTGAAACGTTTACCTTTAAGATAATACTGCTGTGGTCCTAAACCAGAAGGTTTTCCCCTCGGCTTCAGGGAGGCGTAATTTGAGATTTCTTTGTAGATTATCTTTTTGAATTTGTTCCCATCGTAATCTTTAATAAATACGTCAATGCTGTCGAAGTACTGGCCGTTGTACAACAACCTGTCAATCGTCCATTCTGATGTGTTGACGCTTTCGTGATTGATCAGCATCTCGAAGCCCACAGGATGGATGTACATGCCACTGAAGTCGCGGAAAAAAGAAACCCAGGTCCTGCGTTCACCACTTTTGATGCCCCTCGGCATACCCTCAAACATCAGGAGCTCCCTTTGTTTTGGGATATAACCAAAACTTTCTCTTAGCGGTTTTAAAAGTTTTTGGAAAACTTGACCAAACAGTGTGAAAAGTTGCGCATACTCCCCAATTGTCACTGTTCGGGCTGTGAAGGGCAACGTCGACGTGTTGTACTTCTCCTGAGTAACATCTCGAAGTAACATCTTTGGACCAGGTAACGGTCCCACCACATATTCCTTCAGGTGACCTCTTTCGCCAAAAAACACCACGACGCTCGCTTCGCGCGCGGGCTTCTGTCCACTGCCATCCAAGTAGCGCAGCACATCAGCTTTCCTTGGGAGCGAGAGATCAATTAAAAAAAGAAAATTCTCTGAGGGCTTTGCTGCGAACGATTTGGAGATCTTCAAGTCTGGTTGATTCCACATGTAGTCGCGAACAGACTTGTACTCCTCTGCTGTCAGGTCCGCAAAAACCAGACTTTTATCTGAATGAGGAAATTTTAGGGTTTCTTGCCTCTGGGACATACATTTCGGAAGCCTATTCGAATTTAAGCATATCAAAACAATGTTGATGATCACTGAAATAAGTCCCAGAAGTATCAATAAGTATTTTAACAGAGAATTCATTATTGTAGCGACCACAGTGTCTGAGGCCAACTCTCGTGTCTCGAGCGTGAGAGTGCGGAATGGATCTTTTTGTAATCGTTATAACCACACCCCTGAGTGCTCCCATAAAGTTCACAGACAACCCAGACAGTGTTATAATTAAATCAGCCTTAGTTTTTAAAATAATTTGATATTGGTTACTTTTTTTTAATGCGTGGTATTTATATTAGTCTAATAAAGCTAGACACCCCAAGCTTATTAAGCCATTCTTATATATTATTATACATTCTAATTATACATCTTATACATTCTAAATTCTAAATTTAATCTGCATATTTTAAAAGCATGTCAGAAGTAGAATTTTATTTGCCTCTTTACATTTGGAAGAATCTAATATAGGCCTACTAATCCTGATAAAAAATAATGAACTGTAAAGGGTGCATTTGTGTAGGCCTATCAGTAAATTGGTACAAAGTCTAAGTGTCTAAGCAATGTTAACTGAACTTAAAATATTTGTCGAGCCTGTATAGCATTCCATATTTTCCCTGGTTTTCATCAAATTAACTTAACTTCATTTTTAGTCGAGGTGAGGGAAAATTGTTGCACAACAGTTTATTTGGACATGCTGCATTTGTGCTTTGGGAAAGTACATTTCTTGATAATGTGTGAATAATGCCCCCGCCTTGACCCCTCCCCCTCCCCTCTTTTTTTTCAAGCCCTTTTTTAAAACAATAATTGCTCTGATTTGGCCTGTAGTTCTTACAACACACATTTGAATTGCTGGAAAACAGGATACAGGAAATGCCTTTGGTTAGAAAAAAGTAAAAAATAAAATGCGACCATTCCAGAGTGTGCCTTTTTTACTTAAGTGAGGGAAATACAATACAAATACTCTCTCGTGCAGACAATTTTCATTAAAAAAATGCTGATACTATTTGTATGTATTTAGTTCCTACCTTCTTAAAACCTTCCAAAAACAAGACATTTAACAACTTTTTTAAGGGGTCACATAATGCCATTTTTGTACAAGTTAATATGATTCTTTACTGTCTCAATGAAAACTTGTAATATACTTTAATTAAAAAAATTCGGTAACACTTTACTTGAAGGGGTGTGCATAAGACTAACATGACACCTTCATAATCATGACATGACACGTGTCATGAATATGAAGGAGTTTTTATGCATGTTTATAACAACTGTCATTAAGTGTCATTCGCTTAATTATGTCATTTTTAATGCAATGATGACATTTCGGAGTTGTCTTTGTTATGACAACTTGACATAAACCAATACATCATAACCTGTCAGTGTCTTTGTCATGACAACTTGACATTACCAAGACAACATAAACTGTCATAAACAGACATGAAATGACATAGCAGATTAATTATCAAATTTAAGAAACTACTTAGCTTTTTGGGTTTACATTACATTAGTTGCTAGGCAACGTGGGGGAGAGGATGCTGGCGTTGTCTGTTCGCCGCTTCTCCACCCACAAATCATGTTAACTTTAATATTAAATTTAGATTTTATTTTCTTATGTTTGTGACTAGTCTAACAGTCAGAGCTACAATTGGGACTGTTGCTGATTGCTGGCAGCCACTGAGAGGACGTTATTTGCCGTTTTTTCACCGCTTCTCTTCTGTTTTTGTTTGAATTTGTGGTTGGTTTTGGTTTGAAGGACATTTGATGTTGCTCGCTGCGGCTGCTCTCTCTTCTGGGTGTTGGCTGCTCGCTGGTGGTCTCCCTCGGGCTTGAACTGCATGGTGGCTGAAGTTTGCACCAGGCTAGCGTCATCAGCGTCCGGCATGATGTTGAGATGTAATTTTTACTTGTTATTCATGTATTGTTATTTTTTTCCCTATGTTGCACTTTGAGATTCTTCGGAATGAAAAGTGCGGTATAAATAAAATATATTATTATTATTATTAAACTTTTATGTGGTTGGTTTTGACGTTGGCTGTCCTTAGGCTATTATAATGTCATGATTTTTTTTATAAATTTAATTCGTCATTTACATGTCATTAAGTGTCAATACTCTGTCAAATTATTTTATAACATTGTCATGAATATATTTCTTGACCTAAACTACAGTGGTACAAGTTGAATTTGTCATTAACATGTCATTAAGTGTCAATACTCTGTCAAATTATTTTATAACAGTGTCATGAATATTTAGCTTGACCTGAAATATGGCATCATAGAGGAAATCGTACAGTCATTAAAAACTATTAATATAACTCAAAATGATATGGCATAGACATATACACCTATATGATGATGTCTATGGTGGCACCACTGGTAATGTGTAACTTACGCTGTAACAGTTGTTGGCAGAGCCTCAGTCAGGTTAGTTTGTTTAGGTGTTTAATGTCAATTTAGTTTGCATTAAGTAAAAACAATTCACAACAACGTTATTTTGGGTTTAATATACTTTATTTAAACTTTCGCTCACTCTTTAACGAATAGTTTGAGTTTATTCTTACCATTTCTTTGTTTGTCTGTTTGTTATGGCAGAGTCCCGTGTGCTGGTGCACCGTCAAAAGGGGTTCGGGCGGAAACGTTGGCCCTATATATAATGTTCCGGCCTAGGCTCTAGTCGCAAAAATTCCTTGTTCAGCCCAGGGTGGGGCTCTAAAGACTATTCCTCTTATTTTTATACATCGGAAGATAATTTATAAAGTGAAGTCATTTGACAAAGTGTTATTTTTTGTGTTTGTTTATGTGTGTATATGACCAATTAACGCAAAAAGGGGAAAACACGTACACAAATAATGGCCATTACACAAAATAAACATATATATATAATATATAAACAAATATACAAATTATATACATATAAACAAATTATATATATATAAACAAAATATGTTTATTTTGTGTAATGGCCATTATTTGTGTACGTGTTTTCCCCTTTTTGCGTTACTTGGTGCTGGTCACCTGTGTATAAATTCATGCCTTGTGTTTTAAATTGTCTATTATCTAACCTTCTGTTGAAGCTGGTGGAGGAAACTTAAAAAATAAAATAAAACATTATGAACTGAAAAATATTAATGGTGCTGTTATTAAAAAATAATTTGACAGCGTATTAACACCTAATTACATTTTAATGACAAATTAAACTTGTGCCACTGAACATTTTTTATGACATTATAATGGCCTCAGTCAACATCTAAACCCTATAAGCTAAGTAACTTTCTTAAATTTGATAATCTGTTATGTCATGTTTATGACAGGTTATTGTCTTGGTAATGTCAAATTGTCATGACAAAGACACTGACAGGTTATGATGTATTGGTTTATGTCAAGTTGTCATAACAAAGACAACTCCGAAATGTCATCATTGCATTAAAAATGACATAATTAAGCGAATGACACTTAATGACAGTTGTCATAAACATGCATAAAACTCCTTCATATTCATGACACGTGTCATGTCATGATTATGAAGGTGTCATGTCAGTCTTATGCACACCCCTTCAAGTAAAGTGTTACCAAAAATTCTCATTAGTATTGTAAGAAAACACTAATTTTACCTGGTCAAAAACCACTCTGTTTTCAGCAAGCCATTTTCGTGCATAAGGCTTTAAATTATAAATGACCCCGCCCCTCAGTAGAGGTGAAAGAATGTCAATGGAAGTCTCTGAGGACATATCTGTGCAACTTTATCGATTTGAACCCGAGTCGGACCCGGGACAAGATGACAGCTCCAAAAAAATTCGACAATAAGGCTAAACAGGACGTTTCTGAATGGTTGTTTAATTTAATGTCACTTTATGTACTGGCAGGGTAATGTTAGCATAGTGAGATACGAATGCTATGTGTTTACGGATGTATACGTTAGTTCATTGACGGATTGATGTTACACCTAATGCCAATAAAAACTTTTTTTCTGTTAATGTCAGTTTGTCAGTTATGCATAACGTTATCTATCTAACTGTTACAACACAATTATTATTATTATTTTTTTTTTTACAGTTTTGTTTAATCGCTTTGGTACTATTTTCACAAGTAAGAAAATGTACATTTTCAAAAAAAAGTACAAAAATCCAAACTGATCACACTTGTAACTCAGCTATCATTCAGTCTAAACCTGAGCTCATGCTTTCATTTAGTTGCACATATTTTCAGTCTACATTATCACTGTTTCAAACACAAGATTATTGTAATATGTAATAATGAGAACATTTGGTTTAATCACCAAAACACAACAGTAGGATCTTCTTTAAGTTTAGTACTTTTAACAATTTTAACAATTAGTTCATCCAACAGCAAACAATGCAATATACATAATTCAAATCACCCGTGTTGCTGAATTAATTACAGTGACACAGGCTACAGATGCCACATAAGAAAATATGCTTTTACTTATGTAATTGAATCCATAATGTTTGTAATAGTATCTATTCAGTATGTTATCAAAAAGTGTGATAAAGTTATGAGGTTCTGGACTATAGAACAGTGTGTGATGGGAATATTTGATATAATGGCCTCAGAAGTGGTAAAAGGGTTATTTAACATGAAACTACAGAAAAACGCAGACTAAGGATGTTCAGGTCAAAGACCACCCAAAAAGGTGCTTAACACAATAGAAGTCATATGATAGATACATTATAAACCAATCACCAGAACCAATCACAGTAAAGGAAACTTGAGTGACATTGATTTTCACTCAAGCTGTATTGTTTAAATGTAAATGTTTCTTTCTGTTCAGAGAGACTCATTTGGTTGTTGTGACCAGTGATCTCCCGGCCGTGAATAAAACTTCATTTCAGCAAATAGCAACTTGGTAGTGGTGTCAGTTTGCCATGTAGCTGAGGAATAGAAGTACTAAAGATTCTGTGCTCAATAGATCATGGCAGAGACAGTGATAGCGTTGGAAGACTACAGAGACGTCCTCCAGGTGAGGCTGTAATACGAAAGTATTAAGGATCATGCAGAGACCAGCGTACGGCTGAGAAGGACGGTGACAGTGTATAGATGCTAAAGACCTGTGTGCTCACGTGTGTTTGAGTAAACGCTAGTGATAGTAGCTTCTCGACGGGACGCCGTCACCTTACTTCGAGAGGTGATTTAGCTCGAAGTATTGAAATTGTGTTAGATGTATTCGAGAAGGGGATTATCTCGAGATACTTTAGCTTTATATCAACAACTGGGAGTTGTTTTGAATTGTTCGTGGTGAAGTCAGATATTCGTATTGAGAATTTCCATGACAAGAGTTTGCTGCCAATACAGTAAATGTTACTGTGCCATATGACTGATTCTATACTGTAGCAGCTGACCTTTATAAGGGTGAGTTACAGTAATGTGGCAGCCTCTACCATGGTAATCTGTTTACACCTTATGAGCTTTCCCCATAAATCAAATGGCTAAAAATTATACCTATGCAAAGTCTTCATAATGATGATGGATGTGCCAAAGTGTGTGAGCATCCACATATTTAACATGATGATAAAAAGATGACTGACTTTTCCATTGGTTGCAACGTTGATATGGTTAGATTCAGATTGTAAGTATAATAAATTAAGTTGGGTGTCAGCTGTTAGGCTGGAAAAAAACGAACAGATGCCGAAATGTCTAATTGAGGAACAAGGACTCTCTGAGAAAACAAAGGAAATTAGCATCTGAACTCATTCATACTCTGTCCGAGACGACATCACACTGAGTGAACCATCTATGAATGACTCTAATTTACATGCCTTTCCTTTCACATGAAACTTCCCCCAAACTCCTGCTCCCCCTCATATTGAGATCACCTGAAATACACCAGAAATCTTTGTTACATTGTCAGTCCTCACAAATCACGACACAGTATTATATGTGTTTGATATCATTTGAAACGTCTTGGTGCGACTGGTACAAATATCTCAACTCCAAGGAAGTAAACAACATCATAAATGTTTTAAGAGTTTAAAGATATCTTGCCTTGGTGTATGGTGGGTGTGGCTTTCAGCCATTTGGCCTCTCTTCCATACAACCAAAATATTAATTACTTACTTTCTTTAAAAATATATACATTACTGAGCCTAAACACGGACCAAATTTTTTATTGCAGGGTGACTCATCAATATTTTTGGTTCATTTTTGACTGATTTTTTGACAGATGTAAAAGACTGTACATTTGAAATGATGCATTTAAAGATTTTATCTTCTGCTAACAATTAAACTTTTAGGAGAACATTAACTTATAGAATAGCCTTAAATCTAACAGTTATAGAATAAAGGCTGAATTGACATATTTTACCTATTAGGGGCCAAGCACCGAAGGTGCGGAGCCCCTCTTGAAATCGTTAGATTTCTTATTATTATTATTCCGCCATGGAAGTCTATGGCAGCCCATAGAACTGTTTGCGGGAAAGTTATGAAATTTGGTACACTGATAGAGGTCAGTACCAATAGTAAACAGACCAAATTTGGAGTCTCTAAACCCTTCCCTCTAGCGCCACCCACTGTCCAAAGTTTCACTCATGTTTATGCTAACTTTTGAACCATAAGGGATAGAAACAAAATTATTTTTTCTTCTGATTCCTTGGCTTAAAGCTACACTGTGTAACTTTTTTAGTTTATTCTTAGCTAAAATCACTTAATTCTTTCAAAAATATATGTGCTCATTAATGTATATTTACTTCTTTCAAGTAATAATGCATTCTCGTAATTTTATAATATACCATTGAAAATACATACGTGTTGAGGGTTCGGATGGCGGTCGCCATGTTGCTCCTCCATCTTGAAAGTACATTTGCCAAAGAGGGACATACCCGTAAATTCAAGCTTCGCCTTTCGCGTTTTTACACTCGATGGCACCGTGTCGAATGTGAAGAGGGGGATTGCTTGAGGCTGCTATATGATGATGGAGGATCACTCTTAAGCCCCTTTCACACTGCACGTCGGACCCGCAATATTCCCGGAACATTGCCGGGTCGCCTTCTGTGTGAAAGCAACCACGTCCCGGAATTGATTACCGAATTCGAACCAGGTTGGGGACCTAGTAATCTTGCGGAATATGTATCAGAGTCGCCAAGGAAGCGGAAAAGAGAATTAAGACGGCAACGCAACGGGCAAATCAACAAGACAAAAGTAAATATTGGAGTGGCCTTTCCAAGATGGAAAGAGCTCATGAGGAGCAACGATTTTAAAAAGAACGCCGACGTTGCCTGCTTTCTTCTCGACAGGTAATATTAATTCAGTTATTTCAGTTATTAATTCAATTCAATTATTTGTGTATATTGGAAGTTTTATTGTTGCTTGGCTAATTATATCAAGGTGTGCTGAGCATAACACTACGTCGAACGACATCTATGATAGTTTTCCTCGCGTCAATGATGAAAAAGTATTGTTTACCTTATAACATAAATCCGTGTTCTATGACGGATAACATGAGATTAATATTTTAATTGCATTATAATTTGTTTGCCTTTCACTAGTGGTGTTGTACAATATACAGAATAACGATAGCACTGATAAAAAGTTACTTTACTAAGAGCTTGCATTCGTCTGGGAACTGGTTAAAAATAACGAAAACGTAAAACTATTATTAATTTTACATAGATTAATTTGATCATAGATCATTTGGTCAATTAAATAACTGCAAATTATAATAGTTTTCAAAAATTACCTCATCACTTGAGCTGAAGCAACACTCACCGAAGAGGTCGAACTGGAAGCCATGACTAAATCGGCCACCGTAGGAGTTGAAATGAAATCGAAATTGAGAGGAACAGAAACTATTATTCAGTGGATGGTCATATACCTTTTCACCACTAGATGGGAGAAAATATCACACAGTGTAGCTTTAAGCCGATTCGATTGCACCCTATGATGTCATTTTCCATTATGCAGATTTCCCCGCCATTTTTTTTTTTTTCCTCACCAACTGAAAACCAACTTTTTCAAACTCGTCCTAGACCGTAAGTCCGATTTACACGAAAATTGAACCAGATCATCCTCAGACAGTGCTGACAAAAAGTTATGGAATTCAAGTTGATTCATCAAATCGTTTTTGATTAACGCGCAAACAAATTTTACGTAGCGCTTGCGAAAACCCACTAAAGGCTATATCTCCGTAACGCTTTGTCGTATTCAAACCAAACTTGGTACGTGCCATCACAAGCATGACCTGAGGCAACATGCAGCGTTTCGGCACAGCGCCACCTACTGGTCAGGAGATAGCAAAAATGGCTATTTTGGCTTATAACTTCTGGACCGTTTATCCAAAAATCATAATTGGTCTCATTAGATTCAGGGCGTCATTTCGAGTCGAATGATATCAGATTTTACCATGTCGGCCATTTTGGGCGTCGGAATAATGTGCTAAAATGCTGTATTTTACGAATGCATGAACGGATCGTTACGAAACTTGGTATGGGTCATCACCACAATGCCCTGAAGTAGCCTGAAAAGTTTCTAAACAGCGCCACCGAGTGGAGAATTTTTTTTTCAAACGCTTATAACTTTGGGTGTGGTCGACACATTTTGATGGGAGTAACTTTTTTGTACTCCTGAATCCTTGCTGAGACCAACGATACCAAATTTGTAAGGTTTCGATGTACGGTTTGTGCAGCGTGGTAATTAAGTGCTTATAAAACATTAGCTGATATCTTCGAAACCGCTAGTCCGATCGAGACGAAACCAGCATCAGAAAATCGAAAACATAGGTCGATAGCAATATATTAAAGCCCAAATCTCAAAATATTGATAGTAAGGGGTAGTAAAATCCAATCAAAGTCATGTGTCAGTCATTTTGTATGTGTTTTTTCACATAAATGTCTATAACTCCAAAACAAAATGAGATATTTCCACCAAAATTGACACACACTTCTATGGGCTCACTCCGAGGACACAAAAAAAAATGGTATGATTGTGCCACTTGGTGGCGCTATAAATAAACAAAAAATGTAATTGTCTCCTTTTTTGCTGAAAAAATTATCTCCAAATGTCTTTACTTATTTTTGCAGTTGGTCCGCTGCTGGCTTCATTGTTTGCTTTTCTTGCACTTGGCCCCGATAATGGCTGCTTGTTTACATTTTTTTCCATTAATAACATTTAGTGAGGATATGCTTAATACAGATTTAACTGTATTACTATTTTCCTTCTTGGCGTCTTTATTCATGTCTATCTATCTTTCACACAAATACCAGAGTCCTCTAATCTCTCTTTATCACATGTTCTCACACACTCTCTGGCATTGAATTAGTTTGAATTAGCGAGTTCATTGCTATGTAAAGGGGACCAGTGGGGTTTAACCTACTTAGTATGCCGTTTAATAATGCATGAGTGAGATTTGAGAGCTGCGTGGAGCACAATAAGGTGTCTTCACTCTCTCTTTTTCGGCTTTGATCTCTCCCTCTTGCTGCCTTCTTTTTATACTTTTTCTCTCAGTTTCTCATTCCTGCTTCGAGCGCTATCTCTAGCGACACATCCATGATGCTTCACATGCCTTCAGGGAGATTCATAATGCATATCCCATATGGGAGAATGAAGTAGATTTATTTGTGCAATATTTCGTATCTGTTGTGTAGTCCAGAGAATGGATGGGTAGAGTCAAGCAGAAATACGGTCATACAAATAGAGCCGGAAGGTGAGGTGGATGCTACGATGGTGGTGGTGTGGGGGGGGGGGGGGGGGGGGGGCGTTTTTCCTCCTACTTACAGTTCGTGCACTCACATTTTCAGGTTATGCCCAGGTAGATAGTGTTAATGAGGGTTTCTGACAGACGGGCTGTGTCAGTTAACAAGGTCACTAGGGAAGACCTTGGCAGCATTTTCCCACACTGTCAAGCTGGGTTCAGTGCTCAAGAACAGGTCCTGAGTGTAAATTCGCTGGCGTTCTTTCTCTAATTTCTCAGTTTATTTACACACTTTCTGAGGTTTGATGTCAAACTGGATGGATTGTGATGTTCCACACTGTTAAAAAAAGTTCCGTTAAAAAGCAGAAAAGGTGCTTATAATTAATTACCAGCACTTTTTCCGTTATTGTACGGGCACTTCCGTAAACCTTAAAACGGATATTTCCATATAGATTTACCTGAGTTTTTCTGTACCATTGACGGACACTTCCATCAAACCTAAAATGGAAAATTCCGTATTTTCCGTAAATTTTTGCGTTATTCCTACGGACAATTTCGTAAACCCAATAACAGATATTTCCATAAATTTACCAGACTTTTTCTTTACCATTTACGGACACTTCCATCAAACCTAAAATGTAATATTTCGTATAATTAAAGTACTCAATCCGTACCATTTACGGACACTTCAGTCATCCTAAAATGTTTAATTCCGTACAGTTCTCTATACCGATTACGATCAATAAAACACAAATGTAGAATCACAACAATTATTTATTTCCTTTAACAGCTGCCAGTGCTTTAAAGTGATTGCACTTTTTGTGGTGAATGAATTGCAATATTTACATTACAACCATTAAAACATTCAGAACATCACCTTCACATTCAGAGCAATTTTACATACATAAACCAGCTGTTCTCTCAAAGAACTACAGCCATGTCCTTTAACAGGGAGCTGCCAAATCTAGCAACTTTTTAGCACCCACAGGCTGACAGGCATTAATAACATGGATTTGTTAAAGACATTGACAAAATAAGACAATAAAACTGCCAGCATTGCTGTTGCTGTCTCACCTGTCAGTGCAAAATGAGGAGCCCCCTCCAGAAGGATGCAGAAACACCTCCAACTCCACATATCACACCGACATTAGAAGTATTACATTATACAACTTTTCTATAAAACATCAGTGCAGCAATAACAACCATGACCTTAGAAGGATGACTCTGTGCAACATGAAGAGATTTCTGCAAAAAATAAAACTTACTTGCATCTCCACGTTTTGTGTAAATGGTCCCTTTAGAGTAAATAAACTACAAGCTACTCTACAAGGGATTTTTATATCTCAAAATGTGGCTAAATCTCACAGTTGTGACTTGTACAATAATTTTATTGTTTGTTGGTTTTTTTACTTTGAAGCGTAAACTGCCTCCATATCATAGTGATCAATTTCATAATCTTTGCTGGATAAAAGTATACAATTTTGTATACAAAATTGTTTTTAAATATTACTGGCACCAAACGTTTTAACAATAGTTTAAGTAGGCTAACATGTAAGTAGTGACTCTTGTGAAGCCGTACGATGGCTTTTTTAGAAATCGATATTCATTGAAATCAGATGATTATGCAGCTCTCCAATTAAATATTCTGTATGATTTTACTTTTGGATGAACTGTCTCTTTGTTTACCTGTAAACAAACGGTTAGTAGACGCTTCGATTGGACCTTTCCAAACGTGGTCACTACAGTCTATTCTCTCAGATATGGTGGTTGCTATTTCTCTGTGTACATTACAAATCACCCACTGACCATATTAAACCTCAGGAGAGACCCTTGATTAAATACTGTTGAGGCCCAGCTTGAATTTTCCAACAACCACTATGGGACCATTTTAAAATGCTTGAAGGAAGTCTAGCTTTTATAGCTCTTTTTATCTATTGCAAATCTATTTCAGCATAGTTTGCATGTGCATAAATGTATGAAATATACTTTAGATCAATGTGTAAGAGTGACTGACTATTTAAAACCTCTCTGAAGTTTTGGTTCTGTTTTGATTGTGGTCTGACAGATGTTTTTATGCTCATTGAACTTGATTACAGCCCATGCATGATCCTGCCGTTTCATGAGGACTTAATGTGTCAGATGCCATAGTTTTTTTAAGGTTATCTGATTATCTGTTGTTTGCCCTGTTCTGCACTTTGAGGTGCAAAAACCACCGGAATGTTCTTGGGTAAAACGGTGCCTGTAGATGCAGTGCTGCCCACACTGCCTGGGGTTATGAACGTCCTTACATGAACTAGAACTGTGTGTGTTTGCTTGGGTCTGTTTGTGCTGGAATATTTGCATGTGAGTACTTGATGATTACTGAATGAACAATGAAAAAGTCTACTTTCCTCATAGCATCTTTAATATAAACAATAGTAGGGCGGTGCAGTATCACGAAAATCATCTTAATATTTTTCTCTTTTTTTTGGACAATATTTTATATATTTCTTTGATTGTTTATGTATTTGCTCTAATACAGCTTTAAAGGAAGTACCATCATCAAGTATAAGTAAATGTAAACATTGTTGCTTTGTGGCACTTTCAAAACATTACTGTTTGTTTGAGTATCCCAACCAGCCCAAAGCAATATTGGCTCAACCAGAGTTCTGAATTTGGGGCGGAAATTTAGTTTGAACATGCTTAAACTTGAGACCAGTTTGAGTAATGATACAAATCAGTTTTTTTTAATTGGTTCGTTTCTTTTATGAAATTTTTGCTAATACTATTAATGAAATGAGCAATTTTGAGTAATGAAGCAAATCACTGAATTAACGTTTTGAAAATGACAGGTTGAACCGTTTCATGGAAACAAACCGAACTATTACGCAAACTCTGAATCTACTTGCACCGACGCTACATTTTTCATATATTTTAATCATTATCACAGTTTGTAATAATTACTTCAATGATCTCATTATTTCTGCCGTAATGGATACATTATTAGCTAACTGCATGACTGACACAGTCACCTCTGATAACCAGTCAGTCTAATTGGAATGTAGACGCGCGTGTGCATTTTCTTTAAAGCTTCTTTGAAACGATATGCATTTTAAAAAGCGATATACATATAAATGTGAATTGAATTGATTCTTACACCAGTTTTGTTGCTACTATTAAAGAAAACATTTCAACATTATTTTGAGTAATGGTGGCAGTCACTGAATCAGAGTTTTTAATTGATTCAATAAAAATGACAGTTTGAACAGATTCATGGAAATGATTCAAACTCTTATGCCATTTTTGCTACTGATGTTTAAAGCTGCACTATGTAAATTTTCCATCCGCTAGAGGGTGCCTCTTCAACAAAAAAAAAATACGCATGATGACGGCAAGTTTAAACTACAGAATCTTGGGACATGTGGTCTTTACTAGCCGGACGTGGTCATACTCAATTCTAGTCAGAATATGAGTCTGAAACTGCTCCATTGGGCTGTGATTATGAGGTGTGTTTCAACCGAACCAGGAAAGACCTCAATTGGATAGACCTACAACTGATCAGAGCAACGAAGTGACGTCAAAAGAGCTCAACTGTACTGTGTTGCCAAGTCCGTGTTTTTTCCCCGCGGGTTGTTTTCTATGTCCGCGGGTTGAAGCGACTATTATGTGATATATAGACCCATGAGTGCGAATTTTAGCAGGCAACCTTGCCAAAATAACACACATTTTACCCCCCAAACACAATTTTTTTCTGGAGAACTAAGTTCAGCTGGCATCCAGGCTAGGTCTTTACCTCACAGCCGGTGGAAAAGAATCCACTAGGACTCGGGAAGAAATGTTTATGGATGCAGTTATTACCATGAAGCAGAGCAGGACCGAATGTTGAGGAGATGAGCTGATTTGTTACGCAACACATGGCTCACGAGCAGCGGGACTTTTATTATGACAGGACACAGTCGCTGCTGCCATTTCTGCTTTTCAGCTCATGAGTATGAGGTAACGCAGCTCTTTTTTTGTCATATTAGATACATTTAAGTGTGTTTAAAATGATGTTATGACGTTACTCTGTGCTTTTACTCAGCGGCTGCCAAGACACTTGTTGCACACTGCTAAGAGTAAAGCGCTTAGGAGTACTGCTAAGGTAATGGAGATATGACGCAATTGACAGGCGACTCCCTCAGATGTCCCGACTCCTTGGTTAAAATAACAATTTTCTCAAAATGTACAAATAGTTAGAAACATTTGGGATATTGTAAGACCTCAACTGACAAAATATATAACACTGCCCTGGTGGTTTTTGGATAGTTTACTGCAAAAATACTACATAATGCCCCTTTAAATCAGAGATGCTGTTAAAACATATTGTAAGACAGGAAAATGTCTTTAGAAAAATGTAGTGGCCAAATAAAAAGTATATTTGAATGAATCCTCACAATATTTACAATGTTGCTTAATTTTATTTTATGCAAAATCAGATCAGATCATGAATATTAATATATTGTCAAGCAAGGCCGTGAGTAAATTATACAACAGGATGATTTCTGGTTTCCCCTTTCTTCACACTGTATCCTTTCAATCATCCCTGCAGAGAGAAAAAGTTTCTGTCGTTCAGGGATCTGTGGGGACATTGCCGTCCACTTTGCACCCTTGAAATGACAGTACATGTGTAACGGGTATTTAGCCCGTCTGGTAGGGGAAATTTGTTAGCGCTGCCCTGGAAGACTGAACAACGAAAGGATCTTGGTCCTCGCGTTCAGTGCTTTTAGTCTCGCTATATACTAATGTATATATGTAGTGTCCTACTTTAATGAGAAGCACTCTATAGACCGACAAGGGTAGGCTTCAGTTAAAGTAATGTCACAAGGTGGCTTTCTGAAGTGAAAATATAGTTGAATATATTCCTCCCTTCCCTGGTCTAATAAAGTAGGTGAGACGCCCCTACTCCCTGACAGCTCTCAACCAAAAAGGATACACTGTAGGTAAATTCAAAAATTAAACAGTATTTATTTTCTGTGTATGTGTGTCTTCCTTGTAAGAAAGTGTGACTTTAGTGTAAATAACCACTAAATAAAGAAAAAATAATAAAAATAACAGTCTTTGAGTTCTTTCCAAAATCACTTGGGCATAAACACCTTCAATGTAAAAGTTATAAACTTTCCACTTGTACAATAATCAAACCCAAGGATACTTTAAAATAGAAAACACTTGACTTTTTTTAGTACTTTTTTTACAATGAGTTTTCACAGCTCAAATTATCCCAGTTAAACACAACAAGTGCATACACAATGAAATTTCACCATACATAGAAAACACTTACGTGAAACGTCCCTTTAAGTACTCACAGTTCACTTTAGGTTCTGCAGTTCAACTGAACTCGCACAGCTCACTGTCCATTGGAGCAAAATACCAAAAGGGAATAACTTGAAAAAAAACAGTCAATAGAAAAATGACTTGAGTGCGTTGTCTCGACGTAGCGTGCGTTGAAATTCACTTGAGATAGTGTAGTTGAATCACTCAAACTCAATGAAATGCTCAAAAAAAACTAGAAGATGCCACAAAAAAAACCAAATGAATCAAACTGAGATGAATCGATCTGAAATGTCGTTTGGATGGCAGGGTGAAAAAAAGGTTTTAAGCACGAGTCTTCTCATTACATTCCGCACCAACGCACAGCATTTCTCATCTCACGCGCAACTACACGTGCAGAACACTCAGATAACGCGTGATCAGTTCAGTTGGATGCTAGTTCGTAAGACTGCTTCTCGATCAAAACGTAAATCGTTTAACACGCTCCAAAAATGTTAAACCTCTCTTCAATCGTCATCCATCAAGTAATATTTGTACTTTATACACTTACGGGGCTTCATGAAGCGTTAAAGCGTCACTCCAGCAGTCCAATGCAATGCCAAGCAATGCAATCCATGGAGCAAAACGATACAAATCTTTTCCACCACGAAACGCAGGATACCGTTCACAAAATTACTTGATGCTGTCGTCCTTTATTCAACTAAAAGCCCCGATTAACTTCCGTGAAGTAACTTTATCGGACGAGCTTCTCGAACACGACTCATCAATCTCTTTGTGCGTCACTCTCATCCACCGCGCTCTGCCTGCTTCTTCTCTCGCAGCGCACTCTGACTGCCGAAAACCAGTCCACCCGTCAAAATAAAAGTCCCTGAAAAATAATCTTTTTTTCTTCTTTTTTTTATATCTACCCCGTTACATTTCCCCCCTGCTAAACCCTGCCACTCCATCGACATTTCCAGCAGGTTCATCTCTGAAACACAAACAACATATTAGGAAACCATCACATTATAAATGTATAACTCCATATCCCAATATATTATAAGCTACAGGACACTCTGAATTATTATTTTAGAATGTAGTCATCCCTGAATTTCACAGGTAAGGTACCCTTGTTTTGCCTCTGAGAACGTCTGATCTCAGGAACACTTTCTCTTTCAACTTCTGAAATATCAGCATCATCTGCGTCATCTTGTACCCGCAACTCAGTTTCTGATATTACATCCTGACCCCCACCACTGTCATGCTGTTCTACTTCCCCTGACTCCCCTTGATTCACCCTTGTGTGTGCATGGTATGTGGAGTGTTGAACAGTTTCTGGAAAGCAGACAATGTCTGACATGTCTGTGTCTGACTCTGGCTTGTCTCTCATTCTGCGACGGTGTACCCACGGTGTAGTGGGTGACGGGAATGAACAGTGCCGAAGCTGATCTCTGTGTACTACCTTTGTGGAACCCCCTTTCTCTGGTTTAATAGTGAACACAGGTATGTCTGAGTGGTTTTGCTTTACTACTATGTATGGCATGTCTTCCCATTTATCCTGAATTTTGTTTCTACCTCTGTGTTTGTGGTTACGCAGTAGCACCCGATCTCCAGGCCTCACAAGAGCTCCAAATGACTTGCGGTCATATAACCTCTTTCTTCTTCTGGAAGCCTCTTGAGATGCTGCGTTGGCAACCTCCACAGCCGTCTTCAATCTTGCATGATGACCTTTCACCCAATCATCCAGGTTTTCAACCTCATCCTCTTCTAGATATTTTTCACCAAGCACATCCATTGGTAAACGTGCATCCCTTCCAAACATCAGATAGAACGGAGAATAACCAGTGGATGAATGGACGTGACTGTTGTAAGCCATCACCAGCTCAGGAAGGTGAGTCTTCCAATCTCTCTTTTTCTCTGGTGGCAAGGTTCTTAGCAAATCATGCATGGTACGGTTGAATCTTTCACATTGAGCATTCCCTTGTGGATGGTATGGGCTCGTACGGCTCTTTCCTATACCATAGATTTTGCAAAGCTCCTTGATCACATTGGCCTCGAAACACCTGCCTTGGTCTGAATGCAAGCGAGCTGGACAACCGTAATAAACGAACCAGTGCTTAATCAGAGCTTTTGCCGTTGTGTTTGCTGTCTGGTTCTTGGTAGGAACAGCAACCGTGACTCTGGTAAACATATCAGTAAGAACAAGCACATTTTCATAACCCCCAGAAGACTGCTCAAGCTGCGTATAATCCATGGCGAGGACCTCTAATGGGGCTGAGACATTAGTACATGTCATAGGAGCTCGAAGTCTGGGAAAAACATCTTTGGCCAGTATGCATCTTTTGCACTGCCTTATCCAGGATGGAACCTCCACAGACATAGTAGGCCAGTAGTAACTTCGTCTCATTCGAGCCAAAGAACTTCTTTCCCCGAAATGACCTCCGTGTTCATGTTGGCCCTCATACACTTCACGCTGTAAAGGTTCAGGAACAACCACCTGCCAGATCTGTTCTCCATCCCTAGGGTCGAGGATGCACCTGAACAGTACTCCCTGCCGCAGCTTAAGACGATCAAATTCCTTGGCAAGCTTCTTGAGTTTCGGTTCCATACAACCTTGATCCACCCTGCTTGGTCTCTTGTTCTCAGACACTGCTTTATAAATGGGACAGATCACAGGGTCATTCCTTTGCTGTTTCCCAATTTCACTCCAGCTATAACCACTTATTTCCCCTCTTACAGATGCTTGCAACACAGATTTGCCTTCAGGTTCCTCCTGGTCAATCCTTTTGCCTGGCCACAAACATGCCTTCACTTCTTCAGCTCCTAGCCGGATGAAATCCTTGCCATCATCATCTTTCTCTGGTTCCTCCCTGGAAGGTATTCTCGATAAGGCGTCTGCATTAGTGTTTAGTCGACCAGGCTTATAGCATACTTCAAAGTTGTACTCTGCCAGCTGTGCTACCCAGCGTTGCTCAACCGCTCCGAGATTAGCTGAATCCAGGTAACGTAACGGGTTATGATCAGTAATCACGGTAAATTTTGAATACATAAGGTACTCTTTGAATTTTTCCGTGATTGCCCACTTCAATGCGAGGAGTTCCAACTTGAACGCACTATAGTTTTTGTCATTTTTCTCTGATCTCCTCAGACCTCTGCTTGCATATGCCACGACACGCTCAGTCCCTCCCTGCTTCTGGCTGAGTACAGCCCCTAATCCATGATGACTTCCATCTGTGGCGAGTGTAAAGGACATACTAAAATCGGGGTATGCAAGGATTGGGGGTGACATCAAGCACCTCTTCAACTCATCAAAGGCGGTCTGGCATTCTTGACTCCAGATGAAAGTTGCAGAGGTTCTGCTTTTCTTTCCTCCACCCACCAACGCATGTAGTGGCTTGGCAATCTGGGCGAATTTTGGAACGAATTTTCTGTAGTAGCTCATAAACCCAATTACTTGCCTGACCTCTCTTACACTCTTTGGAACTGGCCATGTGTCCAGAGCTTTAACTTTCTCATTATCAACTTTAATGCCTTCTGCGGAGATCTGGTGCCCCAAAAACTTCACTTCCGATTTTAGGAGAAAGCATTTGCCTGGCTTAAGCTTAAGACCATGTTGTTTCAAACGATTGAAGACAAGTTCCAACCTCTCACAATGGCTCTCAAAGTCTTTGGAGAAAATGATAATGTCATCCAGATAAACCAGAAGAACATCAAAGGTCAAGTCACCGAGCACCACTCCCATAAGGCGCTGAAAGGTGGCCGGGGCGTTGCACAACCCGAATGGCATCCTTGTCCACTCAAATAGGCCAAATGGTGTGGTGACAGCTGTCTTCTCTCGATCCGTCTCACTCATAGCTACCTGAAAGTACCCAGCCGTCAGGTCTAGTGTAGAGAATAGTTTAGTATTGCCCAAAGCGTCCAAGGACTCATCCACTCGTGGAAGCGGATATGCATCCTTACATGTGACTTGGTTCAGCTTTCGGTAATCACAGCAGAATCGGACACTACCATCCTTCTTCATTACGATAACTGCGGGTGATGCCCATGGGCTACTGCTCTCTTTGAGGACCCCCTGGGACACCAGATCTTGGACATGCCTTTTAACCTCTTGGAATATCTGTGGTGGCACTCTACGATGTCGCTGCTTTATTGGTGGTGCTTCACCTGTAGGAATGTGGTGAACCACAGCCTTGGTGTAGCCATAATCTTGGTCATCCTTGGAGAAAACATCCCTGTGCTTTGATAACAACTCTGTGAGCCTCTCACGTTGTTCTGGTGTGAGCCCTTCACAGTTCACTTCAACAGGAACAGGTAGCTGCAGGAGTGAGTTTTTATCAGCTTGAACCTTGTTTTGCACCAACTCTTTGACATGAAGTACACCATCATCTTCTTCAAATTCAAGCACATCCTTTGTGATCACCTCCTTAGGCTTATACACAGAAGCAACTCTGGATCGGGGAGCAAGCCTAACAGCTTTTCCACTCAAGTTAACCATACGTACAGGGACCTTTCCACCCTCTGTTTTAGCAAGAACATGAGCCACTAGCAGTCCATTTGGCAAACTTGTTCCAGCTACTGGCTCTACTAGCACATGACTCGTCACCCTAGGTGACAATCCACAGCGACCTTCCAGCACCTTTTCACAGTGGGGAGGAATAGTGACAGCCTGTCTTCCGGCAATCTTGACATACCCAATTCTTCCGTTGGGCCCCAGATGTCCTGCTTCTTTCTCAACTCTAGCAAGAACCCTCCGGACCTGGGCTTCATCTCTGCTGTTATACTTATCAATCCTCTCCATCCCGTCCGCTGAGATGAACAAGGACTGAACTTCATTTAGTACATTCATCCCGATGATCCCAGACACCCCTTTCATTTCCTTCACTTCCGGGCTTGTGTCCGTCAGAACAAATATACACTTCCCAGGAAGTACTTTTCCCAGACATTCTACATCAGCCTGCAAGCATCCCAAGACAGGAATGTCCAGTCCATTGGCTGCGGTCAGCTTAACCCAGCACGCAGAAGATAACTTTAGCTTTTGCTCTTCAAAGTGCTGTCTGAAGAATGACTCAGATATGGTGGACACCTCTGACCCTGTATCTAAGAGGCACTTGGTCTTGACACCAGCTATCTTCACCTCAATGGCCAGGCAATCCCCAAAAGCACCATCCTTCTGGTTTTGAGCAGTCTCATCAGCCAGCCATTCTGCTGTGTGACATCTAATCAATGAGGGCCCTGGGCTTTTCTGAACCACACCCCCGGAGTTATTCTCTGTACCTTCAGCTAACTCCACTGTTGGCTGTGATGCAGCTGGACCCCTCAACCTGCCACCTTGTGGACAATAGCGACTGGTGTGTCCAGGTTCACCACACGAATAACAAATATAACGGCCTTCACTGTCTTTTAAAGGTTGCTTCTTTGGACGGCTCTGCTGTGGTCTATTTCTCTCCTTACCATGGACAGCTTGATATAGTTCCTCTTGACGAGCCGCTATTTTCTGGATTGCCTCATGCAGTTTCTCCAGCGACAGGGCAGAGGAAGCATCCTGTGCTGCAGCAGCATTCACTACACCTCTGGCACGGGTACTGGCCCTTACATTACTAGCAGTCTGCGTTTCCTCCTCCTCTGACCAGGTAATTGCCGCTTGCATCAACTGAACAAAACTCAAATCTGGCTCAGCTTTAACTCTGCGCTTCATCTCTCGTCGCAAAAAGTCGTCTTGTAAGCCTAACACCAACTGTTCCTTCAAAACATTTTCAGCATCTGCCACTCTATTTGGCTCTCGGAGCTGCACACGATTAAGTCTTTCCCGAAGGTCGTACGCATAGGAGCGTATCGTTTCTCCTACCTTCTGAGCACGATCATAGAAATCTTTGAGCCTTGTACCAATGGGCACTTTATCTCCATATGTATCGAGGAGAACAGTAAAGATGTTTTTAACCGTCTCTTCCTTTCCATCCATCATGAACTTCACTGTGGCTTTGGCCTCATCTTTCAGATTCTGTTTCACCAGCTCAATCTGGTCCTCAGTGGGAACCCTCATGACCTGAAATGCAGACTTCATCGATGTCACCCATTCTTCAATACTCAGCTCTCCCGGCTTTGACACGCAACCACTGAATTCAGGGAGCTTCCTGTCTCGAGGGATATAAATGGCAGCTGGGGCCGGTTGTGCGGTAGCCTGGCTCTCAATTACCACCTTTGCTAAGGATAAGGCTTCTCTCTGATCTGCTCTGGCT